>NW_027206546.1:2497500-3097500 GCF_024711535.1 Dipodomys merriami | reverse complement strand
CCAAAAGATTCATCTTGATGTCAGAAGCAAATCGTTTCCCTGTTTTCCTTTCCTGTGCAACTCCTGGGCTTCAGCTAGGATGGAGAATGCATGGGCCACCCTGTGGTCATGGGAATAACTTGTTATACATGTCAGCCAATTTGTACCTGTCATATACTCAAGAAATGAATAGCATACAAAATAAAGACAATAACTACACTTAATATACGATGCAGTCCACACACGGATGTGAATATACATACCATGTTTCAATGATGCATTGAGGACTATTTTGGCCTCCCTGTGGCTCAATCTCAGTTCCTGGGAACAGCCCAGCTCCTTACTGGCTCACAGTCTGGTGTGATCATGTGGACCCAATGGGCAGTTGGGCTGCCTAGGCCTCGAGTTCGAATCCCAGCACTGACCAAAATTCACCCTGATGTGAGAAGCCAGTCATTGCACCCGTTTTCATGTGCTGTGAAAATTCTGGGTCTCAGCTAGGATAGAGAAGGTATAGGCAACTCTATATTCATGGGAATAGGTTGTAATCCAGTTCACCACAGTTATATCTGTCAACCTATACTCAAGAAAATACACAAGGGCTGGGAAGGTGGCTCAGTGGTAGAGCATTTGCCTTGCATGCTCAAGGCCCTGGGATTGATTCCTCAGTACCACATAAGCAAAAAGAAAAAAGCCGGAATTGGACACTGTGGCTCAAGTGGTAGGGCACTAGCCTTGAGCTGAAGAGCTGAGGGACAGCATCCAGGCCCAGAGTTCAGGACCCACGACTGGACCCACCCCCCAAAAAAGAAAATACACAATACATCAATGACTAAGACACAAAATAAAGAGAATGACTACACCAAATGCAAGATGTCGCCCACTCATGTTTGGAAATATAGATCCTTTGTTTAATTATGAATTTATGACTGTATTGGCCCCCACCAGGACTCCATCTCAGGTCCCAGGAATGGCCTACCTCCTTAGTGCTTCACAGGCTGGTGTGCTCACCATGACCCATTCAGCAATTGGGCCTGCTAGGCCTTGAGTTCAAATTCCAGCACTGCCAAAAGATTCATTCTAATGTGAAAAGCCTGGGTTGCTCATGTTTTCCTGTTCTGTGAATGTCCTGAGTCTCATTGAGGATGGAAAATGTTAAATAAGCAACTCAATAGCCATGGGAATAGGTTGTCATCCATGTAAGCACAGTTATATCTGTCACCATATTCAATAAAATTCACAATACCTCCATGAATAAGATAAATAGAAAATTAATAAAAAGTGTAACTACACTGAATGCAAGATGCATACCACACCTGTAGGTAAATACAGATCCTATGTTTAAAACAGGTGGGCTTGCTATTTTGTCCAGTGCTGGGGCTTCAAATCAGGCCCTAAACCAGACCTGACATTCTAGTCTTCAAGGATGGTGAGCTTCCCCTTCTCCCTCAGTGCAACAGAGCTATCCAAACCTGAATTCAAATCCCAGTGCTCACAAAAGTTTCATTCTGATGTCAGAAGCCAGTTGTTTCACACGTTTTCCTCTTCTGTGAAAGTCCTGAGTCTCAACCAACAAGAGAAATTCATAAGCAACCCTATAACCATAGGAACAGGTTGTCATCCATGTCAGCAAAGTTATACCTGTCACCATATTTAGTAAAATACACAATACCTCCATGAAATAGAGACAAAATAAGGAGAAGAAATTCACCGAACACAAGATTCTCTACACACATGTGTGTCAATATAGATCGTATGTTTAAATTATGAATTCATGACTATAGTGGACCACCCTGGCAATCAATGTCAGATCCTGGAAATGGCCTAGCTCATTAGTTGCTCACAGGTTAATGTGTTCACCTTGACTTATTGGCCAATTGGTCCTACTAGGTCCTGAGTTAAGATCCCAGCACTACCAACAAGTGGATCGTGGAGTAAGAAGCTAAGTGTGAAACTTATTTTCCTTTTCTCTGAATATCCTGGGTGATCCTGAGAATCCTGGCATGATGGAGAATATTTCTATAAATCTACATGCTCTATGATGGGATGTCATCAATGTAATAAATTTAAGGGGTTTCATCTTAGTACAATCAATGGTAAATAAATGAATAAAACAAAAAATACAAGAACAACCACACCAAACATGTATGGACTGAACATCTACAGGTAAATATAAATCCTATCTTTACAATGTATATAAATAGTATGTATCCAGGGCTGGGCTTGAATTCAGGACTAGTGAACAGGCCTAACTTTCTTTTTTTTTTTTTTTTGTCGGTCGTGGGGCTTGAACTCTGGGCCTGGGCGCTGTCCCTCAGCTCTTCAGCTCAAGGTGAGTGCTCTACCACTTGAGCTACAACGCCACTTTCGGTTTTCTGGTGGTTTATTGGAGATAGGAGTCTCACGGTCTCTTCTACCCGGGCTGGCTTTGAACCGCGATCCTCAGATCTCAGCCTCCTGAGTAGCTAGGATTACAGGCGTGAGCCACTAGCGCCTGGCAGGCCTAAATTTCTTATCTTCAAATACGGTGATCATCCCCTTTATCCACATTGCTGCCAATTTACCCAGATACTGAGTTCAAATCCAAAGCCTGGAAGAATAAAGAGTGTGAACTGCAAGCTAGGGAACTAAATTTTTTTTTTATTTTACTTGTCTCAATATCGCGCTTGAACTCAGGTCGTGGCAACTCTGCCTCACGTTAGGCTGGGTTGCAGCCACAAGATCTCCAGCTCCTCCTGGGATCCTAGACACCCAGGCCTTGCAGGGAAAGCAATGCACAGAAAAAATATGGCCATTTTATGTTTTCTTCCTTTGCATGGTGACCCTCATGGGCCTGAATGACACTGTTGCAAATGGTACTTCACCTTGCATTGCTGAAGGCTGCCAGACTATCAGGGATGCCATAGGCCCACGTGGCAACATAGGCCCTGATTTCGAATCCCTGTCCTAACACCAACCAATGGCAGGAGCTACTAAGTAAATGGTTCCCATCCAAAGGATTAACAATGGAATATTATCAATGTCAAGGTTCAATGAGTTGATCATGCATGATGCTCCTATAAAATTAGACAGCATGATTTCAGGAGGCTGATTCATTTTATTCAATATTTATGAAACATTAAAAGAATATTATTACTTAAAGGAACTCAATAATTTCAGGACACTGATTTCATTAATAGTTTAAGGATGAAAACAATTATATTACACTAATTAAAATTAATTACATTGAGGCATAATTAATACCCAGGAATTGGAAGGAATGTAGTCTATATAACTGAATAATGTATAGACATCTCTGACATGCTATAAAGTTATATTTATTAGCGTACTGCCATCTGCATGTCAATCTTTTCTTATTTTGGTCACCCCTAGTGCTTGATCTGAGGTCCTGGAACAGCATGTCATCTGAATTTGCCACAGGATGGCATGCTAACACTCACCCATTCATTAATTGGGCCTTGAAGGCTTGTAGGTCTTGAGTTCAGATGCCAGCACTCCCAAAAATGAATCGTGGAGTAAGAAGATGATGGTGACACGTTTTCCTTTTCTGTGAAAGTCCTGGGTGTCAGGTATGAAGTGGAATACATATGCAGACCTATATCCTATGTAATCAATGTAATCAATGTTTTATGTTCCATAATAGTCAATAAAATAAATGGTCAATATATGAATAAAACAAAAAAATATAATAACTACACTGAATGCAATATGGAGTCAACATATGTATATAAATATAAATCATATATTTAAATTGTACATGAATAGGATGTTTTCTAGTGTTGGAGATCTATTTTAGGCATAAGGAACACACCTGAATTTCTTGACTTTAAGGAGGCCAGCTTCCCATTCCCACACAGTGCAACAGAGTTACCAAGACATTGAGTTTCAATCCCAATCCTGGCAGAAAAATGGTACCTTTGCACTATGTGAGGCCCAATTCTTAAGCATTTCATTATGCCTACATTTTATGAATGTGATTGTTTAACTGCTTAATAAAGAATTAACTAAAATCAATCAGTGTTCTATAACATAATTGTGTATAATTTTATCCTAGAATCATTCAAGAACTGCCCATTCAATCATATGGATAGGAATGAGTTCGTTAAGATCTCCAGCCATTTGGAGGTGGCAGGACCAGGATTCCAACTGTGAGCTCCAGCTCCCACCACTTCAACCTGGGAATAGGGTACTCACCGGTCTGTCCAAGAATATCAGCAAGACCAATGATTAGACAGGAACCAGGGATTCAAAGCAGTCCTCCTTGATACTTACAAGGCTGTGATGGGAAGATCATGGTAAAAGTCATCGTAGTCAGGAAAGTCCTTGAACTTCTCTCCAACTTCAGTGTCAACAAAGCCAGAAGCCCTGTGGCTCCAGTGTGGAGGGCGAGCCTTGAGCAAAAGCAGTGCCTAGACTGTGCCCAGATCCTGAGTTCAAGGTCCGGGTCTGGCAACAAACAGACATACAGAAGAATCTGTGCAGCCATCCAGCTAAAGCAGGTCACCCTCTCATCTCCAACTGAATTGGACATTGTTCCCTGGGAAAAGGGCTGGGGGAGCTGCTATCTTCTTGACTATGCCCATGCTGCTTGCATCACAGAATTCCGGCCACACCCCCATTCTTTCATGGTTATTTCTGACCAATGGGATACAAGAATGGTGACCACGCCCACATTCCATACTGCCTAGTAGCACCCAGGATTCCCACTGTTAGTTTACACCACTACCAGCAGTTGAGGAAGGTAGAGGTGCCTGAGTGGTGAGGAAGAGACTCAAGCAACTTTGGAGTATACTAGGAAATTGAGATGCCTGCCCGCATCCCGGATCCCTCCCCACCTTCCCAAGTTGCTGGATTTCAAACCTCTGGCAATGTTGTACTGCCAGCCCGCCTAAAGCCTTGACCTGGTCCCTGGCTCTGGTTCTCTGCTCTTGGCCCATGTGTTTGCAATGCTGCTGCCATTGCTGCTTGCCCCACCTGGAGCAGCCTCCAGCAGCTTTTCCCAGCAGCACAGGTGAGTGGCTGCCCCCAAATCACCACTACCAGGGATCAGACACCCCTTTGGAGGCACCATGACCCCCTGCTTATTTCCTCACCCTGACTCTGAGGAGCCACCTTTCTGTCTTGGGCATTTCTGAAACAGAGACTCAATATATGCTCTGGTTGGACAGGATCAAGGTCCTCCTATCTGGGACAGGTATGCTCCACCAGGCCTGGTCCTCTGTAGTTGGGATGGTAAACATGTAGCGCCAAGCTCAGTAATCGATTTAGATGGATTATCCCAAACTTTTAGTCCACAGCAGCCAATTCTTGACCACAGGTGAAGCTCTGGGTAGGGCCTCAACCATCAGAACTCATTCTCCTCACAGGACAGTTTGAGGAAACAAGGGATTTATACAGAGGGAATCTCTGGAGCATGGCTTGGCATGGAGGGAGTGGCATTCAGAGAAGGTTCTGCAATTCTGTGAGCAAATGACAGGAAGATACACACAAAGGGCTCAGGTGGGGCCAGTTATTAATCATGCAACAGCTGGGGATTTTGAAACAAAACACGGCTCTCTTTCATCATTACCCTCTCCCCATGAGGAAGGGGATCCTTCACTGTGTTGAATTTTGCATCTGGGGAAACCGAGGCACAGAGAAGTCAGGTGACCTCCTTATGACTTCAATTTCACAGGAAGCTGGGCCTGACTTGACTACCATGCTCCCTAGGACAATGGGTGCTATTCAATCCACTTCTTGTGGTAGGAAGTCCACTTCTTGTCAGTTGTGGGGCTTGAACCCTAGGCATGGGCACTGTTCCTGAGCTCCTCAGCAAAAGGCTAGTGTTCTACCACTTGAGCCCACAGCACCAATTCTGGTTTTCTGGTGGTTCTTTGGAAATAAAAGAAAGACGTTCCTGTGGGGGCTGTCTATGAACCATGATCCTCATATGTCAGCCTTCAGTGTAGTTAGGATTAGAGATCTGAGCCACTGGCACCCAACTTAATTTTAATTCTGATTTCTCTCTCTCTCTCTCTTTTATAAAAACTGGTTGAATAGGTGCTGGAGTAAGGGGTCCAGCATCCCCATATGGCTGGAATACAAGGTGACCCTCTCATTCTGGAGGTGGGCTGTGGGTCAGGAGCTGTCTCACTCAGCCTGTTGAAACAGCTCCCTGAGGTAAGCCCCACTGTGCCCTGGCTAGATCATGAAATTCATTGTCAATCCAGCCTTACTGGGCTTATTGTATTGTATTGCTTTCTACATCATTTTCTAGCACTTGGCCAAACTTATGATACATAGTTATGGAATGAAAATGTAATGTCTTCTTAAGAAAGTCATTTAGGGCTCTGGGAATGTGGCTTCATGGTATGGTGTTTGCCTAGCATGCATGAAACCATGGGTTCAATTCCTCAGTAAAACAGAAAAAAGAAAAACACTAGAAGGAATGCTGTGCCTCAAGTGGTAGAGTGCTAGCCTTGAAGAAAAAAAAAGCTCAGGAATAATTCCCTACCCCTGAGTTTAAGCCTGGACTGGAAAAAAATTAGTAAATGGAAAAGAAAGAACACATACTTGAAATATATAATTGCTACTTCTGTACTGACACCTGATAATAGCCCCTAATTCATGTATTTTACTTATGTTAGGATACTGTGTTAAAAAATTTTTGTTCATTAAGTCACAGCAATTAATGCCAGGAATATGCTTAATTGTCAGCTGAAGATTAATTCTGGAAATTCAAGGATTCCAGGATTTTGTGTCATCACTGCTAATCACAAAGTGAAAAGTAGTCTAAGTGTGATTTTGAAATCTTTTTGATCAGTTTTGGCATCAATAAGGCAGAAGCTAATTAATAGTTGTGACAGAAAATAAGGAGTAACTCCAGATGGAAGGAAAAAATGATACTAAATAAGGTATACAAAAAACTGGTCTAGAGAACCATTTTTGGTTATTGAAGAACTAATTGTCAACTAGGATTTTCCTCGTTGCCATTAGGATTCTAAATCTCTTAGGCTAGTTCTTAATCTCTGCGTGATACATGTAAACCCTTCTTTTTTTTTACTTGTGTGCATTTTTTTTCTTTTTTCTTTTTATTATTTTTTATTTTTTAATTTTAATTTTTATTTTTTGTGATCATATTGTACAGAGGGGTTACAATTACATGGGCAAGATTACAAGCAAATTACTTATCAAAAATTGCAACCTCCTCCTTTGTTTAACCTTCACATCCCTTCCCAGCCTTCCCCCCCCCCCGCCCCCCTACCTAATCCTCCCCTCCCCCTGGCAACAAAGTTGTAAAGTTCGTTTTTGACATGACAACTTGTACGACTCATAGTCGCATCGGGCCCACCTTTATCCTTAAAAGACTTGTTTTCCCCCATCTCCTCCACAAATTATACCGACATCAAATATAGTGAAAGTTGGGGTTATAGTGTGGGAGAGGGACATACAAAGCAACAAAGAAATAATCTTATAAATGAGTTAGAAACAAATGCATAAAAGAAAAAAAATAAATACATAGTTAAGGGTTCATTTTCCTAACATCACATTATCTGAACTTTCATGCTTGACTCATACATATACTAGATATTGCAAATAAGGAAAACCATGGGACCTATGTTTCCTTGGGCCTGGCTTACTTCACTTAATATAATTTTTTCCAAGCCTTTCCATTTCTTAACAAATGGGGAAATGTCATTCTTTCTGATGGAGGCATAGAATTCCATTGTGTATATATACTACATTTTCTTGATCCATTCATCTACTGAGGGACATCTAGGTTGGTTCCAGATCTTAGGTATGGTAAATAATGCTGCAATAAACATAGTTGTGCTGGCAAATTTAGTGTGGTCTTGTTTGTAAATATCTGAATAAATGCCCAGAAGTAGTTTTGCTGGGTTATAGGGGAGCTCTATGTGAAGTCTTTTCAAAAACCTCCATGCTGATTTCCAAAGTGGTTGAACAAGTTTATACTCCAACCAACAATGAAGTAAGGTTTCCTTCTGTCCACATCCCCTCCAGCATCTGTTGTTATAGTTCTTGATTATAGCCATTCTAACTGGGGTGAGGTGGTATCACAATGTTGCTTTGATTTGCATTTCTTTTATGGCTAGGGAGGTTGAGCATTTCTTCATGTGTCTATTGGCCATCCTTCTTTCTTCTTCAGACAAGTTTCTCTTCAAGTGTTTAGCCCACTTATTTATTGGAAAGTTGTTTCTTTGAGGATTTGTTGTTGGGGGATTTAATTTTTCGAGTTCCAAGTATGTTTTAGATATGAGACCCTTGTCTGTTCTATTGCTAGTGAAGATCTTCTCCCAATCCGTGGGCTTTCTATTGATCTTGCTAGCTATGTCCGTTTCCATGCAGAAGCTCTGCAACTTCATGCAATCCCATTTGTCTAACATTTCTTTGATTTGTTGTGTTTCCGGGTCTCTATTAAGAAAATTTCAGCTTGAGTAAAGGAGGCATAGGTTTTCTCCTATTGCATCCTGTAATGTTTTTAGAGTGTCTGCTTTGACTCCGAGGTCTTTGATCTATTTGGACTTGATTCTGGTGCAGGGTGATATATAAGGATCTAGTTTTAGATTTCTACAAGTAGTTAACCAATATTGCCAGCACTATTTACTGAAGAGACTATCTTTCTTCCATTCTATTATTTTAGCTCCCTTATCGACGATTAATTGGCTATAGGTCTGTAGGTTCATTGCTGGGTTTTCAATTCTATTCCATTCGTCCTGAGGTCTGTTCTTATGCCAGTACCAAGCTGTTTTGATTATTATGGCTTTATAGTAGAGTTTGAATTTTGGTATTGATATTCCACCAGCAGTGTTCTTTCCATTGAGGAGCGTTTTTGCTATTCGGGGGTCTTTTATTGTTTCATATGAAATTTTGGATTGCCTCTTTTATTTCCTTGAACAATGAGGTTGGAATTTTGATAGGCATTGCGTTGAATTTATAGATAGCCTTGGGAAGTATTGCCATTTTCACGATGTTAATCTTTCCAATCCAGGAGCATGGGGGTTTTGCCATTTTGTAAGTTATGTTTTGATTTCCTTTTTCAAGATTTTAAAGTTTTCATCGTAGAGGTCCTTCAGTTCTTTGATTAAGTTAATTCCTAGGTATTTTATTTTTTGAGGGGTTATTAAAAATGGAGTTACTTGCCTAAATTCAGCCACAATTTTCATTGTTGGCATATAGAAAAGCCCTTGATTTTGAGGGACTAATTTTATACCCTGCTACTTTGCCAAAGTTTTGAATCAGCTTGAGTAATTTTGGAGTGGAGTCTATGGGATTCTTTAAATACAAGATCATGTCATCTGCAAAGAGGGAGAATTTTATTTCTACTTTCCCTATTTGGATTCCCTTTATGTTTGCACCTTGTCTTATTGCTGTAGCTAGCTATTCTAATACTAGATTGAAGAGAAGTGGAGAGAGTGGACATCCTTTACTTATTCATGAGTTAAGAGTAAATGGATTTAGTTTTGCACCATTAATTATAATGTTGGCTGTAGGTTTGTCATATACAGCCTTTATTGTATTGAGGAATGTTCCATGGATTCCTAATTTTTCCAAAATCCTCATTATAAAGGGGTGTTGGATCTTGTCGAATGTTTTTTCTGCATCTATTGAAATAACCATGTCGTTCTTACACTTGCTCCTGTTGATGTGATGAATAATATTAATTGATTTGCATATATTGAACCAGCTTTGCATCCCTGAAATGAATCCTGTTTCATCGTGGTGTATTATTTTTTGGATGAATTGTTGAAGTCGATTGGCCAAAATTTTGTTGAGAAGTTTTGCATCAATGTTCATCAAAGAAATGGATCTATAATTCTCTTTCTTTAATGAGTCCCTGCCTGGTTTGGGATGAGGGTTATGATGGATTCATAGAATGTGTTCTGTCGTGAAATTTCTCTTTCAATTTCATTGAAGAGTTGGAGGAGTATTGGTGTGAGCTCTGCTTTGAAGGCCTTGTAAAATTCTGCTGTAAAACCATCTGGTCCTGGACTTTTCTTAGCTGGGAGGTCTCTTATTGCTGTTTCTATTTCAATGCTTGATATGGGCCTGTTAAGATGGTTTAACTCATCTTGGTTTAGTTTTGGCATGTCAATATTTGCTAGGAAAATATCCATTTCTCTCAATTTCTCAAACATATTAGCATAAAGTTTTGAGAAGTATTCCCTTATAATGTTCTGAATCTTGGTTGTTTCCATGGCGATATTTCCATTCTCATCTCTGAGTTTATTTATTTGGGTATGTTCTCTTCCTTTTCTGATAAGATTTGCTAAGGGTCTGTCAATTTTGTTAATTTTTTTGAAGAATCACCTCTTTGTTATGTTGATTCTTTCTATAGTTTTTGGATTCAAATTCATTTAATTCTGATTTAATTTTAATTATTTCTTTCCATCTACTGGATTGGGGTTTATAATGCTGCTCTTTATCAAGGAGGTTCAGATGACTCATTAAATTTTTAGTTTCAGATCTCTCCAATTTGTAGATGTAGGAGCTCAGAGCTATAACCTTGCCTCTGCATACTGCCTTTGCTGTGTCCCAGAGGAGCTGGTAAATTGTGTGCTCATTATTATTAAATAGCATGAGCATTTGAGTTTCCTTTCTAATCACTTCATGAATCACTCCTGATTCAGCAGTGTGTTGTTCAGCCTCCATGTATTACTAGACTTTCTTTGGTGGCTTTTGGTCTTGATTCTAATTTTATTCCTTTGTGGTCAGAGAGAATGCAAGGTATAACTTCAATGTTTCTGAATTTGGACAAGCTTTTTTGAGGCCTAAAATGTGTTCTATTTTAGAAAATGTTCCATGTGCTGCTGAGAAAAACTTGTATTCTGATGCTGCTGGGTGAAATGTTTGGTAGATGTCTATTTAATCTAGTTGATCTCTGCAGCTGTTTATATCTGCAGTTTCTCTGTTGAGTTTTTGTCGAGTTGATCTATCTAGTTGGGAGATTGGGGTGTTAAAATACCCAACAATTAATGTCTTTGGATCTATGTGGGATTTGAGGGAAAGTAGTGTTTCTTGAATAAATTTGGGTGCTCCATTGTTTTGCAGTTAGATACTTAGAATTGTAATATCCTCCTGAAGGAGAGATCCCTTAATTAGTATGTAGCAACCTTCTTTATCTCTTCTCACAAATTTTAATATGAAGTCTATTTTATCTGATATTAGGATTGCAACTCCTGCCTGTTTATGAGGGCCATTTGCTTGGTAGATTTTGCTCCAGTCTTTAACATTGAAAATGTGTTTGTTTTTATGGGCAAGATGTAACTCCTGAAGGCAGCAGATAGGAGGATCTTGTTTTTTAGTCCAACTAGACAATCTATGTCGCTTAATTGGAGAGTTAAGTCTGTTAATGTTAAGAGATATGACTGAGAGGTATTTGGGAGTTCCTGCCATGTCATCCACCTTCTTGGGGGTTGCAAAACCTGGGTTGTTCCTATGGTTCTTGGATTCTCAGTTTGGTTGCAGTTTCTTGGCCTTTATTTTGGTCTCGTTGGTTTTCTATGTGTGGGACATCTTTAAGAATTTTTGTAGGGCTGGTTTGGTGGAGATGTATTGTTTCAATTTTTCTTTGCTATGGAAGGTTTTTATTTGGCCTTCAGTTATGAAGGAGAGTTTAGCTGGGTATAGTATTCTTGGTTGATTGTTTGTTTTTAGGGCATGGCATACATCATTCCAGGCTGTTCTTGATTTGATTGTCTCTGCTGAGAAATCTGAGGTCATTCTAATTGGTTTCCCATTATAAATGATTAATCTTTTCACCTTAACAGCTTTATGGATCTTTTCCTTTGTCTGTGTTGATCCTGTGTGGATTATAATGTGACAGTGGGATGTCCTATTCTGATCTGGTCTATTTGGACTTCTAAAAGCTTTTTGTATCTGAATAGGCCTATCTTTTTGCATGTTTAAGAAATTCTCTGCTAGGATCCTGTTAAACAAATTTCCTAGACCATTAACTTCTTTTTCTAGGTGCTCCTCTACACCCATTATCCTTACATTAGGCCTTCTGATGGTGTCTTCCAAGTGTTGGGTTGTTCTATCATATTTCTTGGACTTGTCTTGGATGGTTGTATGTTCTTTCTCTATAATATCTAGGCTATCTTCAATCCCCGAGATTCGATCTTCTGCATGGTCTAAACTGCTGTCAAGACTTTCTACTTAGTTTTTTATTTCTTTTCCTTCTAAGTGGTCAGCTTTGATGGCTTCAAATTCTTTGTTGAAGCTTTGTTTTAGATCTTGTATTAACTTCTTTACTTCCTTAATTTGGTGTTCAGTGTTCATTCTCTAATCACTTAGTTGATTGGTTATGGTTTCCTTGGAATCCCATTCCTTCTGTTGGTTTCCATTCAGCATTCCCTTTGTGGTATCCCTGACTTCCTTCAGCTCTTTTTAATGGATTCCATGAATACCTTTAGTGATCTTTGTGTATTCTCTTCCTGCTCTCTCAATTCCTGTATTACTCTTTGATTAGCTTCCTCCCATTCATGGGATTCCTGTAGTTCTCTTTGAGTGTAATCAGCCTGATAACACCATTCCTGCCTTTCTCTTTGAGTATTCTCAAGCTGCTCACGCAAATCCTGTATCAGTTTTTGAGTAGCTTCCTCACGCTCATGATATTCCTCTAGAAACCTTTGGATTGCCTCCTTTCTCTCCCTATCACGCTCATACAGAGTTCTTTGTATGTTTTCAATCTTTTTGTTTATCAGTTTTGCCAGCAGTGTTTGTAGAGCTATTTGGGAACTCTCCTATGGATTATTCATTATCTGTTCTGTCCCCTGATTATCATGAGTGGGAGTGAAGATACCCGGAATTGCCATTTTCTTGTGTTTTTCTAGCTTATTCTGCCCATTTGGGATGAAAGTAATACCAGTTTTGTGCTAGAACACTAACTTAATGCAAGCATCAACCAAAGGCTGAATTTGCATAGTCAACAGTCTGCAGATACAATCTAGTTGAACAGTTACCTCTGTTCAACATCAAATGGCTCTATATTAACGGGCTACAAACCGCAAAGAAGAATTTGGTGAACCAGAAATTATTAGGGTTAGGGAGAGATGTGGGTAAAAAGATGTGGGAAAAAAAAGAGGAATAGAATGATATGGGAAGGTACAGGGAGAGTTAACTTAACTAAGTCCTAGTCTCAAATCAGGAATTAGGTTGGATAGAATGGAAGTAGAGAGAGAGAAAACAAGAAGAAAAAGAAAGGGAGAAAAAGGGACCAGAAAAAATAGAAAAATATAAATTAATAATATACAGATCGAGAGCAAACTATTCAAAGAACGTGAATATATTGAGAGAAGGGGAGGGATATAAAGGAGATGTGAAAAACTTAAAAATAAAAATAATTAAAATGTTATATTGGTATAAAGAGGTAGTACAGCTATTAAGGAATTTAAGTCTCAAAAGTTTTGAATTGAGTAATTAATTTGTGGATTAAGTGTGTACACAATGGGGGATAGGGTCTAATAATCAACTACGGGTATATCTGAGGATGTGCAGAACAACAATTAAGTCCCATAAAGAACAAAATTGAGGAAAAGGTAGGAAGGATAAGGAAGAAAGAAGAAAAAAATCAGAAGTTCAGTCGAGCTAAGCAAAAAGCAAAAAGAAAATTTTTTTAAAAGAAGAAAAAAAAGAAAGCTACAAAGAAATAAACTTATAAATGAGTTAGAAACAAATGCATGAAATAAAAAAAAAACATTTAAATGCATATCTAAGGGTTCATTTTCCTAACATCACATTATCTGACCTTTCCTGCTTGACTCATACATATACTAGATATTGCAAATAAGGGAAACCATGGGACCTATGTTTCTTTGTGCTTGGCTTACTTCACTTAATATAATTTTTTCCGAGCCTTTCCATTTCCTAACAAATGGGGAAATGTCATTCTTTCTGTCCCTCCCCCACAGTATAACCCCTGCTTTCACTATATTTGATGTCGGTATAATTTGTGGAATACATGTGGAAAAACAAGTCGTTTAAGCATACAGGTGGACCCGATGCAACTATGAGAAGTACAAGTTGTCATGTTAAAAACAAACTTTACTTTAGTGCGGGGGGTGGGGGGGATAGGGTCGGGGGGTGGGTGAGGCTGGGAAGGGATGTGAGGGGTAAAAAAGGAGGAGGCTGCAATGCTTGATAGGAAATGTACTCATTATCTTGCCCATGTAGTTGTAACCCCTCTGTACAGTATGTTCACAAAAAATTAAAATTAAAATTAAAAAAATTAAATAAAAAGAAAAAAGAAAGAAAGAGAAATGCACACACGCATGTATACCTAAAATAAAGATTAAAAGGGGGAAAAAGTTACTAGAAAATAATTTTTTTCAAAAAAGGTAAAAATTAAAGATTAAAAAAGTTTTAGAAAAGAAAAATAATTTTTTTCGTAAAAGGTATATAAAAAAGAAGAAGATTTAAAAAAAAGTTCTTTGATTTTTTTAGGAGCATTGGGAAAAATCCTGTATCTCCCTTGTGTCTGTAATCAGCCTCTGGTTGGAGTCTCTGGTCTGCTTGGTTGGTTTCTTAAGTCAGTTTGTTTGGACAGGCAGAAAAATACTCTGCTTTACCCAGGATTTTTCGATCCTCCTCCCAAGTTAGTTCAATGGGAGTGGGGTATGCTTTGAGTATCACAAAAGAGGGAGATGGCTTTTTCCTCCAATTTGGAGATGCTGTGATGAGGCTAGGTTCTTTGTAGACTTGAGGCCTTTCAGCAAAGTGTAGCTTTTCCCAGGGACTAGTTTGTGAGAAACTCACACAGTCCAGCCTGGAACTACTCTCAGGGCTTCTGTTTACTGATATTGAAGCTGCTAAAGGGAGGGGCAGCCTCTGGCTCTGATTACTCAATGAAGAAAGCCACTCCTAGGTCTGGCGCCCGAACTGGGTGACTTTTCCCTTGGTAGAGCTGATTCTGGCAGGTCACGCCTTTAAGTTCTTGTGACCTGCTAAATGATGCTAGTTTTATTCCAAGGCCTGAGTTGGAGCTAGCAGCTCTGCCAAGCTTTGTGGGTATCCAAGATGGAGATCTCCAGTACTGGGGTGGGGGGGAGGAGTGGCCTTCAATCCTCTATCCCTGAAAAGGAGTGAGGATGTCAGGGTTCTACTCATGCCGTCTTGCTTCCTGGGTCGTCTCTGGTCTGCGAACTGCAGGATGAAGATGTCTGCTCCTTGTCGGTTCTTGCTGGTGTTGAGTAGAATACGCTCACTTGCTGCTTCTGGCTCTTTTGTCCCCAGACTCTCTCTGTTTCAGGTATGGGGGTACCGCCGCTGTCGCTGCCGACGCTGCCGTCACAGCAGCTGCTGCTGGCAAGAGCTCAGATCTGTCTCCTTGCCTGGATTTTCCCTCTCTGGCCTAACACTCTGTCCTGTGATGGCACACTTGGTGTGATTCTCTGGCTTAGTACTGTTCACTGGAACTCTAAAACTGCTTTCTATGTGAGAGCTTGTTTTGCCTCCAGCTTCTCCTCTGTCATCTTCCTGGAACTCCCAAAATGTATCTCCTTCTATGCTGTTCTTTCATACCTTATCTCCTTTTTTTTCTAAAAATCTCAGTCTTTCTATATTTCTCTATGAACATTTCCTGATACTAAATACACCTATACAGATGTCACAGCATGCTATTGTAAGGGTCCCATAGCTCATGAGTCATTAATGTAACAAAATGGAAAAGGAGGACATATTTACTGCTACCTCAATTTTTCTGAAAAGCTGCAATGGCATCATTTGGTTAAAATTTCCATTCTTTGTCTACACAGTGTCATTCAGTGTACCTAAATGCAAATATGAAATGGGTGCTGGTGGTTTACACCTGTAATCCTATCTACTCAGGAGGTTGAGACCAGAATTGTGGTTCAAAGCCAGCCTTGTCAGGAAAGTCCAGGAGACCCTAATCTTCAATTAACCACCAGAAAACCGGAAGTGGTGCTGTAGCTAAAGTGTTAATGTGCACAACTTGAAGTGAAGAGCAGAGGGACAGTGCCCAGGATCAGAATTCAAACCCCACAACCAACAAAAAAGGTGAAATATGACTTTAAGTTTCCCCAAAAGGAATGACAAGATCAATAATCTTCCCAAGCAAAAAAATTAATTCCAAAATTATTCAGTGCACCTACATTTGGTGAGTTATTTTATAGAATCTGTGCTGGACATATTCTCTTAAAACAAATCGTTTAGGGATACAGGTGGACCCATTTCAACAATGAGATGTATAAGTCTTTATGTCAAAAAACGAACTTTACAACTTTGTTGGGGGGGGAGGATGATATGGGGAGAGAGGGGGAGTATGGGAAGGGATGGGAAGGGAAAACAATGAAGAGGCAACAATGCGTGATAAGAAATGTACACGTTATCTTGCCCGTGTAATTGTAACTCCTCTATAAGTTATTCTCACAATAAAAAAAGGAAAAAATGTCAAATATTAGCTTTACAATAAACATCTAATATTTCATCTTTGAAGAGAGATGTCTATACTGTTGATGTTGCTTGGCTTTCTTACTATCTTAGTTCGAATCCAACCCTGGCAGGATAGTCTGTCAAAATCTTATCTGTATTTACACAGCAAAAAAGCCACAAGTGGAGTTTTGGTTCAAGCAGTAGAGTACAAGCTTTGGGGGCTGGTTAGCAGGAAAGAAAACTGTTCAGGGACAGTACCCAGCCTATGAGTTCAAGCAGCATAGCCAACACAAAGTAAAAAAAAAAAACAAGCAAACAAAAAAAACCCAAAATTTCCTAAAAGGAGTACTGGTCTGAGAAGAGCCTCCTTTTGCTGATCATACTCACTGGATGCTTTTTTGGAATCCTTATTGCTCTGGAGAATTCCGGACCAAACTAAAGGAATTGATAACTGAGTCCTGAAACAAGAGAATCATCTCAGGGGTAAAAATACCAGCGATAAGAGACTTTAAAACCTCCATGTCTTTGTTTCTTAGCAGTAGAACGGTTTTGGGAGGGTCCAGTGGTGGGCCTGTACTCTGGTTTGAGCGCTGACCCTCAGCTCTTCAATTCAAGGTTAGCGCTCTACCACTTGAGCCACAGCACCACTTCTGGCTTAATTTTTGCTTATATAGTGCTGACGAATCAAACCTGGGCCTCATGCATGCAATGCCAGCGCTTTACCACTGAGGCAACTTCCCAGTCCCCTCAGTAGAACATGTTTAAAACAATGTTATTTCTTTTTGTTCTATGCTGGCCTTAAAATGGCACATTATTTCTTTTTGTAATATTCTCAATTAGAAGTTTACAGAAAAGTTATATATGAGTAAAAACACACACGAAAAAGTCGGAGACAGAGTTTCCTTCAAGCCTTGGGATTTTCTTGTACAGTAAAAAGGAAAGCACAAGTTAACTTGAACTTTGTCAATCCTCTATGTTCCATTCCTCTCCTGGGATCAGTTTCCACATCCAGTAGCAGTTACTTCCAGGAACAATCTATGGTGCTGCCGGAGGTATAGTGAATGTTTTCTTGCTTCACCAAAATAACACAAGGACACCTTTATCTGAGTTTACACGTGTTTCAGAGACAACTTAGTAAAGAGAAAATATGAAATTTATATTGCTTTTCAATACATTTTCCATGAGTATATTGAGTTCAAACTTTGTAAGTTCTCTATAAATTAAGGTGAATTTTAAATGGGAAGAAGGTTCTCAGATCTTTTTTTTTGTGAGTGTATGTGCTGCGCATTATTTCCCAACTGTTCATGAGTTAACAGTAAGGAAACAATAGCAATAATAGGAGAAAGAGAAGTTTTGTGTTTAAGTATAAGGGTTCAATACACTATAGAAGATTCTAAAAATAAGACCATGTTGAAATAATAAAGCCAAGTCCAGTATGTAGATTTCAGAGTGATATAGAGAAAGCATTACTTGTATGTGGAACAGGAAGTATGAGGCCACTCACTTTCTAAATCATGCTTGCTAATCATGCAACTTTGTAGACAGTAGAATGGAAGCATAATTCTGTTTCCAATGCAAATCAGATATAAGAGCATGGACTTAATTGGAAAAAAAAAGTCCATCCTGAGAGAGCAGGGATTATACTAGCCATGAACTGGTGGATAAGATCACATTTATTTTCTTTCCTTTACTTATGCATTTTTTGTTGGTGGTGGTCTTGGCAATTGAACACTGGGCCTGGGAGCTGTCCCTCTGCTATTCAGCTCAAGGCTAATGCTCTATACTTGAGCAACAGTGCCACTTTCAGTTTTCTTGTAGTTAATTGGAAAAAGAGTCTCCGGAACATTCCTGCCCGGCCTGGCTTTGAACCCTATCCGAAGATCTCACCACCATCCAGCTTAGGATCACACTTCTAACAGTGTACACACATCATATATAATGTGCATGTTCATGTATCTTTATATGAATTCTTAAGTTAAAAATCTAGGCTACAGCTTAGCCTTTACACTCACGAAAATGTTTGTAATTTAAAAGTTGATACTACTGGAGAAATAAAACCTAAGAATGTAAAGGTGTCTGGGAAGTTCAGTTTGCATCCAGCCTGGGCAGAACAGTCTTTGAGAAACTATAATTAACCAACCAAAAGCTGGATTGGAAGCATGGCTCAAGTATTGGAATACCAGTCATGAACAAGATTGCTGAAAAAGATCTTGACGCTTTTGCATACATACATACAATCATACACATATATACACACGTATGTGTGTATATGTGCACACACAAATACACATATGAAGCAACTCTCAGAATATGTGGAAAAGTTAGAAAACAATAGAAAATATGTCCAGAGTAAGACTAGAATCAAGTGATAATTTTTAATGTTAGAAAGTCCTCAAGTGAACCTTCTTCAAAAAGTTTAAGAATATTAAATAGATAGGGACCAGAGATAGTAAGAGAATCAAGTAATCATTATTAATGGGATCAGGTCCATGGAGGAATGAATCAGAGACTCCTGCAGGTGCATCTGAAAATGTTCATATCCTGTGTCAAATGTTAGAACATCTTTGAAAAGAGTACATGAACACTCTGAGCAGTATGGTGGATAATATTACTGGAGAAATTCAGAATTGCTAGTCTGTATCTAGATTAAATAAACCAAGGAACTATGGAGGGGCAATGTGATACAAGGCTAGAATTCTAGCATTCAGACGAAGACAGGAGATTAGATAGTGGAATTACACAGTGATACCTTCCCTGGAGCAGGTAGTATAATTTTGTCTTAATAAAACAAACCGAACAAGAAAGCAATACAAAGTTGTAAGTTTGGGCTAATTTTGTCATTATGTTTTGAGAAGTCATGTTTCCTATTGAAATGCAACTCATATATAATCCTCAGTTGTGTTTGAAATGTTCTCTTCATTACAGAACATTCTTAGATGCAAAATGGCTCATGATTCCCATCCAAAATTTGAAAATGTAAGGAAACATCATTCTGATAGATTCCAAGGAAAGTGTAGGGAGCTGAGGCGAGACTCCGCCCACTCCCTTGCAGCTTTGAGGTTTCCACCCCAGACGGTGCTTGGTGGGACGCCTGGGCTGTGCGCGTGCACAAGCCAGGTAGAGCCCCCAGCCAATCCCATGACACCTGGTGACGGTGAAAGGCAGGCGACCAACAATAGAAAGACCCGCGTTCCGATTCTCCTATATAAGCGGCTGTGTTTCGGGTGCACGCTCTCTCGCGCCCAAGCTCTCCTACAATTAAAAGGCTCTCCAATAAAGCATGACCTGAGAAGACTCCTGGTGTGGTGGTCGTTTTTCCTTGCTGGTCGAGTAGACGGTCACTACAACTGGTGCTGAAACCCGGGAACGGAACCTGGGACGGGACCCGCGCGAGAGGCTGAATCGGAGCCAGAACTCAACACGCGGAGAGGAGACGTCGGTAAATATCCCCCAGTATGCTGTTCACTGTAGATTTAGATATTTATTGGTTGCTTGCATTGCTTCTTCCCTTGTGGCTTGTCTTTTTGATGGTGCGCACTTGCCTCGAGGAGGGAGGGTTTGATTTAATCCAGGAAGGACGCAAAGTACTAATGCAGCATCAGGATAGTCTATCAGAGTCAGCATACAGTAAGGGGGAGGAAAATAGGCCTAAAAGAAAAAGGGAAAAAAGAGAAAAGGATCCTAAAGAATTAAAGCAAGAGGGGCTGCAGCCCTCACAAAAGGAGAAGGGTTTCAGAGAGGAGGGGGTCTCAAGGAGACTCCCGCACCCTTCTTTAAAAGCAAACCGGTTCTCAGCCCTACATGTGGAAGGGCGGGACCAAGAATATAGTAATCTTGTGAGTGACTCAGAGGAAGAAATGTTAGAGGAGGAGGGAGAGCAGCTCGATCCAGCTGATAGTGAAGAGTTAGAAGAGGCTGCGGCGGAGCACGAGGCAGACAGATATGGAGGGTGGCGCCCCCTAGGGGTGGGAGTACCGCAGCAGCCAGGGAGAGGAAAAGGAGCTGCCCCTCACCCGTCGGCCCCCCCGCCGTGCCCGCCAGCAGGGAAGAGTCACTTCATAAAAGAAAAAACCTGGTCGCGATTAGCGGCCGCCTTTCCAGTTTTTGAAAATCCCATTACTAATGAAAGAAATTTTGAGCCGGTTTCCTACTCCCAGTTAAAAGATTTAGTTGAGGCAGTCAGGACTTATGGAGTGACGGCCAATTATACCACTGCCTTGCTTGGAAGGCTAACTATTAATGCTATGACACCTATGGATTGGTTTGAAGTGGCCCGTACTTGCCTTAATCACGGGCAGTTTCTTGATTTTCGGTCAATTGTACAAGACAAGGCTCAAGCCCAATACAGACAAAATGTCCATGACGGGCACCCGGACTGGACCGTAGACATGCTTCTCGGGCAGGGAATCTACTCAGTAGACCAGACAGGATATCCCTTTGAAGTATACCGCCAGGTAAATGAGGTTTTTTACAGGTCCTGGCGAGCCCTCCCAAACAAGGGAGAGGTGGCTGGCAATCTAACAAAAATCATGCAGGCCCCTAATGAGCCATTTTCTGATTTTGTTGCCCGTATGCTAGAGACAGCCGAGCGGGTGTTAGGAAATCTGGAAACAGCCATGCCATTTGTACAACAAATCATTTTTGAACAAAGCACCAAGGAATGTCAGAGGGCAATTACCCCAGTAAGAACCCAAAGCCTAGAAGCTTGGTTAAAAGCCTGCAGAGAAGTAGGTGGCCCCCTGACCAATGCGGGGCTGGCAGTTGCTGTCTTGTCGGCTGCCGGGGCCGCAAAAGATAGTAAAGGAAAAGGGTGTTTCCGGTGTGGTCAGTTGGGACATTTTAGACAGCAATGCCCACAAAATGGTGGTCCTGTACAAAATATACCCAGGCCGCCAAGGACTCCAGGAGTGTGTCCTCCTTGTAAAAAGGGAAAGCATTGGGTCAACGAATGCAGGTCAGTTAGAGACATCAATGGACATTTTATCCCCCAAATTACTCCAAACACTAATTCGGAACAGGAGCCAAAAAACGGAGAGAAGGGCCCTCGTCCCCAGGGCCCGAAAGTTTAAGGGGCATTTCAGACTCTGGCTCCCAGACAGCACCCGCAACAACTCCCCAGCCAAGAAGAGCAACCTCAGGCTCCGCAGGGTTGGACCTCTGTGCCACCTCCGGACGGGTATTAACACAGCAGATGGGAGTCCAGATTGTGGAGACAGACATGACAGGACCCCTAGATGAAGGCACTGTAGGAATAGTTTTAGGACGCTCCTCCTCCACAATGAGAGGATTAATAATTTTCCCAGGAGTGATTGACCCTGACTATACGGGGACTATCAAGGTCCTCTGTCATGTCCCCCATGGAGTGGTGTCCATTTCTCCCGGGGATAGAATTGCACAGCTTCTGCTTTTGCCTTCTCTTCATGGCAACTTCCCTGCTAAGGAGATAGAGAGAGCAGATAAAGGGCTAGGCTCCACTGGAGTCGAACTTACATGCCTGTCCATAACTTTAGACCAAAGAACCATGCTAACTCTCCAAGTGGAAGGGAGAAGATTTGAGGGATTGGTGGATACAGGGGCAGATCGAAGCATCATCCAAAGAGGGGAGTGGCCAAAGCAATGGCCAACTCAGAAATCCTCCCAGACCTTACAAGGGCTGGGCTATGCCGATGCCCCACAGTTAAGTGCAAAAGAATTGACTTGGAGAACAGACGAAGGCCAGGTTGGAAAAATGCAGCCATTTGTGGTAGACGTCCCTGTCAATCTTTGGGGAAGAGATGTGCAGCAACAGCTGAAGCTAACTTTAACTAATGATTATTCTGAGGCCAGTCAGAATATGATGAAACAGCAAGGATTTGTGCCAGCCTTGGGGCTTGGTCGGCGTCTCCAAGGACGCAAGGAGCCGATAGAGCCACTTCCTAAACAGGACAGGAAGGGTTTGGGTTTTTCTTAGGGGCCTCTGAAAACAAAGCTTCCACTGAAGGTGTGGTACCCATACCTTGGTTAACGCAAAAGGCGGTGTGGGTTCCTCAGTGGCCCCACTCTCGAGAAAAATTGGAAGCGGCTCAAACTCTTGTCCAGGAACAGCTGCAGCTGGGGCATGTTGAGCCTTCAGTGTCATCTTGGAATACCCCAATTTTTGTGATCAAAAAGGCCTCCGGAAAATGGAGATTATTACATGACCTTAGAGCAGTAAATGCCCAGATGCAAATTATGGGACCCATCCAAAGGGGACTTCCACTGCTCTCTGCTTTACCTAGAGAGTGGCCTATTTTGGCTTTAGACATTAAGGATTGCTTTTTTTCCATACCTCTTTATGAAAAGGATAGGGAGCGCTTTGCCTTTACTTTGCCCTCGGTTAATCATGAAACTCCGGATGCTCGCTATCAGTGGAAAGTTCTCCCCCAAGGGATGGCTAATAGCCCAACAATTTGTCAATTGTTCGTGGGGGCTGCATTAACCCCTGTTAGGGAAAGATTTCCAAAAGTACGGATTGTCCATTACATGGATGATATCTTGTTGGCTGCTCCCTCTGTAGAGACTCTTCATAAGGTGTTTGGGCAGGTAACGGAGACCTTAGCTAATAAAGGATTAATTATTGCCCCTGAGAAGGTTCAGCAGACTAGTGTTGTTCAATTTCTGGGAACCATTGTTTCTCCTACTGAGATTAAACCACAAAAACTTTCCTTTCGAACTGGTCATCTTAAAACACTTAATGATTTTCAGCAATTGGCAGGAGATATTAATTGGATAAGGGGGTTTCTTAATCTCCCTCGGTCAGAGTTGTTACCTTTATTTGCTATTTTGGAGGGCGACCCTGAAGTCACCTCCTCTAGATCCCTGACACCTTTAGTACTAAATTCCCTACAAAAGGTTGAGGCAGCTTTGTCTAGGGGTCAACTTTCACGGGTTGATTTAAAATTACCTATTGATTTATGTATATTAAAAACAAAAAATTATCCCACTGGGGTTCTTTGGCAAAATGGCCCCTTATGGTGGCTCCACGGCAATTCTGTGGGAGCAAAAACTGTTCAATATTTTCCTGAATTAGTGGCTAAACAGGCAATTTTGGGTATGAAGTATTGTTTGATGCACTTTGCAAAAATTCCAGATAAATTAATTATTCCATACACCCGTGAGCAAGTTGAAATTTTAGCAGCCACAATGGATATGTGGGCAATTCTTGTTTGCTCATTTCCAAATGTAATTGATAATCATTATCCTAAGCATCCTCTGCTTGCCATAGTTAACAAAAATTTAGTGTATTTTCCTGTTGTCACTTCAAAGGAGCCCTTGGTTGATGCTCTAACCATCTTTACGGATGGATCAAAATCTGGACAAGGTGCCTTTTTTGTTCAAGGACACAAACAGCCGGTAGTCTTTAATTTTCGGCCGAATGTCCCACAGGCTGTTGAATGTTTAATTGTGCTTGAAGTTTTTAAAAGATTTGATCAACCTTTTAATTTATTTTCTGATTCATTATATGTTGTAAATGCCGTTGCTTCTCTTGAAGTTGCTGCTTCAGTTAAGCAGGCCAGTACAATTTCTAATGTTTTGTTACAGATTCAATCCCTTATCTTAAACAGAAAACATCCTTTTTATATTGGACATATTCGTGCCCACTCTATGTTGCCGGGCCCGATGGCAAGGTGTAATGATTTGGTGGACCAGGCAACTCGGGCTATGGCTCTGGTTGCTGCTGATCCTGTAGAGTTGGCAAAAGACTTTCATAGATTGTATCATGTACCTGCTAATACCCTTAGGAAAAGATATAATTTTCCAGGTATGTGGCAAGAGATATTGTTAAAGCCTGTAAATCTTGTGTCACCTTTCTTCATCCTCCCCATGTGGGGGTAAACCCCAGGGGGTTGAGACCAAATGCCCTATGGCAAATGGATGTTAGTCATCTGACGGAATTTGGTAAGTTGAAATATTTACATGTGTCTGTGGACACCTCTTCTGGTGTCATTCATGCCACACCTCTGGCAGGAGAAAAGGTGTCTCACGTCAAAATACACTGCTTAGAAGCTTGGGCAGCTTGGGGAAAGCCCCTTAGACTCAAGACGGATAATGGCCCTGCTTATACTTCCCATGGTTTTCGCGCCTTTTGCGCACAAATGCAGGTTGCCCACACCACCGGATTGCCCTACAATCCTCAAGGACAAGGTATAGTGGAAAGAGCTAATAGAAGCATAAAAGAAATGCTTCAAAAACAAAAAGGGGGAGTTGCTGAGTCCGCGTCCCCCAGGGAAAGACTTTCTCTTGTGCTCTTTACCCTTAATTTTTTAATTCTAAATGACAACGATCAGTCTGCCGCAGATCGGCATATGACAAGAGACTCCATGGATACTAAAGACATGGTTATGTGGAAGGATGTTATTAATAATAAATGGTATGGACCGGATCCGGTAATAACGAGGTCCAGGGGAGCTGTTTGTGTTTTTCCACAGAGTCAAGAAGTACCTCACTGGGTGCCAACGAGACTGACCAGGCCGGTGGAGACTGCAGCAGAACCCGCTCTTGAAGATGCAGCTGATCTTCCTGCTGTTAGCAACAGTGCTAATAGCAATCCCTGTGATAGCTAAACCAATGATGCTGTGGGCTGTTACAATTTACTGACTGGATTGCCTCTGCGGTGTCCTTTTCCAAAGAGCGGGTGGGAGTCGGAATGTTTTTAGCCTGCTGCTTGGGAGGATGCGCGGTCTGCCTATGGTTGGTCTGTCGCCTTCGAGCCCAAACCAGAAGGGACAAGGTTGTTATCTCGCAAGCATTAGCCACTTTGGAGAGTGGATCCTCACCCCAGATTTGGCTGTCGGCCCTAAGAGGCAGTTAAGCCTTACCATTCTGCATAGCCTTAGCACCCCGAGGGATCAGGGGATCCCATTGCACCGGGACAGGTATGCAATTTGCAATTTGGGACAGGGTGCAAGGCAAGTGCACTGAACTTGAGGAGATGGTTCTCATCTCCTCAAGAAGAGCATGCTGGGTTGCAAGTGGGTTGATGCCCAAGATCCCACCTCTGCAAAAAAGGCATCGGACAGGCCTGGTCATCACTGGGGAAGGCGCGCCCCTCAGGCGAAGGCCAGTGCAAGGTCCTCTCATTAATGTCTTAGACAGAGGCCCAACCTCTACTCTTACCTGTTGCCATAAAACAAAGAAGGGGGAACTGTAGGGAGCCGAGGCGAGACTCTGCCCACTCCCTTGCAGCTTTGAGGTTTCCACCCCAGACGGTGCTTGGTGGGACGCCTGGGCTGTGCGCGTGCACGAGCCAGGTAGAGCCCCCAGCCAATCCCATGACACCTGGTGATGGTGAAAGGCAGGCGACCAACAATAGAAAGACCCGCGTTCCGATTCTCCTATATAAGCGGCTGTGTTTCTGGTGCACGCTCTCTCATGCCCAAGCTCTCCTACAACTAAAAGGCTGTCCAATAAAGCGTGATCTGAGAAGACTCCTGGTGTGGTGGTCGTTTTTCCTCGCTGGTCGAGTAGACGGTCACTACAGGAAAGGATAAAGGATTACAAAAGCTTAAGCTTGGAAAAATAGCAAAGTTAATCTAATGTAGCACTATGTAGATCTTGCTAAATTAGAGTTTATATTTAAAATAAATGTTTTGGTTTTGTTTGTAATTTCATATTCTATAGGATACTACAAAATTCTTTTTAAGTAGAGGGTTTAATTGACAAATTTACAAATGTGTCTTGCATGCTATTTGCCTAGAATATTCTTTCATGAGATTTATAATTAGAACTCAGTAGATAATACCAACACTTCATGTATAAAATGATAACGTGAATAATGTAGACAGAGTTGGCAAAAAATGGATGATATTAATTTATAAATTTAGAAAAAGGGCGATTTTTTGAGGCTTTGGTATAACATGGAATGAAGAGAATAATTGTGCGACATCTTCTTTCTTCTACCTCTATGTAAGACAGGAAGCAATTCCCTTAATTACGTGCCTCTGTATACAGTGAGAAAAATGCTCGGTTTGTGATTTGTTTTATTGGTTTGTCCTAGGGCTTGAACTCAGGGACTGGACACTGTCTGAGCCTGTTTATGCTCAAGGCCCATGCCCTACCACTTCAACCTCAGCTCACTTGTGTCTGGCTTTTCCTAAAAAGTTTATTGGAGATAAGAATCTAGAGAACCTTCCTGCCTGGGTGGGCCTTTGCCAGTGTCTAGTGCGTTGGGGTCCCTGGGAAAGGGTAACGAAATCACCAGGACACTGGGGATGCAGAGTGCAAACAGCAATTGCCACTGCATGCTGTGCTTTATTGTTAGTAGTATTTAACAACAAGGAAGCATGATCTTTGCCAATATTTGGTCAGAAGACATTGACACAAAAATTTCAACAGATAGATTTTTACTTGACCTATGCGGCAATGTCTTGGTATATTATTATCTCAACTATTTTATTACAAGCTCAAACCAATCAGGAAAATGCTTGACTAGCTGTTAATCTATGTTTAAGCAAGAAGAAGCGCTACTTCCTCAGCTCCCAGGAGTCTGTGACATGTGTTTTGAGATAGGGAGAGAACATTTTCCCTCTCTAGCCCGGCATGCCAAGAGCTTTCCTAATACTCAAACACGGTCTTCAGATAATCCTGAGGCCGGAGCCTGCATCATTCTGCCCCTTCAACATAGACCCTGCGTCCTCACAATTTCCTTCTTTTTTCTTTTGTTTTAAAGTAAAGCTTTCCACAGAGTTATCATAGATGTTTGCATTGGTTTCATAAAAATCAAACATAACAGTCCAATGCAATCAAAATACTAACAATCATAATTTCCCTACCACTAGCAATATGTGAAATGCTTTGTAGTATTTTTTTGTATCCAACCCTTCTAATTGTTTAATAAGTGCATCAGCAATATTAGAATCATCATCATTTGTAAATTGTTTACCAAAATTCTCATGTACATTAAATTGTAATTGTGCAATCAATTGAGCAGCAGTAGAATTTCCAGATAAATACTGCTGTATTACATTCTAATCATGTATAGATTTATTATATTTTACATCAGTAATGAAAAAGGTAGTAAAATTCCAATTACATTTTAACAGTAACTGTTTTTCCACAACCAATAACTTGTGTCCTAACCATCCCACTATCTGTTTAAGAATATTAATCTGTGTTTGTGATAGAGCATCAATTTCTACCTGTGAGACCCACAATTCATGTGAATCCAGGAGACATTCTTCCACAAAGTGCTAATTTGTAAGGAAGTGTGTAGGGCAATTCCAGACACCGCAGCAACAGTGGTAATAGCAATTAAGCTTAAGATGACAGCTACCATGGCTCCAATCATGCACTTTGTACATTTTAGTATTTTGGTAAAAAATTCAATAACAACACTATCCAAAGGATTTTGGGACCATTGTCTTCCTAATTTGACAGGTAGCCAAATATGAGTTCTTTGTTGTAATATCATAGTACTATACTGTCATTAAAATTAAGAGGAATTAATGCAAGAACACAGGCGACAATGAAAACAAAAAATATTAGGAGAAAATGTAAAATTTCCCACTAAAAGTGCATAAGGCAGAGCTACACAAGCAGTTGAATCATAAGATTTGTACAAAGTAAAATTATAAGTGGATGCAGAGTTCACCGTCCCTGAAAACGATCCATTTGATAGCATCATGGTTTCAGCGCCGCTGCGACCTTCCAAAGATGAGTCTGAACAGCAGTGGGTGCAGCCATGAAAGCCCATAGAGCATCTGCAATGCCTCCATCTCCACAGGCCATCAATCGAACTTCAGTAAGCGATCCATTAATGGCTTCCGGCATCCTAGTAACATTTGATAAATCACATCTGGTAATATTCCATTCTGAACATGTGTTAATAAACTGTCCAAAAGGTCCTCAATTAATAAAATTATTGAACATTTTTCCAAATGTTCCTCTACACTCTTGGCACACAAAAGGCTGATATTTTAAATCAATATAAGTAAAATCAGGGCACATAGGTAAGGATAACTTGCCATCAGTGACACTTTCCCAGCTACTATTAATGGCCAAGAAGTTAATCGCTGAAACTGTGTTTTAAAATTGGAAGTGCGTTTCCCAGGTAAAACCCAACGTTGCCAATTCATTACTAAACATGGAGGAGGCCCCAGACAAACAGGCAAGGAATGAGTATAGTAAGTAAAATTTAAAAAGCTACCATCATCCTTATTGCAAGGTGTGAAATTATTCCAAGGAGGAGATAAAACCGCAGGAAGAATATAGACGGTTAGATCCCCAAACAACAGGTTCCAATGAAGGAGGGTTAGGAACAAAGGCCCAATAACTTACATTAGCATTAGCATGGACAGAGTTTACAGTAAGCAGGGCACACATGGCCAGGAACAAGTTCTCAGCAGTGACAGGTTTATCATTGAATTGTAACATCTTTTGTCCTTCTCCAGTCAACTTTTTAACCTGCCCCCAGATGGGCAGTGGGGGTTTCTTTTTTTGATTTTTATTTTATTTGTGAACATAATGTGCAGAGGGGTTACAACTACATGGACAGAATAATGTGTATATTTCTTACCAAGCATTGCAGCCTCCTCCTTTGTTTACCCTTCACATCCCTTCCCAGCCTCCCCCTCACCCAGTCCCAATCCTTCTCCCCGCTCCCCCCTGCCCCCGCGCACCAGCGTGGTAAATTGTTGCATCTACCTCGACCAGCAAGGAAGACACGACCCGGGATTCTTGTCAAAGCAGTTTATTCAGGAACCTTGTTTGTTAGCTTTTTTTGCTTCTTCACCCCCCCACCCGCACTCCGGTTATAAGCCTCCTGGATGGCCAACCCTGAAGTGCCACGTGGCAAATACCAATAGGGTCACAAACACGGAAGCAAGCCAGTAGCCAAGCCATAGCCATATAAGGAGTTGTTTTTCACAGAGAGCACTCGCTGTCGGGAAGGCGGAAGGCAGAAGCCAGCGCCATGTTTGGTCATGGCCGTGCCATGTGGCCCCTCCATCTTTGGTCGGCTCAAGCAACTCTCCACAGCTCCCCCTTTTTTGTTTTATTGAGATACAGGTAAGAGTAGAGGTTGGGCCTCTGTCTGAAACATTAATGAGAGGACCTTGCACTGGTCTTCGCCTGAGGTGCGTGCTTTCCCCAGTGATGACCAGGCCCGTCCGATGCCTTTTTTGCAGAGGTGGGATCTTGGGCATCAACCCACTTGTAACCCAACATGCTCTTCTTGGGCTCACGCCAGGAAGTGATTCCCATGTGCAGTGCGTTTGCCCATGTGCAGTGCATTTGCCTTACACCCTGTGCTATTCTCTTAATGTGGCAAGCCACACGTGAGGGGACTGTCTGGCCTCAATGGCAGTGAAGGCCTGGACCACCATAGCCATACTCCTGCGCTGTGAGCTCCTAATCCGGTATATGCACCACAGGCACAGCAAGATCTCCAATGCCAGGATACCAATAAGGGAGCCTATTCCCGCCCACTCCTTCAAATGATCCACAGCTGTCAAAATCCAGGAGGAAACATCTTCTAACAGGGCATCATCCATCCGGGTGGAGTTTACCGCTACAATGGCCAATCGTAGCTGTAACATCAGTTGGTCGAATTCCCCTGTCCAGTTGCCTAAAAGATAACTTGACAGTTGTTTAGACAAATTTGCTGCTTGGGTATAGTTATAATACTGAATAGTAGTAATACAAAGCCCTTCATATTTTTGAACACATCCCAGCTGAGCCAACTGCCACATGATATCAACCTGTTCCTGTACAAGGTCAAACCTTTTATTTAACAGCATCAGTCCTCCTTTTAATTGTGCAATGGCCACTTGTTGTAAATCCAAAGCTCTGGCTGTAGTAGCCGACAAGTTTAGAGTCTGAGCCGTCTGCACAGTATGTGACATGGCGACAGCGGCAGCTGTTGCACCCACAGCAGCCACAGCTATAGCAGTTACAATGGCCGCAGTGAAGCCAAAATCTCTCTCTCTTTTTTTTTCTTATCGAGACCACTTCCCAACCAAGGAAGGGTGTTTTTATTATTATTATTATTATTATTATTATTATTATTATTATTATTATTATTATTATTATTATTATTGCCAATTTTTTTTTTATGACTAAACAAGGTTACAGATTGAAAAGCATCTACTGGCACAGGCACCCAACGCGGAATGCGTGCAACTATAGCTAACGAATATTGAGAACTCCAGCAGGTAGCATAATAGCAGGTTTCATTAGTACAAGCACACACATCATCTGAACATATAGAGATGTTGTTAATTATCAAAAACACAAAAGGGGAAACCTGGCAACTCTGCATTCTTTGGTGTATTGCTCATAGACTAATTGTTTTATAAGAGGCATAGCCATGTCAGGATCCCCAAAAATTCTGTCTGCTGCTTCCACCATTCTGGCCACAAAATCTGAAAAAGGCTCGGTAGCCCCCTGCAGGATCTTGGTGAGATTACCACTAACTTTCCCCTTATTTGGTAGTGATTTTCACGCCCTAATGCAAACATCATTTATCTGTTGATACACTTCAGGGGGATATCTTGTCTGAGCATTAGCAAAGCGGCCTTGTCCTAAGAGCATATCTCTGTCCCAAGCCTGACATCCGTTTGCTTGATTAATGGCTGCCTGTTCATTACAAAATTTTAGCATAAATGCCCTCCAATCCAAGTATTGGCCTGGACTCAGACATGCTCGTGCTAGACTTGCCCAATCAGAGGGAGTCATGCAATATCTTTTTATAGCTTCCACTTGAGCCACGGTAAAAGAGGCTGAAATCCCATACGTCCCAACAGACTCAGCCAAGGACTTAATTACTTTAAATTCTAGAGGCTCATGAAATCTCAGTTGATTATTGTCTTGAAAAACTGGAAAGGCGAGTTTTGCTCGAGCAGTCCTCCAAGTATCCGGGCAAAATGTATGCCCATTGGCTCCATGTAGATATGGAGGAGGACCTAAAAGGGCTTGACTGGAAGGTTTTTCTACGTCATCTAAAGGGGCTTGACCAGAAGTTCTTTTTATGTCCTCATTAAGCACAGATTGGCTTAGCTTATGTTCTCCCTTTTTTATACTGCTCCTTTTCATCTGTTGAATAAGTGCTCTCACTTCTTCCTCCTCTAACTCGCTGGAACTTTCTCTTTCCTTTTTTAGCTCAGACAGTTCTGGGTATAGTTGCCTCCTTTTGCCCTGTTTACTGTCTCCCACTTCACTGATTGCGTTCTCTGACCTCTCCTCCTGTAACTGCACCAGTGCTGACTGTCCATTTTCTACAATCTCACAGCAGCTCTGATCCTCCAGACAGCCCTTAATCAATGCCCAAATGGGGCGGACTCCTGCCCTTAATGTGCCCTGTTTATAGGCAAAGTCCAAATCCCTCCCTAACTTTTCCCACGAAGCTGCTGTAAGGCTCCCGGACACTATGAACCAAGAAGCTACAATATTGCAAGCCTCAAGGAACTTCTGTAAAGTATCCTTTTTTAACTTTAGCCCTTTTAAGTGTAGCAGCTCTTCCAAGGCCAGAAAAATTGGATGTGAAGTCGCGGCGCCCATCTTAGTTATTAAAAATATTATTTTTTGTTACTTTTACTTTAGGCCTGTATTTCTTCCCGGGTTTCCACTCTCTCTTTATCTACAGAGAAGAGACCCATATTATGCCCGCTTTAATCGTGGATTCCCACTTACCTGGGAACTTACCCTGCTCTTGTCGCGGATTTCCTTTTCCTGGGAACTTACTGGTGAACCACCCTGACTGCCAGGAGTTTTGAATCCCTTGTGGAGTTAGTTCCCCGTATGGGCCACCAGCTGTCGCATCTACCTTGACCAGCAAGGAAGACACGACCCGGGATTCTTGTCAAAGCAGTTTATTCAGGAACCTTGTTTGTTAGCTTTTATTGCTTCTTCCTTGCCCCGCACCCGCACTCCAGTTATAAGCCTCCTGGATGGCCAACCCCGAAGTGACACGTGGCAAATACCAATAGGGTCACAAACATGGAAGCAAGCCAGTAGCCAAGCCATAGCCATATAAGGAGTTGTTTTTCACAGAGAGCACTCGCTGTCGGGAAGGCGGAAGGCGGAAGCCAGCCCCATCTTTTGTCATGGCCGTGCCATGTGGCCCTGCCATCTTTGGTCGGCTCTTGCAGCTCTCCACAGTAAAGCTCGATTTGGACATGACAACTTGTACTTCTCATTGTTGCAACAGGTCCACCAGTATCCTTAAACGACTTATTTTTCCCCATCTCCTCCAAAAGTTATACTGATATCAAATATAGTGAAAGCAGTGGTTATACTGTGGGGGAGGGACATACAAAGCAACAAAGAAATAATATTATAAATGCGTTAGAAACACATGCATGAAAGAAAAAAACATTAAAATACATATCTAAGGGTTCTTTTTCCTCAACTGGTGGCCGATTCCTTGAAGGATACAGGGCTGTCCTCACTGGGCCGCATATGTATCCATCAGGCAGGAAGCTAGTATTGTTTGCCATCCTGTGTAGACACAAAACCCTATCCTCACCCCTTATGTAATAATGTTCCTAGTTGCCTTTCTGCATCCAATGCAATCTTAATCCATACATAAGCATTTAAATAATGTTTTTCTGATATTTGTTCAAAATAGCGCTCAGCTCTAGTTAAAATATCTACTTGTGGTAAGATTAAAAAATTAAGAACATAAAGAGCTTGATGTAAAATTATTTTAGGATTTTGCATGGAAAACCACAAAATATCCATACCCTCATCCAACCTTTTCCTCCTTTTTAATTTTTTAATTTGTTGTTTTAGTATGCCATGAACTCGTTCAATAATGGCTTGTCCTTGGGGGTTGTATTCTATTCCTGTAATATGTACTACATCATAAAGTTCACAAAATCTTTTAAATCTGATACTTTTATAGGCTGGTCCATTATCAGTCTTTATTTTGGCAGGCACTCCCATAATGGCAAAAGCTTCCAATAAGTGTTCTATTACATGGTTAACAATTTCTCCCATAAGGGCAGAAGCCCAAACAAATTTGGAATATGTATCTATTGTAACATGTACAAAGGAAAAACGGCCAAAGGCTTATTCATGGATTATATCCATTTGTCAGAGCTCGTTAGGTTGTAATCCTCGAGGATTTACTCCAGCAGGTACAACTCTCAAATGCATGGGTCTGCAGATAGGACACCTTTTTATAATTTGTTTAGCTTGAGAATAAGGTATTTTATAATGTATATGTAAATGGCTAGCATTTGTATGTAAATGAGCATGATCCTGTTTAGCAGAAGCAAAACTAACTAATTTATCAACCTGATTATTGCCATATACAAGGTAGCAGGTAACAAAGAGTGAGCTCAAATGTGAGTTACACTTTGGCATTACATTGTTGCAGTAAAGCTTGTAATTGTTTAAATAGTTGGTTTAGCTGGGGTTTAGATGAATGTGTAATTCCAGTTATATTAGTCACAACTCCTACAGCATAGGCAGAATCAGTAACAATATTAATATCTCCCACAAAATCTTATAACATCTCAATAATAGCAAAAAGTTCATTTTGTTGAACTGATGCTTAAGTAGTTGTTTGTACCCAATATTTATTTGTTGTCCAATAGCACTTTTTGTTTTGGAGCCATCTGTAAAAACGGTAAGAGCAGTGGAAATAGGTACCTTGGTAATTATATTATTAATGACAAGTTGTTGTTTATGCAAGCAATCCCACAATCTACCTATGAGAAAATGATAGGAATATTGCCCAGTAAAATTTACTAATGCTATTTGTAGCGTTTCAGACAGGGTTAACAAATATTTTAGTTGGACTTTTGGCAAAGGAAAGATAATTTCAAATAAATCATACCACGATAGGGTAAATACCCGTTGCCTGGCCTGTTGAATAATAATTGCCAACTGTTGTTGATAAGGAATAATATTTTTTGTAAATCTATGCTGCGTATAAATCCATTCTAATGGTATCTCATTTTGTCGTATAATTCTTGTTGGGTATTTCCATGTATCTAAAATACATAAATTTATGAGTTGATTTAGCGTTACTCGATGTAAAAACATTTTTTTAATTCTCTGTTCTACAAATTGTACTTCTCTTTCAGCTTCCTTAGTTAAAGTTCTTTTGCTATGTAAATCAGGCTCCAATTGTAACAATGAAAGCAAATTATGTAATTGGTAAGTAGGAATTCCTAAGGCCGGTCGCATGCAAATAATATCTCCTATTAACTTTTGAAAATCATTTAACGTATGTAATTGATCACGTCGTAAAGATATTTTTTGAGGTGTCACTGTTTGTCTACAAACAACATATCCTGATGGAGACACAGAATTCCATTGTGTATATATACCACATTTTCTTGATCCATTCATCTACTGAGGGGCATCTGGGTTGGTTCCAGATCTTAGGTATGGTAAATAATGCTGCAATAAACATAGTTGTGCTGGTAGCTTTAATGTGGTCTTATTTGTAAACATTTGGGTAAATGTCCAAAAGTGGGATTGCTGAGTCATAGGGGAGCTCGATGTGGAGTCTTTTGAAGAAACTCCATACTGCTTTCCAAAGTGGTTGAACAAGTTTATACTCCCACCAACAATGAAGTAAGGCTACCTTCTGTCAACATCCCCTCCAGCATCTGTTGTTATTAGAGTTCTTGATTTTAGCCATTCTAACTGGGGTGAGGTGGTATCTCAAAGTTGTTTGGATTTGCATTTCTTTTATGGCTAGGCAGGTTGAGCATTTCTTCATGTGCCTATTGGCCATCCTTCTTTCTTCTTCAGACAAGTTTCTCTTTAAGTAATTAGCCCACTTATTTATTGGGCAGTTGTTTCTTTGAGCATTTGTTGTTGAGGGGTTTAATTTTTCGAGTTCCAAGTATATTTTAGATATTAGACCTTTATCCATTGTATGGGTAGTGAAGATCTTCTCCCAATCCGTGGGCTTTCTATTGATCTTGCTAACTATGTCCTTTGCCATGCAGAAGCTCTGCAACTTCATGCAATCCCATTTGTCCAACCATTCTTTGATTTTTTGTGTTTCCAGGTCTCTATTAAGAAAATTTCGGCCTGCACCAAGGAGACCTAGGGTTTCTCCTATTCCATCCTGTAATGTTTTCAGAATGTCTGCTTTGACTCCGAGGTCTTTTATCAATTTGGAGTTGATTCAATGTATGGTGATATACAAGGATCTAGCTTTAGTTTTCTACATGTAGTTAATCAATTTTTCCAGCACCATTTACTGAAGAGGCTGTCTTTCTTCCATTTTATTTTTTGAGCTCTCTTATCAAAGATTAGATGGTTGTATGTCTGTAGGTTCATTTATGGGTTTTCAATTCTATTCCATTGGTCCTGAGGTCTATTCTTGTGCCAGTACTAAGCTGTTTTGATTACTATGGCTTTATAGTAGAGTTTGAAATTTGGTATTGATATTCCTCCAGCAGTGTTCTTTCCGTTGAGGAGCATTTTTGCTATTCTGGGTCATTTATTGTACCATATGAATTTTTGGATTTCCTCTTCTATTTCCTTGAAGAATGACGTTGGAGTTTTGATAGGTATCGCATTGAATTTGTAGATAGCCTTGGGAAATATTGTCATTATCAAGATGTTAATCTTTCCAATCCAGGAGCATGGAGGATGACATTGCCCCATTTGTTAGGATATGGAAAGACTTGGAAAAATATTATATTCAGTGAAGTAAGCCAAGCCCAAAGAAACATACGTCCCATGATTTCGCTTATTTGCAATATCTAGTATATGTATGAGTCAAGCAGAAAAGGTCAGATAAGGTGATGTTAGAAAATGAATCCTAAGGTATGTATTTAAATGTTTTTTTTTCTTTCATGCATTTGTTTCTAATGCATTTATAAGATTATTTCTTTGATGCTTTGTATGTCCCTTACCCACTGTATAACCCCTGCTTTCACACTATTTGATGTCGGTATAATTTGTGGAGGGGAAGGGGAAAAACCAGTCATTTAAATAAGGATACAGGTGGACTTGTTGCAACAATGAGAAGTACAAGTTGTCATGTCGAAAACGAACTTTACAGCTTGGGGGGGGTGGATTTGGTGGGGGAGAAGGAAAATGGAAAGGGATGGGAAGGGTAAACTAAGAGGCTACAATGCTTGATAAGAAATGTACTCACTCTCTTGCCCATGTAATTGCAACCCCTCTGTACCGCATTTTCAAAATAAAAAAAACAAAAAAACAAAAATAAATCCTAAATATTTTTCCTCCATATCTTTTTGTATTTTTTCAGGTGCTATTATTAATCCAAAATCTATAAATATGGAGGGTAAACACTGTAACACAATGTCTAATTATGTCACATTTGATCCTGCAAATAAAATATCATCCATATAATGAAAAATATAAATGTGAGGCCATTTTTGTCACAGGTTTTAAGGCCTTATCAACATATCTGATACATAGTTGGAGAATTCATCATTCCTTGAGGCAACACCTTCCATTGGAAGTGCTGATGAGGGGTTTGATGATTTATTTGTGGTAAAGAAAAGGAAAATCTTTTATTATCTTTTAAATGTACAGGAATGGTAGAAAAGCAATCTTGTAAATCTATTACTACTATTGGCCACTTTTAGGAAGCATGGCAGGCGACGGTATACCAGGTTGAAAAGCCCCCATAGGGTACATGGATGCTTTACCTCCTTGTAAATCAGTCTGCAATCTTCATTTCCCTGACTTCTTTTTAATATCAAATATTGTAAAATTCCATGGTGACATAGACGGCTCAATATGTCCTTTGGTTAACTGTTCTTCCACTAATTGATGAGTTGCTTCTAATTTTTCTTTAGATAAAGGACATTGTTGAATCCAAAGAAGTTCCTCAGATTTCCATAATATCTCTATGGGCTCCATCTAAAAATGTTAAAATTCAATATGAGCTCCCCATTGTTCCAGTACATCTCTACCAATTATATTAACTTGAACTTCCATAATATAAGGTTTAAGGACAGCTGTCTTCCCGTCTTCTGATGTTATAATAACATACGACACTGAGAGCTAGAAAAGAGCAGCGAGAGAGCGCCTCTGGGCCTGGGCTAGGCTTTATTGATATCTGGCAACTAGGTAGAGAAGTAAGGTGACAAAGGCAAAAATATAAATTCCTGTTCAGTTAATAAGTAGACAGGTATAGACATTGGATGGGCAGGCTTCTTACTTCCACTGACCTCCTGGCTCTGGATAATTTTGAAAGGGCAGGCACAAAGTAGCTGATGTGTCATCTCCTCTTACTCCTCTCCATGTTCCCTTGTTCCCCAGACTGGCTGTGTCTAGGTGCTCATTGCTGGGATGGCTTGTCCCAGTTGGTATTCAAGGAGGTTTGAACTCAAGAGCTGGGCATGGTCCGTGAGCACTTATTCTCAAGGCTAGTACTCTACAACTTTGAGTTAAAATAGCACTTCCAGTGTTTGGCTGCTTAGAGATAAGAGTCTTGAGCCATGCTTGCAGCCTGGCTCTTTGCAGGTTAGTTGGGAGATGGAGTCTTAGGGATTTTTCAGCCCGGGCTGTCTTTGAACTGCAGTCTTTGCCACAAAACCCCTTTATTATTTCCAATTAAAGCAACAAGGAGATCAAGTAGAATAAGTAGAGCTTACCTGGTTCTTATCAAGAATTGACCGACAAATATTCTGAAATGACAGAACTCATTAGCTGTGATGAGAATTTCAGCACAGATATGCCTAGTATTTTAGAACCATGTAGTCAGTAAAATACACAACACAAAACAAAAAGGCTTATCAAGAATTGCCAACAAATATTCTGAAAAGACAAAACTCATTATATGTGATGAGAATTTTACCACAGATATGACCAGTATTTTAAAACCATGTAGTCAGTAGAATACACAACACAAAACAAAAAAGGCAAAACTCAAAACCTAAAATTTTGACAACAATGTTTAGACATCTTTGCTAGCAAAGCACATCACATGGTTGGGCCTCAGTTACCAAGGCCTGTGAAAAAAGCAAATTGTTAGCAAGGCACCTTACAATAGCAGAATGGAATAGTAAGTTTGGTGGAAGGTTTAGGGCCAGATGGGGCCAAATCCTTAAGCCACCATGTGGCCAAGATGGTGAATTTCTGAAAAAAAAAAAAACAAAATGCAAAGACACCCTGAACAAATAGACCAAGACTACAATTGGCTAGCCTTTGAGAGAGAACCTAGAAGAGGTCCCTGGGACCCAGCCTGCATCTCACTCTTCAGGGCACAAGCCAAAATGTAGAAAAAAGAAAGGGAGAGATAGGGAAAGTTGACATGAATGGCCGAGAGAGAACAAAGAGAGCCTGAAAATAAACAGAATTCTGACCATTTACCATTGCAGTAGCAAAAACTGTCTACATCTGAGAATGGCATAAAAATGAGGCGCTCTAGCTTTCCAGGGAGCACAGGAGACATTTCAATGGGGTTTCATGGCTCAGGCATGATTTGCAGCACCCCATTAATGAGTAGGAGAGTCAGTCAGATGAGTGAAGGAGAGCTGACGAGGCAGAAGCGGCGTCCCAACTTCCCCCAGAGCCCTCTAGAGAGAGCAACAGAGAATCATAGAGTAGCATCACTCACCACAGTAGAGAAGTGGTGTGGACGTGGATGTGAAGGCCAGCAATTGTATCAATCCGCTGTGTCTTCAGCAGACAGATGGGTTCGCAAAAGGCCATCAGAACTGCGGGTATTCCTCAGAGCAAACAGGGATAAACAAATAGAAAAAGTAAAAAGAGGGGAAAAATAAACAGAGAAATCCCAACTATCCTGACTTTAAGCCTTTTATCCAAGTCATGCCACCATTTATGTTAGGTTTTTATAAAAAGGTAGCTGAGTAAGAATAGCACCATGCACGTGGTATTTAGGTAAGGGGTAGATTTATTCAGTAGACCCGCTGGGACCAGGCAAGGTTGGCACTCCACATGGCTCGGAAAGGCCTAGGAAAGAGAGACCTGGGAAAGAGAGAGGAAAGAAAGAGAAGAGAGAGAGCTAGAAAAGAGCAGTGAGAGAGTAGAGAGAGCTAGAAAAGAACACTGGGAGAGCAGAGAGAGAACAGAGAGGTAGAAAAGAACAGTGAGAACAGAGAGAGAGAGCAGAGAGCTAGGAAAGAACAGTGAGAGAGCTAGAAAAGAGCAGCGGGAGAGTGCCTCTGGGCCTGGGCTAGGCCTTATCTAGGGTATGGTCAGAGGAGGTGTGACCACATCAAATTCAGATGTGACCTCAGTGGATGCAGATGTGACCTCTTCCAGGTGTCCCAGTTGCCTAGGTAATGCAGGTACTGTGTGGAGACTTTGCTGCAAGGAGGGTGGAGTTTTCTCGCCATCCTGGAGCTGACCTTACAAGGACCATACACCATCACTGCCTTCTTAAGTTTACCAATATCATCAACAGCAGCACCTTCATATCTGGCTGGTTGAGATATACCATTCATAGGGGGTGGTCGAATTACAGGATAAGAAAAAAATAGGCATTTCATCATCAAACTCACGGTCTGAGCCCTCTGTTTTGTGAGGGAGTAATGCTGTAAAAATTGCATCGGCAAGTGAAGGAGCCGAAGGCTGCTTTACTTTCACATTTTCAGGTTCTCCTTTCACTCTGCTAATTTCCAACTCCATATGTTGTAATTTTGATAAAATCAATTCCATTTGCTCAGACATTTTATTTACACTTTCAGTTTGTTCCTTTTCAGCCTTTTTTACCTCTTGTTTTTTCTCTGTTAATTGCAATGCATCCTATCTATTGTGTCCTCAACCTCAGATTCCAATTGTAAACCTACAATAGAAGGCGTGGCCTCTTTCTTTAAGTCTGCTATTAATCTTTCCTCATTCAAATCTTTAAAAAGGGTATGTAAAATAGCCCAAATGTACCAAAATCTAAAAGGAATCATTTCCCCTTCTCGAACAGCTCTTTCTACATTATTCTTTACTCATTTCCAATTATCAACATCTAATGTTCCTTCATCGGGGAACCAAGGATTCCATTCCCTAACTACATTAATACACATTTCTATGTCAGAAGAAGAAATATTTAGACCAAAAGCAGCAAGTAAATGTTTAAGCATATGTAAGTACGGAGTAGATTTAACTTGTCCTATCACCCTGTAATTAAAAGTACTTACCTGAATATCCATTCCTGAATTCAACAATGAAGGGTCCCTGTTTGGGAGCCAGTTGTATCATCTAGTGCCTTGGGGTCCCTGGGTAAGGGTAAGGAAATCGCCAGGACACTGGGGATGCAGAGTGCATACAGCAATTGCCACTGCATGGTATGCTTTATTGTTAGTGGGTATTTAAAGACAAGCAAGCATGATCTTTGACAATATTTGGTCAGAAGACATTAACACAAAAATTTCAACAGATACATGCCTTGGTATATTATTATTTTTGGGGGGTCTGATCATGGGGCCTTAACTCTGGGCCTGGGCGCTGTCCCTCAGCTCTTCAGCTCAAGGCTAGAGCTCTACCAGTGGAGCGACATCACCATTTCTGGCTTTTTTCTTTTTGCTTATGTGGTGCTGAGGAATCGAATGTAGGGCCTCAAGCATGCAAGGCAAGCACTCTACCAGTGAGCCACCTTCCCAGCCCTGTCTTGGTATATTATTATCTAAACTATTTTAGAGCAAGCTCAAACCACTTCTCCAATCTCAGGAAAATGCTTGACCAGCTGTTCAACTATGCTTAAGCAATCAGAAGAGCTACTTCCTCAGCTCCCAGGAGTCTGTGGCATGTGTTTTGAGATAGGGAGAGAGAACATTTTCCCTCTCTAGCCCGGCATACCAAGAGCTTTCCTAATACTCAAACACAGTCCTCAGATAATCCTGAGGCCGGAGCCTGCATCATTCTGCCCCTTCAACCTAGACCCTGAGTCTTCACAGGCTTTTAACTGTAATCTTACAATCTTAGCATCCTGATTATCTATGATATTTAAAAAAGTATAAATATAAATAAGATTTCCAAGAATACCAGTGGAGGAAAAATGATGCAACCCAGTTTATAGTGTTGTTCTTTCCAGAACACGGAGGGCAAAACATTAGCAGAGATGCAGTGTATTTTCAGAATGGAGATAATCTATTCTTGATGTGAATTAAGGGAATTTTGAGATGCCCCCTACAAATTGGAAACTGGTGGGCTAGGATGACTTCATGACCTAAATCTTGTGATTGACGGTCATGAAATAATAGCTTAATCTGATAAACAACTGCTTACTCTTGAAGAATTAATTATAACATGTTTCATAGTTTTATCCTTTATCAGAATGTGGCTCTTTTTCTGTTCACTTCTCAGTCTGTAACACCCCATTGGAAAATGCATCTATTGCAGAATTACATAACATGCAAACAGGTATATTGTGAATCTCTCAGGTATGGAATATTCAGAATTTGAAAATGAGTAGTTATTAGTCATAGGAATTTTGAAGAACACATACATTCTGTCCTCTTAACAACTTATTTACTTTTAAAAGTTATGGGTTTCCATAGAATTAAACTGTTTTCTGTTTTAGTATAAGAAAGTACTAAATTTATTCTATTTCCAAAATATTGGCAAGTAAATTGTGAAAAAATTGTCTAGTTGGATATCATTCAAGTTGATGACCCTCTGATAAAGAAGAGGTAATTAATTCAAATTAGATGCCAAATAATACTGATTTTTAAAAAGTTACTACATAAAGAATAATATTTACTATATCAAAACAGTGAAATTTTATTTCATCAGCTTATTTTTTAAATTTAATTTTAATGTGAAAGTGATGTGCACTGGGGTTACAGCCATTGGAAGGTACTGAATACATAACTTCTCAAACTTGTTATCCCCTCTCTCATTTTTCTCACAGTTTTTCCTTCATCACAATACCCCTCAGACGTTGTAATGTCCATTTCCAACTTATTGTTTTGTGAAAATTGCTATTTCATTGGTTTGCTCTTTTTCCTTTGCCTCACCATTTTTTTTGTTCCTGTTCCCTTCCCTAATTAAGGTAAATGTATACAAAATACACAGGGTACCAAAATCAAACACAGCAGAGGATAAACCATAGGGGAAAATCTCAAAAAAATAAAAATCACATAGTACATCAAAAACAACAACCGCAAATAAATATTTCTCTTTCCATATCTTGGAGTTCATTTTGCTCAGTATCAGCTTATATGGTCATATATATGCATAACAAAGGCACTGGAAAATAGTAGTTTCATGGATACTATATCATGAAAACAACATGTTAACTCTTTTTGATGGTAAAAGCGGGATTATGATTGGTGAATTCATGATTCTGATAAAGGAATTTCAAAAGAGCTTTAAAATTTATGACAGGTAAATTTTAATTTTTCCAACTTTTTAACAACTTAGCCTATTAAGAGCATTTAAAATTGTTTGGGAAAATAGGCTTTCATGCAAAGAAATCCGTGGAGACTTAGCTGAGAGGGAGCAATGTGGGTGAATATGGCTCATTTCCACAGTAAACAAACAAGCCTCACAAACCTTGCTGTAAATCCTGTAGATTCCCTTGAGAATTGTCCTTACCCAGGAAATATACTCTCACTGTGTGAAACAAGGTTGCAATGGAATTTAAATTCAAAGTTCTTTTGAAAAAAGACATCAAAATTTGTGAATTGACATTTAATTACTAAACAGTAATTCTTTGAAAAAGAAGGGAAGATGTAATTCAAAATCACTTGATTTAAATAAAAGTATGAGGAAAGAGTAGTGAAGAAAGATGAGAAAAACCATAGAGGACTGTTTTCTCTCCAGTGGTGTAATGGGTTCTTGACCTTGTTTCTTCCATTCTATCTTCACAAGCTTCGATTCCTCAGCATCACATAAGCAAAAAGAAAATAGCCGGGAGTGGAGCTGTGGCTCAAGTGGTAGATCGTTAGCCTTGAGCTGAAGAGCTGAGGGACAGCGCCCAGGCCCCGAGTTCAGGCCCCACGACTGGACCCACCCTTAAAAAAAAAGAATACTCACAGAAGAAAATATTTGCAGTAGATATAGATGATTTATAACATTTGACAATCTATTTAAATCTGTTCAAAATTCTCCCATACCCCAAGCTGCCCTCTTTGAACAGTTTGTTTGCTTTTCCCATGACTGCCCTTCATTAACTGCTTAAAATTTTGTGAGCTCTTATACATACTCTCTAGGGATTGCTGTTTGGTTGTGATTTTTGTGTGTTTTTGTTTGTAGTTGTGTTTTTAACTGAATTTCAAAAGGTTGTGCATTTGTGTAACAATTAAATATTTCCACCTAATTGTCCAGTGCTCCTGGATCAGAGTCACTCCTTCTATGATTCTCAACCAACCCTTTCTCCAAGATTTATTGCAGATTTAGGACTTCCTTTATTACATGTGTACATTGAGTATTCTAGCTGTACTTGCCCCTTGTTCCATTTTTCATTCATTTTATGTCTTTACTATTATTCCTTTCTGGTTTCAACTTCCTGATAGTCGTTCTGTTAAACTGTCTGTTAATACTTTGAAAGGTTTATATACATTCCATGGAGTTTCAATCCCACATATACTTGAAATGATGTCAGCTTATATTTCCATAATTCATTCATCTGCAATAACAATTTGCAAGACGGGAGACGTGAAGCACCTAGACATGATTTTATTCTCATCGTTTTGGAAGATTAATCTTTAGTCAACAAGAAAGTTTAAAAATCACTTAGAATTTATAGCTAACTACCAGTTTTTATAAATCGCTTTGTACAATGGTGTGTGATTATTTTATTGTACATGGGATGATATTTTCTACTACCTATAAGTTTTGGAAAAAGAAGAAAACTAAAATTTATTACTGTAAAGGAATATGATAGCAATAGAAGACAGATTTTATGTTTGTCACATCTCTGATCAGTACCCATATTCAAGACTTAAAGTCATATTTCTTACTATGTTAGACAGATACGGAAAATATATGATAAGGCAACACATGATAAGGCAACTATTAGTGACTTTTTAAAATGTACCTTTTTTATGATGAAATTTACTTTATTAGCTAATATTTGGGTTTGAATTATGGGAGGCTGATGTATTTAACACATTTCTGGAAGGCACCTACTGAACATTGCAAATGGTGGGAGATACTATTTCTACACTTTAATGAATGGTTGAACTTATTTGGCATTAGTGCTGGGTAAACAAATCAACTCTATTGTAACTTGATTCCTACACTTGAAAAACTTAATGTCACTATCATCTACTTGTCAAGTGTTATTTTGGTGAATATGATTTTAAAAAGTTTATTTGAAAAGGAATATACTTTCAAGAGATTAAATGTAGGTTACCATTGGTTTGAGAATGACAACATTTTTAGACTACAGAACCAAGTTTTACTGAAGTACCAGTGTTTTGAAGTACTAAGGGTCTTCTCAATTAATGTTTTTTGAAATTATATTTGAACTCTAAGTCAAGTTTTCCTAGACTTGGTAGAACAATTATGGATCTAACATTCAGGAATTATTTTTTGGCCTACTTATGCTGGACTGAAATCTTCCATTCATCATTAGGAGAGGCGTATTAAAAATAATCTTGTGACATTTGGGATTTTGTTTACTCATATGGCCTGGTCATCTGTAAATTGAAAGTTTGAACTACAGTACTTTCTGTCATATCTTGTGAGCTCATCTATCATTTTAAGTTGCCTTACATTTCACAATTGCTTACTGCTAATTCCTGCAAGGAATTGGGGCACTGAAATATTATAGGAAATAAGAAATTGAGATGGGTCTTCAATTACTTCCTCTTAGCATGTTGCATGGGCCAGGGTGAGAAGGTTTGCCCATGTTATCTGATGATGCAGGTAACTGGGACCTGATATCCTCAGACCCATGGGTACTGCAGAAGAATAATAGCTTTTAGGCATCATATCAGCCAAATTTGTGTATAATCAGTAAGAACGCTTCAGAAATATGGAAAAAAACTTTGGGACTAACGAGTTAACACAATAAACATATCAGCAGTGTAACATCTCTTCTAGCTTAGAGGAAAACAATACTGCTTTTTTTTTTTACTATGTGAATTCAGAAGACCAAGAACACTTACAAGGTATCACAAGTTTATACCGAAGACATTGCATTGATAATTTTTATATTCTAATATATATTGTAAACCTAATTATTTATGTTCCAATCTATTTATGGGAATAATTTTCAATTTATTTGTCAAATTATCAATGAATTCTAGTAAGATTCACTGTGTGAAATTTAAGATCAGCAAATATAAATATAAAATATATAAGTATATATAATATAAGACATTGTTAAGCAATGTTCCGTTGTGGTTAGGGTATCAAAGGCAACTCTGTTTTAAAGTATTATTCCATTATCTCTACCTCAGTTTTTGGTAGAGTTAGACCTAAAACTTTACCATTTGTAAATTTACAGCCTGGAGGCAAGAGGAAACACTTTGATTAAACCATTACCAATTTAAGGCCTAATATCGAGGAAAAACATATGGACTTCTCCAGGAGCTATGGAAATATTTGGTGATAGAAAGTCACTAGTATAAGTTCCTGCCTGGTTGGATGGTAGACAGGCCAGGATATTAGGTAAACATGAATATGAACATTTTTTCACCTTCTTGGCTTTAGCTACTTTTGAAATAATAGGAATAATTAACAATTATATTTTGATAAAATACCTTCTATTCTGAACAATTAGGTCTGAAGTGTTCATCTCTCTATGAACCCTTGTAACTAAGATTAGTTTTGTTCCAGTAAGACAATCTATGCTGTCAGGGTAAGATATTCTGGTTGGTCTGTTCCTACATGGAAGAAGGGTAAAGGGTCAGAAAGACATTTGTACCACTGAGACCTCATTTAGGAAATTTTAACCTGCAAAGTTTAGAAGTAGCTTTTAAGCAAGGCTTACTTTGAATCCATTAGCTCCACAAAGCTAACTCAGTTGATAAATAAGTACTTGAAAAGCCATTACCTTTGGACTTAGCTATAAAGGCTTCAAAATATGGTCAAATTTAAAATGAAAACGACAAAATAGTCATTGACAAAAAATGGCAAATGTGAGCAATCGACCAAACAATATAAATTTTTTCCACTATACATAGAAATTTATAGAAATAAGATCAATAGCATATTTAGGAACAATAAAGGTTCCTTGTTACAAATAGGCAACCAAGGATATATGCCTGTATAAAGGTTACATTGTTAACTACTTAAATTAAGAGGATACTCCATGCTTCAGGAGCAAGTCTACACAAATTACAACAATACAGAGATTAACATAGCACTTGCACAGGGATGGTATGAAAATTTGTGAATTATTCCATATTTTTCACTCTTAAAATGCAAGAAATGGAAAACAGTTTTGAAAAAGTTGATTACAAAAATACAAGCGTAACAAAACCTGTAATTCATAGAATTAAAGGTTAGTTTGACATCAGTGTATTAAACCTTCACTTTCAAAGGCCCTTACATAGCATAACCTTTACAAAACTTGAAATTAGATAACATTATCTTTTTATCCCAAAGAAATAAAATAATATAAGGACTTAGGAAAAAGGAATCTTAAACTTTTCCTATATGGAATGTAATCTGAAAGGACACATTTATTAATGAACCTATATTTTATAAAACAATGTAGACTTCAAAGTATTATATCTAGAAGACAATGAAATAGATTATGGACTTTATACAAACATAGATACTTTTTTCAGACAAGCACCAGGAATATCTTTAATTTCTATACTATTCTTTTCAACAGATAAGATAAAATTAAAAAAAATCACAAACTCTGCAGAAATCATTATAAATTCATACAAACAACTCTTGAATACATTTTGACATCAAAGTCAGGCAATTCACGTGGAAGAATACTATGGAATCCATAAATTTTTAAATTAAGATATTGCTGTTGTTTTGTATTATGAAAATATTTTGTTGGGCCACAAAGGATGGACTGGCACTTTTGAAATTTAAGAAACTTAACCAAACCATTACTACATAGAAGAACAATTTGTACAGCCTTCCACAACTTTAAATAGGTAGTGATACATATTTGTGCTTTTGGCAATATCAAATGCAATTTCTTCCAAGTTGTTCTTCAATCCCGGTTTGATATCATGTTTCAACAGAAGGAGATACAGTGTATCTTTGCTATTTCTATCCCAAGAAACAATATTTAAGGGGGTCAAGAGGCCCTTAGTTTGGGGATTGGTATCTGCATCATGATTAAGTACGAAAGAATCAATTCTGGTATTATTCCACATATACTCACTGTGCAGTGGTGCCAAGCCATTCAGAATTCTTGCATGAATATCTGCCTTGAGCTACCAACTCATGGACAATGTCTAAATGTCCACTCTAGGCTTCCCGATGAAGAGGGATATACTTACCTCATTTCTAGTATACATATGAGTGGTCTTTTTGCAAAGTAGTCTCAGCACTGTAGTAAGCCGATTAATTTTGGCATCCCAAAGAAGAAATTTGCATGGAATCTTCTCCATTATTTTCTTGCAATTGATACCATTCCTCACGTTTTAATCTTGTTCCTTGTCTTTATCAGAATTGCCTAACCAGAAACTTTTATACCAGTGGGAATGAGGTGTCCATGTATTTCCCCAACAATTAACATTGGTTGAAATGGTCAGAAAAATCCGGTGAATTTTCTGCATGTTTTTTCACCATGATTTATTTTCTCTTTTTCCATTTTTACTATTTTAAATAATTCTAACTGGAGAGTAGTGAATTGATAGAGAGCAAAGGAAAGATTTTCCTCCGTATTCAAATGCACAGACTGAAAATGAGGGCCAGTGGTGTCTTCATGTGCAGCTTATTCTAGGAAGGAGAAAATAAGAAACAAAGCCTACTACATAAATGATTTGGGAAATACCAAGATATAGTGTAAGAGAAATTACTATTCAATATATGAGCTTTAACAGCTTTCTAATAGATCCATTATTTATTGGTAACCAACATTAGAAAAAAATGTATAATTCAGTAGTAAAATAGAAGTCCTTTGTATGACTACCTAAATTCTTGTTTTTTTAAAAACACTTGTTTCCATCTAAAAAAGTAGGCCTGGGCTGGGAAGGTGGCTCAGTGGTAGAGCACTTGCCTTGCATGCCAGAGGGCCTGGGTTCGATTCCTCAGCACCACATAAGCAAAAAGAAAAAAGTCGGAAGTGGCGGTGTGGCTCAAGTGGTAGAGCGCTAACCTTGAGCTGAAGAGCTGAGGGACAATGCCCAGGCCAGAGTTCAGGCCCCAAGACCGGACCAAAAAAAAAAAAAAAAGTAGGCCTATCTATTGTCTTCAGGTGATTTTGATGATTGAAGATGCTTAATGAGGAGACCACATGTATTAGTAGTCCTTTGATATCAATTAAATTTCATTTTTTCTTCTTGGAGAATATAATGATCAAAGCAATAGTTCAGAATCAGCAAACAATAGTTCAGCATCATGCTTTCAGTGCAAGTGGATCTCTAGTAAGTAATCCTCTGTACCATTTTGCACAAAGTTTTGTCACACATACAATCTGTCTGCCTTCTCTAGCTGCTTTCCTAGCCTGGACCTTTCCTTTCATTGTGCAGGAAAAGTGTGATTCAACTGATTTCAGTCAGATCTGTTCCAAGAATTATCAAGGATTTAGATTCTTTTTTTAAAAAATTAGTTGTGGGGCCTGTACTCTGGGTTTGGGCACCGTCCTTGAGCTCTTCAAATCAAGGCAAGTGCTCTACCACATGAGCCACAGAACCACTTCTGTTGTTCTGTTTATGTGTGCTGATTTGGGAAATGATAGAGCAGAAAGTGAAATGATGCAACCAAAAATATACAAGCAAAATAAATTAGCATAATTTGGAGCAACCATATTGTCTATGAGAATCACGAAAGAGAGAGAGGAAGAGAGATACAGATGTGCAATGACCTAGCTAGCCAAAAATTCCATTCTTCTGATCCATTTACAAAGCAAACAATTTTATTTTTTATTTGTTAAAAGAGATGGAAATAGAATTTATGTATTTACTTGAAATTAGTAAATACATTTTTAGTAGCATACATAAAGAGACATAGCTTTGACCAAATTACAAACAAGAATCTTAATCCTTTGGCTTCGAAAATGGCTCAGTGGTAGAGTGCTTTTCTTGCCGCTTACTACAGTGTGGAGACTACATTCCAAAAAGGCCTCTCCTATGAATACTAGGGATGATGATGAGTATACCCCTCTTCATCGGGAAGCCTAGAGTGGACACTTAGACATTGTCAATGAGATGGTAGCTCAAGGCAGATATTCACGCAATTACTGTGAATGTCTGGACACCCCTGCACAGTGCTTATATGTGAAACATATTGCAACAGTACAGACACACACACACACACACACACACACATCATCATCATCATCATCATCATCATCAGATTTCTTATTAATTATTTTTTGTGTGTGGTCTTAAGAAGAAAGGTACATTACTAACTTGAATTTCTGACAGAAAAATATAATCACTATAGATCTTGCTTCTATACTCTCAATATTAAATTGCTATCTAAGTATGTGCAATAGATAAGTATAGGAAAAAGTAGGATCCACACTGGTGGCTCATGTCTTTATTCCTAGCTAATCAGAAAGATGAAATCTGATGATTGTGGTTTGAAACCAGACCAAGGAAAAAAGTCCATTAGATTCTGGTTTGAAAGTAACCAGCAAAAGCTAGAAATGGAGCTGTGGTACAAGGAAAAAAAATGCTAGACTTGAGAAAACTAAAACAAAAACATAACAAATTCTGGGACAGAGCTAGGCCCTGAGTTCAAGATCTAGTATTAGTATTTAACTAAAGAAGGAATGAATTAGTTAAAGAATTACCTAAAATAAATTAAGTGGTAACATGTGGAGGGGCAGATGAAATGTAACTTCAATGGTGACTGGATTATGTATCATTTTGTAACAAGGTAAATTATCATTTGTCCTAAACACTAATATTTTATTTGAACTTTTTGTACAATAAACCCTGAATTTGGCATGCATGTATATGTGTGTGTACGTGTGCACACATGTGTGTTTATGTGTGTGTGTGTTTGTGTGTGTGTGTGTGTTGTTGCAATGTTGCTTGCCAATATGAACAGGGTGAGGCTGAAAAGAACTGTGTTGCAATGTTTTTTTTATTTATCAGTGATCTGTTCTGTCATTTCAGTGGAACCACCCTTCTGTACATTTTATTTGTTAATAACATAATCATAATCAAAGCATTTACAACGTAAGTTAGATAAAAGAGATCATTTTCAGTTCTTAATATATGTTAGGCAAAAAGATACACATATAATTAGGTAGTAATTTATTGCTGTAAGATGACTGTCAGTACAAAATATGTGTTTGACTTCTTAAATTGGTTATATTTTTAAGAAATATTCATGGACTGATTTTGACCAACTTGAACAAATAGGTATTGCTCTCTGTTTTTTTCTGTGAAACTCAAGGTGGATAAACTCTTTCCAGATGTCTGTTGAAAATAACTTTCTTTGTAATATCATATCTATTCACACTAAGATAATAAACCCCGTATTTTTAAGGTTTGAATATCGCATCATATTTACTGAAAATTAGTATTGTGGCTATGCTTGTTAGATATATATTTAAAAAAAACAAAAACATGTGTCATCTCCAAATTGTGGATGCATTTGAAGTTGTTTTGTACATACAAATGTTTCTTCATTAGTAGTTCTTTTGTGGGAGTAACGATCACAACTTTAACAAATAAGGCTTTTCGAATATCTTTTCCAATATAAATAACATCCCAGTGCGAGTCTTGCAATTTCTGAAAACCATTTAAATATTTTAGTAATATTTTAGTTCATTGACTATACAGCTAAAGACATTCCTGAAATAAATATTGTTAAGATCTGAAAATGTAAGTGGGTATATAGGCTTTTTTATGGATCATTTTATGAAAAGCCAGTTTTTATGAAACTAAAAGAAATAGAATAAAAGTATGTAAGTGAATTGGGTAACCTAATTATTAGTTTTTTAGTAATATTTTATTTAAATATTTTAGTAATATTTTAGTTCATTGACAATACAGCTAAAGACATTTCTGAAATAAATATTGTTAAGATCTGAAAATGTAAATGGGTATATAGGCTTTTTTATGGATCATTTTATGAAAAGCCAGTTTTTACGAAACTAAAAGAAATAGATTAAAAGAATGCAAATGAATTGGGTAACCTAATTATTAGTATAATTTTGTTTTCTATTAGCACAGTCCTCTGAATGTAGATGATGCATTTAAATAATTTTTGTGTCACTGTGCTTCAGTTATTTTTAGAATCTTTGTAGCTATAAGAGTGAATTTGTAGTATAAATAAATGTCTTTTAATATGATTAGGATTAATCTTGTGTTTTGTGTTCTACTCCCATGAAAATGAGTTATTTTCAAGTGTTAATAGTTTATAATTGAATCTTCAGTATCATAAGAAATTGTGAAGAAAAAATTGGTAGTATTGATGTCTTTATTTTGGGGGGGAGGGGTACAGTAGTGGGGCCTGGACTCTGGGCACTGTCCCTCAGCTCTTCAGCTCCAGTCTAGCGCTCTACCACTTGAGCCACAGCGTCAATTCCAGCTTTTTTCTTTATGCTTGTGTGCTGCTAAAGAATCGAACCCAGGGCTTCATGCATCCAAGGCAAGCACTCTACCACTAAGCCACCTTCCAGCCCTTTATGTCTTTTTAAACCAATAGTATTCACAAGTTGGAGAGTCTTTAATTCATATTTAGGTCTTGGTGTCTATGATTTTTATCCTCTCATTCCTAACATTAATGATAGGTCAGAGTGCATTTTTGAGTATAGGAAAGATAAAATATTTATCTGGGGCCAAAGGTGATTTTAATATCAGTCTTGCTTTAATAGCATTTTAAAGTAGTACCTTTCTCTCAAATTGTTGGGTATAAAAAGCAATCAAAATACTTGAATGGTAAACAACTTAGTTGAGCTACAATGTGGAAATGATTAGTCCATAAGACCTGCAAAATGTTTCCATCAGGAATTGGGGAGGTCATTCTTTCAGTAAGACAGTGTTAAACAGAGATAGTGTCCCCAGGCAGTGCAGTGTTGAGTGAAGGGATAAAATACGATTCCTACTATTTTGAGCTAGAAATCAAGAATATTATACTTGAGCAGTTCCTTTCACCAGGGAGGTATGCATTGATTATGAACTTTGAGTTTTCATATTACAGTTCCCTATTTTCTAACAAATATAAAGTGAAATATTGTGAAAGTGAAAACAATAATTCTGAGAAATTTCCTATAATTTGTAGACTAAGTGCTGGTATTTTAGTCATAAAATAGAATGAGGTTAATTGATACAGTGGGAGATGATCGTCAGGCTAACACCGTGTGTGCAATGCTGTACTAGTAATTCCAACTCTGAAGACTTCAATATCATCATCTGAGAATTAAAAATGTAAGGAGTTCCACTTTATGCAATTATTGTGAGGATTAAATTATATACCATATGTAAAGTACTTGGAAAAACAATCAATTAGCATTTGGCAAATTCTACTTGTTATTTTATCATATGATGAATTCTAACATTTTTACTGTGATTTTATATGTGCAATGTGATGTATTGATATTCATTGCATTGATCACTTTTCTGTCACTATGAGGAAAATACCTGCAAAGAAAATTCCTGAGGAAGAAACTATTATATTGACTCATGGTTTAAGACAACACAGTTTAAGATCAAATATCTCCATTGTTTTTAATCATATTTTAATTATCTTTACTAGGTGTAAACGGGAATTTCCATTCAATAAATTACTTTTTAAGTATAATGGATCTTTACATAACTTTTCCCTACCCTTCCAAACCTCACCCCACTTTAATTTTTTCTAGTTTCATATTATTTGCATTGAATATTATGTCTTCATTTTTCCTCCATAACTCTCTTTATTCCTTCCCTTTGACTTACCTTCACATCTTCAAAGTGATAGTTTCCTGGTATTCATTTTGTTAGATTAAAAGTTCAATTTTATAAGAAATTACACCTTTTAAATACTGCTCTGAAAAATGAAAACTTTGGTTAATACTGTTGTTTAACTTGCATAAAAGTCTGGCTTCCAAATATGTGACAGAACATGGGTCCTTTGTGTGTCTGGCTCTCACTTCGTTTACTTAACATATTTTTAGATCTATCACTTTCTTTGTAAATAATGTAACAGTGCTCATAATGGATAGGTGCAATCCAATTGTGTATATATGACACAATTTCTCCAACCATCCCTCTGCCAAAAGGCATCTTGGCTGTTTCCATAACTTGTCTGTGGTGAATAGTGCAATAATGAACAAGGTTGTGAATGTGATTTTACTGTAACCTTTTGGAAGAATTCATCACTATCTTTCTGAGAGCAATCCTCTAGCTAGTTTTCTTGAATAAGCACATCCTTCCTTTCATCTACATGACAAGGTATTGCAAGTCCTCAAAAACACACTCTCCCATACATGTCTCAATAAGCTAAAACCACACGATGCCCATATTCTTTCAATATATTTTTAATACTTATATAAATTTAGTGAGAACCTTCTATGTACTTTCCTAATGTGGGAATGAGAGACATAACAACAGAGTAAAAGTAAGAAATATACATTTTAATTAGCTATTATCATATTTAAAATCTTTTTCAGCTCTAACTCATAGCCTCACTTTCTATTATTTTAATCTTTATTTGATTACTTCATCTATCCCCTAAATTATAACAGGTGAGTTAAATACAGACAAAAAATTGTGGTTTGATTTTGACATTCATGTGTGAGGATGCACAATATGGGCAAATAGATGGATTGGAATTAATAGCAATTATCCATTTTGTTAAAGTAGAGATGACTTTTTTTCCAAACTGATACATATTTCATTCAACAAAAATAAACTTGTAAAAATTCCCTTTGTTTTGCTCCTCATTAACTTTTGTTTCCATTTTATTTTATAATGAAGGATGATTTCATATATATACTGTAGATACAAAAATATGTTAAACTATTTCTACCCATATGTATTGATATATACATACATACATATATTACACAGGTTACAATGATAATTTATAACTTCTGTAACTATAAAATTTACTAAATTATTAAAAACATCGATGGTTCATGCCTTGAATCCTGGTTACTCAGGAGGCTGAGATCTGATGAACATGGTTTAAAGCCATCCTCGGCAGAAACGTCCATAAGCCTCTTATCTCCAAACAACCAACAGAAAATAAGAATAGGAACTGTGGCTCAAAGTGATAGAGTGGTAGCTTTGAGAGAAAAAGCTCAGGGACATCACCCAGGCTCTTAGTTCAAGAACTACAATCTACCCAAAAAATCTATTTAATTTACATCTGTGTAAGTAGAGTATTTCCATCACCCTAATGCACATCCATGCTCATTTATAAGGTAACTCTGTTTTGTCTGAAGTACCACTAAACATTTTCACTAAAGTAGCATTGGAACGTGGGTTCATTCTATCTCTGAAATGGATTTTTCTCCACTAAAATACTGAAGTGTTACAATTTTTCCAATTATTTAAAATCATAGCTTTTTTCTTTAATACCCCTAATATTACAGTTTGAATTCAGTGTTCTTACCACTTTGTCATGTGCCAGCCCTAAATTATCCTGATAATTTTTCAGATAGAAACTGGCTTCCTACTTGTGTATGACCTTGGCCTCAGTCCACTTTATGTTATTCATCCTGGAATTTAGAATAACAAGTGTATGGTATTCTGTACAGTTTTTTCTGTCTAGTCTAGGCTTTAGCCACTGTTCTCACATCAGTGCACTCCCATGTAGTCAGGATTTTCATAAGCTTGTCATAGCTGATTTTTAAAAAATCTTTGCATTTCCTGCAGGTTCTTGAGTACTGAATTAATTTGTGTTTTCTGTCTTGTTTTGTTTCATTTGAATGTATGTGTTGAGTTGTTCCAAACTTTTCATTTTGTTTGTTTCTCTGATTTTTTTACCTAAAGTGCTGAGAAACCAATTCTATTTTCTCAAGATAGTCAGGGTGAACATTATTTATTCCAAAGCAATTTCAGTAACATTTAAACACATTCATATCTATGAATGGTATAAAAATGCTGAGAAGGGTGTTTTTACTTTCACGGTAGTCTTTGTCATACACAGATCATGAAATATATGAAGATAATATAACTACAGATGCATGCCAAGAGGAGAAAAACCTATTATTAATTTTTTGAAAGAGGCTTCACTTCTAGTGAAAGAAATATATTGCTTTATGCAGGATTTCACAAAATCATATTGCTAGGAAGAACTTAAGCAATCATCTAATACTATAGACTTGAGAGTGATGAATTGACTTCCTGACTAATTTACTTTTGGGTCAAATAAAAGCAGGCTTCCAAAAAGAGTGTAGATTTTAGAGAAACATGATGAATTTTATGTAAATATATCCTTAGCTGATTTTGTTAATTTGTGAGCCAGTACAGGGAAATAAAGTACAGCAAAGGTAAAAAATGAAGAACTTCACATTGAAATACTCATTTGTGTGTGTGTGTGTGTGTTTGTGTGTGTGTGTGTGTGTGTGTGTGTGTTCATGCACATGCGAATATGCAAAGGCACACGTGCATGTGCTCATGCATTCATTCATCATTCTTGATGCTTGATATGCTTGGGAATTATTCCTCAGTTTCTGTGCCCAAGGATAGTGGTCTACCACTTCAGCCACTTCTTTTTTTTTCTTTTTTTAGATAATCGCTTGTATTTTCATGATTGGACTGGCTTTGAACAGTGGTCATGAGATTTCAGACTCCGGAGTAGCTAGTTAAGCTTATTCATCCTCTGAGTACCTAGTTAAAATTCTGGCTGTCCTCTATGCTTCACTGCTCTTTTATTCATTTCCTGAGATTATCACAAGCCTAAGTCATATATATGTCTAATAGCTTTATACTGTTACTGCTTGGCACCAGGGGCTCCTATCTGTACTCTTAAATACTTAGGAGGCTTGAGAACAGAACCCAGGCCAAAAGTTCAGTGGAATTCCTTCTCAATCTATAGCTTGGTGCATTGGATCATTTCCACCATACTTCACTATCTAGTTACTTCGATTGGATTGATTGTGGATCCAGGCCAGTCAAGGTAGCAGGCTGGACAAGTTGGTGTTCATCTCGGATGCCATTGATGATGAGATGGCTAAAAGGACAGATCAGGTGCATGTTCTTGTGGAAAGGAAACCCCTATCCTAAAATTAACCACTGATATGACGCCTGCCTAGCAAGAAAAATATACCCCAAGTTGAAATACCCACAATTTCCCACAACCAAAATAAGTATATACATGAACATTCAAAAACTTAATACAATCTGTTCTTTGCTCTAATATCAGCTTCATCTGATTATCATATGATGTGACAGAACAGTTCCTTCATTTATCATATGATAATTTAAAAAGACCTAAAAAATTCTTTCTCACTTATTAAGTGCAAATTAATGGCAAATTGCATCATTTCTTACATATTTGACTACCACTATAAATTCATCTTATGATTATTATTAATAGTAATATATTCTGATTTATTACTTTACTTTGTAACAGTTTTTAAACTTTTGGCTTTTCTGCTGAAGTTGAAGTATTTAAATAGTATCATCAAAGTATATTCCTTGGGTATTTAGGGCAGTTTTTTACAAAGTTTTTAACCAATGGTGTCTAAGAATTCTTAATTGGTATATCACTTGGTTTTATTTTCATTTCAATTTAATTTTATTTTAATGGAAATGTACACAGGGGTTACAGTTACATAAATAAGGTAAAGTAATGAGTACATTTAGTAGGGAAGGAACATTATCTCTTCCATCGATTTTTTAGTACACTCAAAAGAAGGACTACTGATGCTTTTGCTATTGCTATTGATCCATGGGTAATTTTGCTTTCTTTGTTAATGCGTTTTTATTATAAAATCGATATACAGAGGGTTTACACTTAATTAAGTCAACTAAAGAGTACACTGCAATTTATTTTCTAAATTTCAAATTTTGAGCTTAAATAATTTCTTTTGTTTCTTTAGGGTAATTCATTTTTTTCAGAGTTGTAGGTTTAGTTAATTTATTTTTGCGTGATTTTACACATGTAAATTATTCAGATACATGTATTTTACTTTTATAATATTTAACATGTGACTATTTAAAAATTGTTTTCTTAATTTTTATATGGCTATGATTTTAAATAAATTTATTTTCTTATTGTTATAAACATATTTGTCCAGGTAACAAATCCTTACTGTATTTTCATGAAGCACATACTTTATTAAGAAAAGCTTCATTACTTGGCCACTTTTTGGAAATATTTTTACTTGAATTAAAAAAAAAAAGTTTGAGCCCGGCATTGTGATTTGTGGCATCCATTTTCTAGCTATGATGGGAAGTGTAAATAGGGTTTGTAATTCGAGAGATACTGGAAAACTCTGTGACCTTATTATAAAACTATTCAGAACGAAATGATTAGAGATATAGCCATCGCTAATGTTATATAGGGCATCTCGCTATCATATCCTAAATCTTAAGTTAAAACACCAGTAACATCACTCTTTTGTCAAAATAAAAGGATACATGTTTCAAAATGTTTATTATTTAAACTTATTTGCAAAGATTCTCATGTCTTCTATTAATTTTCAATTTACTTAATCTATTAAAATCCAAGTATATTGTGATTATCTTATTTCTAGTAAACTTTTAAGTTGTACAAGCAATATTAAGATTTCATATATTAACATACTTTTACTATTTGTGATAATTTCCTCCGTTGAATAGGATAATATCAATATTCCAAATGTGGGTATGTGGTGTGTATGTGTGTGTTTATGTGGTTTTTGTGTGGGTGTTCTTTGTGTGTACTTTGTAATGTTTGGGAGATCACACCATTGCTTCACACATGCAAGGCCAAAGTTTTACCACTGGGCTATACTGCTTGCATTTCTAAATTCTTCAAAATTATCTGAACTACTTTATACTTCTGGCAGCTTCTTATATGTTTCTCAAGGGAAATATTTTTGACACTACCATTTTTATCCTCTATGATATTGGATATCTTCTTGCCTAATTCAGTGCAAGATATACATGAGACTCATCCAGATTTCTCAAAACTCATACCACCATAAAATCCTATGTTACTAGAAATCATGCTTTTATAATGTCTAGGGAAGTGGCATCTCTCATTTTTGAATGACCCTAAGTGATATTTACAAGCAGTCATGTTTTAAACCAATATGCCACTCAGCAGATGAATGAACTGACAAAGTGTGTTTTATGTATGCACGGTGTAATTCTATACTTCAAATTCATACAGAACTGGAAAGTCTTGGAAAAATCCCACGAAGTAAAATAAACAAGACACAAATAAACAGATTGCGTTGTTTCCTCATTTGTAATAAGTAAGAAATGTGTAGCATAATCTAGCAGTTGAGCAGAATTGTTCAATAACTATGTATGTATGACCATATAAGATGATGATGAGCAAAATGGACTCCTGGATATGGGAACAGAATTTTCTGTTTGTGGTTGTTGTTTTTAATGTACTATGTGATTTCTTTTTTCTTTTGTGTTTTACCTTTGATTTATCCCTGTTATATTTGGTTTCAATATCCTGTGTATTGTATATACATTTATGTTTATTTAGCAAGGGAAGAGGAACAATGAAATGGCAAGACAAAGAACAAAGGGCAAACCAATGCAATAGCAATACTCACAAAACAACATGTTGAAAATTTACATTACAACTTATGAGGGGTATTGAGCTGAAGGAAAACTGTGACAAAAATGAGGGAGTGGGTAAATAGTTACACATGCTATGTATTCACTACCTTATAATTACTGCAACCCCTTCTATATATCACCTTGACAATAAAATGAAATTAAAAATGAGCTGTATAAAATATAATTTCACTGTATTGGTATAGTAAATATTATTATATGTGTATTACCTTTTTAAGAAATGAACATTTTTGGCTGCTAATTTGAATTAATTACCTATTTATCAGAGGGTCATCAACTTGAATATTATCAAACTATATAATATTTCAGAATATACTTGCCATTATTTAGAAAAAAAAAACATTGTTTTAGTATTGTCTCATACTAAAACAAAAATAGTTCAATTCTGTTGAAACTCCTAACTTTTAAAACGGAATAATTGTTAAGAGGACAGAGTATATGTGTTCTTGAACATTCCTATGACTAATAAATACTCATTTTCAAATTCTTAACATGCCACACTAGAGACATTCAAAACAGTACCTGTTTTCATTTTATTTAATTCTGCAATAAATGCAGTTTTCAATGGAGCGTTACATATTTAAATTCAACAGAAAAAATAGCCACAGTCTGGGAGAGGGTAAAACTATGAAATACCTATATTAATTCCTCAAGAGTAAACATTTGTTCATCAAAGTAAGCCATTATTTCTATAACCATCAATCCCAAGTTTTTATGTCATAAAGTCATCCTAGCCCAACAATTTCCAACTTGTAATGTGCACCTTAAAATTCCTTAAATTCACAACATGACAAGCATATAACTATTGTGAAAAAATACTACAATTCTGCTAATGTGATGCCCTTCGTATTGTGGAAAGAACACTACACTAAACTTTTCTGTATCATTTTCCTCCCAGTGTTATCCTTGAGATCAGAACACTTGCAAATATTATTTATAGTTATATATTTTATCTATCATAGATATTCAGGAGATCTGAATGTCTGACTATTAAGATCTAAAGACTCTGGTTCAAATCCCACCCAGGAAGGATGGTTCCTTAGATTCTTACCTCCAATAACTGCTCACGAAAAGCCTGACACAAGTGGCGCTGAGTTTCAAGAGGTAGAGCAGTAGCCTTGAGCAAAAATAGGCTCAGGGACAGTGCCCAGGCCTAGAAGTTAAGATGTCACACAATTACTCTCTTCATAATATGTTACACCAGAGTCTCAAAAAGTTGCTCTTTTGGTAAATTTATAAATTAATAGCATAAATTTGTTGTCAACTTTATCTAGATTATTCACTTATCATGTTACTTACGAACTGTTGGAATTAACTGTTGTCTAAGTTCTAATTATGCCTTACTTGAAAGAATATTTTAGGCAAATAGAAAGCGAGAATCATTTGTGAATTTGTAAATTAAATCTTCTACTTAAAAACAATTTTATAGTAACCTATAGAATATTAAATTACAAACAAAAATATTTATTTTAAATCTAAATTCTTATTTAGCCAGGTCTACAAACTCCTACATAAAATGAACTTTCCTATTTCTCTAGGCTTAAGCTTTTGTAATCCTTAATCATTTCTTTGGAATCTAACAGAATGTGGTTGCTTTATCAAATTCTTGGTTGGGAATCATGAGCTCTTCTGCATCTAGTAATGTTCTGTAATGAAGACGACATTTAAACACAACTGAGGATTATATATGAGTTGCATTTCAATAGGAAACTTGATTTCTCAAAATATATTGACAAAATTAGCCCAAACTTCCAACTGTGTATTCCTTTCTGGCTTATTTTTTATTCCTTTCTTGGTTTGTTTATTGAGACCAAATTATACTACCTATTCCACTGAAAGTATCACTATGTCATTCCACTTTATAATCACCTGTCTTAGTCTGAGTGCTAGAATTCCTGGCTTGTATCACATTGTCCTACCATAGTTTTTTATTTATTTAATCTAGATACAGTCTAGCAATTCTGAACTTCTCCAATAATATTTTCCACTAGAGTGATGGCTCAGACTGTTTATGAACTATTATCAAAGATGTTCTAACATTTGACACAAGATATGAACATTTTCAGATGCACCTGAAGGGGTCTCGGATTCATTCCTCCCTGGATCCGATCCCTTTATTAATGATGACTTGACTTTCTTACTATCTCTGTTCCCACCTATGTAATATTCTCAAGCTTTTTGGGGAAATTTCACTTGAGGACTTTCTAATATTAAAAATTATCACTTAATTTATTTTTACTCAGGACATATTTTCTAACTTTTCTACATAATCTGATAGTTGTTCCATATGTGTGTTTGAACATATAAGTACCTCTGTGTGTATGTGAGTATTTGTATGTATATATGTATGCACAAACCTCAAGCTCTTCTTCAGCAATCTTGCTCATAATTAGTATACCTTCACTTTAGACATTATTCTAATGCATCTTTTTGCTGGTTAATTATAGTGTCTCAAAGACTGTTTTGCCCAAGCTAGATGCAAACTGAACTTCCCAGACTCCTTTACATTCTTAAGTTTTATTTCTCCAGGGATACCACCTTTTGAACTACAACCATTTTTGTGAGTGTAAAATCTAAGCTGTTTCCCAGATTTTTAACTAGAGTTCATGTAAAGATAGATGAACATACACATTACATATGCTGAGTATACACTGTTAGAAATGTGATCCTAAGCAGGGTTCAAGTGGTTCACACCTATAATCCTAGCTAATTTGGAGGCTGAGATCTGAGCATTGCAGTTCAAATCCAGCATGAGTAGAAAGTTTCTGATGCATTTATCTCTAATTAACCACCAGAAAACTGGAAGTGGTGTGGGGCTCAAAGGTAGAGAAAAAAATTTTGAGCTGAAGAATAGAGGGACAGTGCCCAGGCCCGGAGTTCAGTCCCCACTACCATCAAACACACACACACACACACACACACACACACAAAGAAAGAAAAGAAAAAGAAAAAGAAATGTAATCTTAGCCACTATTTCATTGCTAGTATAATTCCTGCTCTCTCAACATGGCCTTTTTTCCAGTTAAGTCCACGGTCTTATATATGAATTGCTTGGATCCAGAATTATTCTTCCATTCTACTTTTTACAAATTTGAATGATTAGCTATCATGATTTAGAGGTAGTAGAAGAAAGAGACTGGTCTCATCCTTCATGTTCCACTTAGTAGAAATGCTTTCTCTATGTCACTCCCATAGATCTACATGCTGGCCTTGACTTTATTTTTTCAAAGTTGTCTTATTTGCAGAGTCTTCTATAGAGTATTGAACCATTATACTTAAATACAGAACTTCTCTTTGTCCTATTCCTATTGTTTCTCCTTCTGTTAACTTATGTACACTTGGGTAATAATGCACAACACAAACACTGACAAAAAATGTTTCTGAGAAACTTCTTCCCACTTAAAATAGGTCTTAATTTACAGAGCACTTAGGAAATTTGAACATAATGTACTCCAGGATAATATTTTCCTTTTTCATGTTTTTTTATTGTGAAAATGGTGGACAGAAGGGTTAAAGTTACATAAGTAAGTTAATGACTACACTATCTAACGAACATTGTTACGTTTTCTTTTGTCTTTTCCCTGCCATGCCTTTTCTCCCCATCACCCCAACTCTCCCCTCCTATCCCCAAGTTGTAAAGTTCATTTTCAACATAGTGTTTTGTTCATCTCATTGTTAAAACAGGTCATACTGTATCGTTGTTTCACCATTTTATTTCCCTTCCCCTCCCCACATTAGAAAAATGTATGTGCAAGGTCCCTGATATCAAACAGTGGAAACGGGTTATACCATGGAAGAAGAAAATAGAAGAGAAACAAAAAAGAACACAGAATATATGTTAGATACATTAAAAACAATAGTAAGAAAGAAAAAAAAACAATTGGTGTCCCTATTTTTGGGCTCATTTCACTTAACATAGTCTTATATGGCCATATGTACATGGATAATGTTTTAATAAGCCATGTAAATTCTATATTTTCTCGTTGCTAAGATGTCTCTGAAACACGTGTTACCTCATGCCCAAAGATGTCTTTGTGCTATTTCAATGAAGCCAGAAAACATTCACTTTGCCTGGAGCAGCACCGTAGATTGTTACAGAAGTAATAGGAAGGAACTTTTACAGGAAGTAGAAGCTCAATCCAGGAGAGATATTGAACATAGAAAAATGACAAAGTTCAAGTTAATTTGTGCTTTCCTTTTACTGTACAAGAAAATAATCAAAGGCTTGAAGGAAACTCTGTCCCTGACTTTTTCGAGTGTGCTCTTTACTCATAAAACTTTCTGTAGACTTCTAGTTGAGAGTATTACAAAAGGAAACAACATGCCATTTGAAGGCCAGCATAGAAAAAATGGAAATAACATTGTTGTACAATGTTCTACTGCAAAGAAACAAAGACACGGAGGTTTTAAAATGTCTTATGCATGGATATTTAACTCCTGAGATATTTCTCTTGTTGTAAAAGTCAGATATCCATTCCTTTATTCTTGTCCTGAGTTTGCCATATCAATAAGGACTACAAAAAGCAGGATCCAGTGAGTATGATCAGCAAAAGGAGCCTCTTTTCAAACCAGTGCTTTAAGGATAGTCCCAAAGAAATATGTGGGTTTTTTTTGTTTGCTTGTTTGTTTCTTTAGTTTGTGCTGCTTCTGGGGCTTGAACTCAGATGCTGGACTCTGTCCCTGAACAATTGTCTTTCCTGCCCACCTGCCCCCAAAGCTAGTACACTACTGCTTGAGCCAAAAGTCCACTTCAGGATTTTTTGGTGTTTAATTAGAGATAAGAATTTGACAGATTCTCCTGCCTGGGTTGGCTTTGAACTGAGATAGTAAGAAAGCTAAATGACATGAACTTTATGGACTTCTCTTTTGAACCAAGAAGTATTAGATGAAGGTTATTATAATGGTAATATTTGACAATTTTTAAAAGAAGAGAATACATCCAGCAAAGAAGCCATAACTTAAATAATTCAGCAAAAGTAGGTGCACTGAATCTTATTGGAAAATTTTTTCTGCTTGGGACGATACTATTCAGTTCGTAGTTCTTTTTAGGGAAACTTAAAGTATATTTGACTTTTTTGTTCGTCGTGGGGCTTGAACTCTGATCCTGGGCACTGTTCCTCAGCTCTTAAGTTCAAATTGAGTGCTCTACCAGTTTAGACACAGCACCACTTCCTGGTTTCTGATGGCTAATTGAAGATAAGTGTCTCATGTACTTTCCTGACCAGGCTACCTTTGAACCACAATCCTCTGGTCTCAAACTCTTGAGTAGCTAGGATGACAGATGTGAGCCACCAGCACCTGGCTCATCTTTGTATTTATGTGCAAGTAATGACTTGTAGACAAATAATGGAAATTTGAATCAAATGATGACATTTCAGCTTTTCAGAAAATTTGAGGTAACAATAAATATGTCCTCCTTTTCCATGTTGTTACATTAATGACTCATGAGCTATTGGACTCTTACTTTAGCATCTTCTGATGTATGCGACGGTGGACTTAGTATAAATAATTGTCAGTAGAGAAATATAGAAAGACTGAGATTTTTAGAAAGCAATGGAGATCAGATAGGAAAGAACAACATAGAATGGCATTCAATTTATCACACAGAGATTAAGAACTAGCCTAAGTGATATAGAATGCTAAAGGTAATGAGGAATAAGCTTGGTTCATAACTAGTTCTTCAATAAACAAATATGGTTTCCTAGAAGAGTTTCTGGTATAATTTAGTTATTATTAATATAAGGTCCGCTCCTGGATGGCTAGCAAACTCCACCCTCCTCTCAGCAAAGTCTCCATCCAGTACCTGTGTTACCTAGGCAACTAGGACACCTGGAAGAGGTCACATCTGCATTCACTGAGTTCAATCTAAATTTGATGTGGCCACACCTTTCTGTCCCCATACCCTAGATAAAGACTATCCCAGGCTCAGACGCCCTGTCTCTGCTCTTTTCTAGCTCTTTCTCAGCTCTCCCCTTCTCTTCTCTTTCCCAGCTCTCTTCTCTTTCCTAGCTCTCCATTTCCCACCTCTTTTTCAGATGCTCTCTTTTCTAGCTCTTTTCTCTCTTTTCTAGCTCTTTTCTCTCTTTTCTAGCTCTTTTCTATTTTCCAGCTCTTTCTCTTTCCCAGATCTCCCAGCAATCTTTCCCAGGCCTTTCCCCACCACGTGGAGGACCAAGATGGCCTGGTGCCAGCCGGAACGAAGAGTAAACCTGCTCCTTACCTGAATTCCACGTGCATGGTGCTGTTCTTACTTGGCTATCTCTTAAAAAAAAAAAAAACTAACAATTCTCATTTATTTCTTCCATCTGGATTTATTCCTTCACTTCTATCACAACTATTAATTAGCTGGTGCCTTTTTGGTTCCATACTGACCAAAAAGATTTCCAATTCTCACTTAGACGACCCTTCTCATTGTGATTAGCAGTGACCAGTCAAAAGCCTGGAATCTTTGAATTTCCAGGATTAACCTTCACCTGATACCTAAGCACATTCCTGCCATTAATTGCCGTGACTTACTAACAATTTTTTTTCTCAACACAGCCTTCTAATATAGATAAAGTACATAAGAACTATTGTTACATCATTATTGGAAGGAGCAATTATATATTCAAATATAGGTTCTTTATTTGGCATTTACTAGCTAAAGAATTTTTTGCCAGTCCTGGGGCTTGAACTCAGGGCCAGGGAACTCTTCCTGAGATTTTTCTTTTTCTTTTACTTTTTTCTTTATTTTTGCTTAAGGCTTGCACTCTACCACTTGAGGCACAGCACCAATTTCTTTTCTGTTTATGTGGTACTGAGGAATTGAACCCAGGATTTCTTGCACTCTAAGCAATCACTGTACCATGAAGCCACATTCCCAGAAACCTAAATGACTTTCTTAATATGGCATTACTTTTTCATTCCATTACTATGTATTATAATTTAGGCTAGGTGGTAGAAAAGGAAGTGGAAAACAATACTAAGTCCAGTAAGGCTAACATTCCTATCACATCCCTAAAGAAGTACAGTGTTAACACTTGCAGGACTCATAGGGATGTTGCATGTTACATTATTATGTAAAAAAAACATAAAAAGTAATCCCCGACATCCATAACATTCTACTTCCACTTTCAAGTTCAAGAGCCAAAAATCTAAGCCTTTTTATTGATTGGGTGTATTTCCTAGGAAGGAAGAAGGAGATGTAGAAGGTGATGTTGGAAAAAAATGTATATTGGCTCCCAGTCCACATTTTTTGCACTTTTAAAAAGTGCTACTGACGAACTCCACATCTACTTTAATATGCTGTCTGCACAAAATGCAGATAAATGAAGACATTTATTCTGGTGGAAAATCACATATATTAACAAAATCCAGTTCTGGAAAAAAAAAGTTACCAGTATAAAGTATTGTCTATAAAATGGTTTCATGTCCTAGCAGAACAAAATGTAGTATTGAAATGATTAGTCCAGCTTTCTTTGAGATTTTATGTTGTCTCAGTATTAAGATGTTCTCTAATTCCAGTAACATGGAAGCATAAAAGACATGATTTAAAGATCTCAGTAGTTTTAGAAACAAAGGTACATAATAGTTTCCTTCCTGCAGAGACATGTGATGGCATGTATGACTGATTGTATTATAGTTCTCTTCTTTTTCCTCTTTATCTCAAGTATTGCATATCTTGGCATATTAGTCTGTCCTGCATTAGCTTACTGTAGGTGAGATTTACCTCTACTCTGCAATGTCAAGATGGGTCATGTGACTTACTTCAGCTAACAAAAATGAACCAGAAGTGGTCAAAGGCTACTTCTAGGGAAACATTTCTATCCCATTGTCTGTGTCTAAGAGCTAACTTCTTTACACTTACCGATAAAAATAGCATATTTCCAGAGGGAATCTTTTTTCAACTTATATAGTGGAAGAATATAGCATGTAAAATTGAAGCAAAACTCAAACACAGCAAGAATTAAGCGAATATTAGAATGTGGTATTAATATGTTAGTTTCTTACCATTCTTGTATGACTACAGCACATCAGAATTTAAGAAATACTAAACCAGTACTAAATAAATAGATAACACTTCCTGTTTGATGCTATTACATTTTTTAAATAAATAAGCATTCTCTATGTGATCACTTGAGGGGTTAACTTTTTCTATAAATGTGTTTAATCACTCTAGAAGACTGTATCTAACATCCACAATCATTATCAAGAACTTGTGATTGAGATGAGAAAGAAATATCTAGATTTCTCACTTCTCTTTTCCTCTCCTCCTTTTTCTAGTGAGAATTCTCATCCTTTCTCCAAATTTTCCTATTAATAAAGAAAGAATGAGACATTATGGATATCAAGCAAAAGGCTTCAAAGCCAGAATTTTATTCTTTCAGAAATATATGAAATAAATCAGAGTGGCTCAAGGAAGAAGAAAAGCATGATTTTTCCCTTTCTGACTTCAACAATACAGTCTGCACATGACTCTAAACATCTAACAAACAATTTTCCTTGGCTAATTTTTTAAAAAAATATTGTTTTTTAATAAATAATAATTTTAACAATTAAAAAATTTAAAATATATACTAATTTGTTGTTTGCTTTTAGTAGGCATGAAATAAGACAGCATTAGCATTGTGTGAGTTGAGAGGCTAAATTTTATCAGAATCCAAAAAAAATGAAAAAAATATGATGTTAAGAAAATAGCTTTTAGGTAAATTTTCAATATGACATACACACAGGGGCATCTTTTTTCTTCTTTTCCTCTCCACACTTCAATAAGGAGTTCATGTAATTCAAATAGCCGTGTTTCTTTCAGAAATAGAGTACACATAAACAAGTTAAAAGACGAGAAGGAGTATTGGTGGTGCATTATTTAAAAATAGCAGTCAAATAACTATTAACCATAATTCCAAAATAATAACAATCAAATGCTCTTGAAAAGAGAAGATTGTAAGGAGAATATACAAAAAGTGATAGTGCCAGAACTGCTTCAGGAGCTGCTGTCTGATATTTAAGATTTCTAGTAAATGACAATTTTTAATCAGGATTAAATGCTTTCAGGAGCCAAATTTTTTCTAGTTATATTTTATTGAAGAAATATTTTGTTCAAAATTAAGGAAAGGGTAACAGGTTATAACCTGTAGAAGGAATGCTTATGCACTCATTGTGGTAGGCAGTAATATTCCTTCCGAAAATATCTATAGTCCCGAAATATCTAATCAATCAAATGTAGATTTACATTTTATATATAAGTTTGTAAAATAATCACCTTTCATTACCCAAGGAACACAAATTTGAATAATTTTCAGATTGGCAAATTATACTCAAAAGTCCCAGCTGTAGTTCGAAAGGGACATCATTAGGTAAGAATCAACAGAAAGATGTAAAATGCTACATTAGAAGATTAAGGGAAAGACAAGAACAAACATACTGAAGGTTCTGGAAAGCGGAACAGGAAGTAAATGCATTTTTCCACTAGAATCACCTGAAAAATATTTTAGCTCTGTAGGAGGCTCTATTTTAATCTAGTGAGAGTTATTTTGATTTCTGTCCTTTAGAAATGTAAATGATAAGTACAGATCATTCATGACAATTATCTTGTAGAAATATTTTACAGCAGATTTGGTGTAGTAAGCTAACTCAACTACAGCCTTTTCCTGATGCAACTACAAGGGTACTACGTGTCCTAGTTTCTGAGAATAAGAAAAATTGCCACCAGAATGGTACACATGTTTGATGTACTTACTACTAAGGGCCTTGCATTAATGAAGTCTTGAATTCCTAAATAATATTTAAATAAGAAAATACCTATTTTCATTTTCATATTTGGAATCACTAAGTACCAAAGTTATGTAGAAGGCTAGGGTAAGAATATAGAAATGAAATCTGTCTCCTGTTATTATAAAGATAATTTATGTTATTTTGATTTACAGTTTCTAAGGTAATAAAAAAATAAGGTAAAACCGAAACAGTAACTCAGCCTTCTCTCCTTCCTATCTTTCCAACAGAAATTAGAGAATCCAGTAAAGGTAAGTGATCCCAGGATGGTATAGGATGTTATAGGATCACCAGATGGTGAAAAAGAAGTTGACCAACATGGGTCCCATGGAACAGTGGGGAAAAAATCTACACCTACAGATTGTGATATAGCTAGAAAATAGTTTGCCCTATGCTAAGTCTTTGACATTTTAGCTACTTTCATCTCTTAGGAAATGACTTTATTAATACTCAAGGGTTTGCAGTTTATAACCCAGCAACAAATAATGCTTCTAAATGTAAACAAGCATGATCCTAAAAGTAACCAAGGCTACTTGTATTGCTATAGCTGATAATGAAGAATGATCTGGGGAATAGTCAAACAAACTTGAAATTTTTCATACCTTTCCTCTTCTCCAACATGAGAAGTCCTAGTCTAGATATGTAAAATTTCAATAAAGGATTTTTTTTATTGTTCACACTAAAGCAAATACCCTTTTCCTCTTTGCAAGCCTGACTTTGAACGAGTCAGACCCTCACCATTATTTTATAGACAAACGTTTACTGCTTTGGCTTAGGTGTTTTCTTGCCTTTGCGTGTTGCTCTCTATTATTTTGGCAACTACATAGAAAAAAAGATAAATCCATTTTACTTATGTTGGATTGTTCAAAGTCAAGCTGTCTTCAGTTTTCTGTTCCTTTCTCCACTCTTAATTGAAGTTTAATATTGCTCTTTAAATGATAGCAAAAACGTGATACTTTAACGTATATTCTCATTGAAACCAGTGAAAACAGGAGTGTCAGCCATTGTTTTATAATTGTTTAAAATATTTTCCTTGGCTATTTTCATTATTGCCTTTGTTCCTGTCTTCTAATCAGGAACACAAGGGTACACAAAAGATCTTCTCAAGGAATAGGATCTTAGGCAGAAAAAATATATATATATATATAATTAAAGGTTTTCATCTCTTAAGAGACTGAAAAGCTCAGAAGACATTTTGTTATTACTTGTACAGTTAAGATGACTTGAATGTTTTGGTTCTTAAACTAAGTGAAATGCATGTAAAATGTTACAGTTGTTCCAAAAAATGATTATGGTTTATATTTTTCTGCTTCAATGAGATGAAACCTCTTACAAGGTTAGAGAGACTATTTATTTTAGGGTAGAAGGGTTAATGTTAGAAAGCCAAGGGAGATTCCTAAAACAACACTCCCTATCACATATCAGTTAATTATACTTATGGCCTATAAGTATATAAACATACAAATATATATTGAGTGAGAAATGTGTGATTTACACAATTGATTCATTGACATTTAAAACCAGAGTTAACTTCTCTACGTTTATATAAACTAGCATATCTAGTGAGGATTTAAAGGTTTTTATAATACATATTTTAACATTTATACCAAAATATTAGTTTATTTGTAACTGTTTATTTCTAATTTTTGTCGGTCATGAGCTTGAAATCGTCACCTGGACGATGTCAGTCAGGTCTTCAGCTCAAGACAAGTGATCTACAATTGAGCCACAGCCAGTTTTCTGGTGGGTCATTGGAGATAAGAGTCTCATGGTCTTTCATGCCTAGGCTGGCTTTGAACCATGATTCTCACCTCTCAGCCTCCTTAGTAAATAGGGTTACAAGTATGAGCCATTGGCGCCTAGCAACATAATTATTTTTTACACATTTATGAAGTATGGAGTGATACTCCCATTCATTTATATGTTGTTTAATGATCAAGTCACATCATATCCATTAATTTCTGCATGTAAAATTTCTTTATGGGGAGAATGCTCAAAAACTTATCTCCTGGCTGTGATGAAATATCTATTCTTAAGTACAATCACTTTGCTTCTTGTAGTAAAAAATTAATATATTTACTTTTAGTCATGGAAGTTTGCTAATTAAAGTTATATAAAACATGAATTGTAAAGTGAAAGAAATTCATAGTTCCTTTACTTGTTTAAAGAAAATAATTATGCATTTTTTCAATTACATTTCTTTGGGAATGTTTAGCATTCACTGATTTAACTGTTAAAATTGATAACAGTTACATATATCAAGTATATTCAAACTTATATTTGAAAATTGCACACTTAATGCAAATAGACTTCACTTTCTTCCAAGACATAATTAAAATAATAGTATAGCAAAGCTTGGTGTTAGTTGTTTATGTGTAGAATCACCGAAACTCAGGAAGCTAACACCTGAATATTTTAGCTCAATATCAGTCCAAACAGACAAAAATGTGAAAACTTATCTCCAATTATCCAGCAGGAGGCAGAAGGTGAGGATGTGGCCCAAAGAATGGCGTGTCCTCAGCCATGAGCAAAAAATACAAGGAAGACAATTAAACATTGAGTTCAAGCACTAAAAATGGCATATACACAAAAGACAACAACAAAAAAGTAGTATGAGTATCAATAATGAAGACAAAATAGTAGAAAAGATCATGAGAAATATTGTGAAAACATCTGGAAGACAGAAATTATTAGACAGAATTTTGATTCATGAGAGGTAAAAATCACAGTATAATTTGGACAATCTCATTTTAGTCATACGTATTGAAACCTGGCTATTGGGTAACTTGTGAAAGAGCAGACTGGATTACCTGACATGTCAGACTTCGTCTGTAACTATGCATCATCTCACTCTGCAAAAATCTAAAATCGTGCTTGTTAATTTAAAAAGAACCTCATGTTAGAGACTGTTTGGTCCACACAGAATGGGGTCCTTATTTTGAGGCTTCAGACCAGTGCTTTTTTTTTATACCCACTCCTGTTTTACCCCTCTTCCCTGGTTCAGCTATAACTTACTAAGCTGGCACCAAGCCAAGGCTTTGAACTAGAAGCCCCTGCCTTTTTACATTTAGAAGCATTATTTGTTGCTGGGTTATAAGCTGCAAACCCTTGAGTATTAATAAAGTCATTTCCTAAGAGATGACAGTAGCTGTGTAAACAAACCTAAAATGTCAAAGACTTAGCATAGTGAAAACTAATTTCTAGCTATATCACAATCTGTAGGTGTAGATTTTGTTTCCCATTGTTCCATGGGACCCATTTTTGTTAACAGATCGTATTCTGCTGTCTTTTCGTAAGAAATCATAGAGGTGATTTTTTGCCTCTTATTCAATTATATCTAATATTTTAAAGTAGATTTGTTCTAATATAATATTAATTTAATCAATTATTTCATTAGGGCGATGTTGGTCTGATTTTTTTTCCAGTAAATCTTATCGCTTACAATAAATGAGAACATGCTGTTTCAGTCTCCTATTAATATGACAAAATACATTATAAACTTAACTTAAAAGGAGGAAAGATAAATCTTGACTTCTTGTTTTACACATTTCATTTTATGTTTCTTATCCTCATTGCTTTGCATTGCTGGTGGCACAGTACCCCATGTCAGGAACAAGTGATGGATTATTTGTATTCATGGAAGCGAGGAAGTAAAGAAAAGGTTGAATAGGAGTGGGGGAAGGGAGAAAGAGGAGCAGGGGAAGAGGGAGATGGAGAAGGAAAAGGAGAAGGAGAAAGAGAATTAAAAGAAGGAAGAGGAAGAAAGGAATTTGATCTTAACATTCTCTTTGATCACAAGTTCTCAGTGACCAAATCTTTATGACTATGCCCACTTGAAAGGGTTCACCTCTTTATGGCAACACAGTGAAAGCTAATTATTAATCCCAATCCTTTTTGATTTAAGATTTAATTTATTGCGTGGTGGGTAGATACTTCTATACAATTGTGATAACTTCTGTTCCTAAATATTTACTTGACTTAATCAGAGAAACTATTTGGCGTAAAGGTGGTTTGGTTATACCATTGCTGGAGAAATGAATGAAATATTTAGAGGGCAAATGCTTTTTATTTAACAGATAAGGAAGCTTCAAGAGATTTCACTTTTGATTATTACATCTAACTCATAATGACTTGAATTTTTCATAATTTTATGGCATTTCTATTCAAGTATGTGTCATCGATAGTGAGGTTCTTTCTTTATAGTTGAAGGAACAATAAATACTATCATGATCATTTATTTCTTAGTTATTCTATAGAGAGTAGCTATTCAAAAATAAGTTCTATTAAAGTCTGTTGGAATAATTGGATAACTGATGGAATTTCGTGCTTTAGTTATCTCATATTGAGATTGATTCATTTCTAAAATCACTATTGACATAAAATACATGAAATTCAGTGTTTCTCTGAAATGACTTGTTATTCAAACCTTAGAAATACTTGACCAATAACTGAGATTTTTATATACCCCCAAATTTATGAATCTACTTTTTTTTGTCAAATATAGTTTATGTTTAAAAAGAGAAAATTATGTGACCAAAGTATATAATATTTAATGTAATATAAAATTGCTTCATTAAGGCTGACAGAGCCTGTTGCTTTTAGTTTACATGAGAAATTGAATTAATTATTCTTTTTCGTTTTTGAATAATAGAATATTTCAATTTGTCCAAAGATTCTGTCATCTAAACCTTTGAGTGTATTTTTTTTTCATAAAAATGAACACTATTTTTCACACTGCACGTTCAAGTTTAATAACTAAATAAATGTCTAAACGTTAATTTGTTAAATGGAGCCTCTAAAATTCAAATAATATGAAATATCTGTATACTATAGACTTTGCAAATTCAGACTTTGATTGATGCTTGCCTTAAGATAGTGTTCTAGCACAAAACTGGTGGTATTTTCATCTCAAATGGGCAGAGTAAGCCGGAAAAACACAAGAAAAATGGGAAATCCGGGTATCTCAATTCCCAATCTGGATAATCAGGGGACAGAACAGATAATGAATAATCCAGAGGAGAGTTCCCAAATAGTTCTACAAACACTGCTGGCAAACATGATAAATGAAAAGATGGAAAACATACAAAGGAATCTGTATGAGCGTGATAGGGAGAGAGAGGAGGCAATCCAAAAGTTTATACAGGAATATCATAAGCGTGAAGAAGATACTCAAAAACTGATACAGGATTTGCGTGAGCAGCTGGAGAATACTCAAAGAGAAAGGCAGTAATGGCGTGAGCAGGCTGATTACACTCAAAGAGAACTACAGGAATACCACGAACGGGAGGAAGATAATCAAAAAGTAATACAGGAACTGAGAGAGCAGGAAGAGAATACACAAAGATCACTAAAGGTATACATGGAATCCATTAAAAAAGAGCTGAAGGAAGTCAGGGATACCACAAAGGGAATGCTGAATGGAAACCAACAGAAAGAATGGGAGTCCAAGGAAACCATAACCAATCAACTATCTGATCTGAGAATACACTGAACACCAAATTAAGGAAGTAAAGAAGTTCATACAAGATCTAAAACAAAGCTTCAACAAAGAATTTGAAGCCATCAAAGCTGACCAATTAGAAGGAAAAGAGATAAAAAAACAAAGTAGAAAGACTTGACAGCAGGTTAGACCATGCAGAAGATCGAATCTCAGGGATTGAAGACAGCCGAGATATTATAGAGAAAGAACATACAAACATCCGAGACAAGTCCAAGAAATATGATAGATCTATCCAACACTTGGAAGACACCATCAGAAGGCCTAATCTAAGGATAATGGCTGTAGAGGAGCACCTAGAAACAGAAGTTAATGTTCTAGGAAATTTGTTCAACAGGATCCTAACAGAGAACTTCCCAAACGTGCAAAAAGATAGGCCTATTCAGATACAAGAAGCTTTCAGAACCCCATATAGACCAGACCAGGATAGGACATCCCACTGTCACATTATAATCTACACTGGATCAACTCAGACCAAGGAAAAGATCCTTAAAGCTGTCAAGGAGAAAATATTAATCACCTACAAAGGGAAAACAATTAGAATCTCCTCAGATCTCTCCGCAGAGACAATCAAAGCAAGAAGAGCCTGGAATGATGTATGCCAAGCCCTAAAAACAAACAACTATCAACCAAGAATACTGTACCCAGCTAAAGTTTCCTTCATAACTGAAGGCCAAATAAAAACCTTCCATAGCGAAGAAAAATTGGAACAATACATCTCCACCAAACCAGCCCTACAAAAGATTCTTAAAGATGTCCTACACATAGAAAACCAACAAGACCACAATAAAAGCCAAGACACATCAAACAAACTGAGAATCCAAGAACCATAGGAAGAACCCTGTTTTGGCAACCACCAAGAAGGTGAAAACATGGCAGAAAGTCCCAAATACATGTCAGTCCTATCTCTTAACAATAACGGACTTAACTCTCCAATTAAGCTACATAGACTGTCTAGTTGGATTAAAAAACAAATGCTTCTATCTGCTGCCTTCAAGAGTCCCATCTTGCCCATAAAAACAAACACATTTTCAATGTGAAAGACTGGAGCAAAATTTACCAAACAAACGACCCCCATAAACAGGCAGGAGTTGCATTCCTAATATAAGATAAAATAGACTTCAAATTAAAATTCGTGAGAAGAGATAAAGAAGGTCGCTACATACTAATTAAGGGATCTCTCCTTCAGGAGGATATTACAATTCTAAATATCTATTCACCAAACAATGGAGCACCCAAATTTATCCAAGAAACACTACTTTCCCTCAAATCCCATAAACATCCAAAGACATTAATTGTTGGGGATTTTGACACACCACTCTCCCCACTAGAAAGATCAACCTGGCAAAAACACAACAGAGAAACCACAGCTCGAAACAGCTGCATAGATCAACTAGATTTTACAGACTTCTACCGAACATTTCACCCAGCAGCATCAGAATACACGTTTTTCTCAGCAGCACATGGAACATTTTCTAAATTAGACCACATTTTAGGCCACAAAGAAAACTTATCTAAATTCAGAAACATTGAAGTTATACCTTGCATTCTCTCTGACCACAAGGGAATAAAATTAGAACTCAACACCAAAAGCCACCAAAAAAAGTTCGGTATCACATGGACGCTAAACAACACACTGCTGAATCACGAGTGGGTCATGGAAGAGATTAGAAAGGAAATTCAAATGTTCATGCTATTCAACAAAAATGAACACACAAATTACCAGCTCCTCTGGGACACAGCAAAGGCAGCACTCAGAGGCAAGTTTATAGCTCTGAGCACCTACATCAACAAATTGGAGAGATCTGAAACCAAGACACAGCTAAACCTCCTTGAAAAAGAGCAGCAAGGTAAACCTCAATCCATTAGATGGAAAGAAATAATTAAAATTTAATCAGAATTAAATGAATTAGAATCCAAAAAAACTATAGAAAGAATCAACAAAACAAAGAGTTGGTTCTTCAAAAAAATTAACAACATTGACAGACCCTTAGCAAATCTTATCAGAAAAAGAAGAGAACACACACAAATAAATAAACTCAGCGATGAGAATGGAAACATCACCACGGAAACAACCAAGATTCAGAACATTATAAGGGAATACTTCTCAAAACTTTATGCTAATAAGTTTGAGAACATGACAGAAATGGACCTTTTCCTAGCAAATATTGACATGCCAAAACTAAACCAAGATGAGTTAAGCCACCTTAACCAGCCCATATCAAGCATTGAAATAGAAAGAGCAATAAAAGACATCCCAGCTAAGAAAAGTCCAAGACCAGATGGTTTTACAGCAGAATTTTACAAGGACATCAAAGCAGTGCTCACACCAATACTCCTCCAACTCTTCAATGAGATTGAAAGAGAAAGTTCACTACGGAGCACATTCTATGAAGCCATCATAACCCTCATCCCAAAACCAGGAAGGGACTCATCAAAGAAAGACAACTATAGACCCATTTCTTTGATGAACATTGATGCAAAACTTCACAACAAAATTTTGGCCAATCAACTTCGACTAGTCATCCAAAAAATCATACACCACGATCAAACAGGATTCATTTCAGGGATGCAAAGCTGGTTCAATATACGCAAATCAAATAAATTATTCATCACATCAACAGGAGCAAGAATAAGAACCACATGGTTATCTCAATAGATGCAGAAAAAGCATTCGACAAGATCCAACACCCCTTTATGATGCAGGTTTTGGAAAAGTTAGGAATCCATGGAACATTCGTCAATATAATAAAGGCTGTATATGACAAACCTACAGCCAGCATTATACTTAATGGTGAAAAACTAAAGCCATTTCCTCTTAACTTAGGAACAAGAAAAGGATGTCCACACTGTCCACTTCTCTTCAATCTAGTATTAGAATGCCTAGCTACAGCAATAAGACAAGATGCAGACATAAAGGGGATCCAAATAGGGAAAGAAGTAATAAAACTCTCCTTCTTTGCAGATGACATGATCTTATATTTAAAGAATCACACAGACTCCACTCCCAAATTACTCAAGCTGATTCAAAACTTTGGCAAAGTAGCAGGATATAAAATTAACCCCCCCCAAATCAATAGCTTTTCTGTATGCCAACAATGAGAAAAGTATGGCTGAAATTAGGAAAGCAACTCCATTTTTAAGAGCCCCACAAAAAATAAAATACCTAGGAATTAACTTTACCAAAGAAGTGAAGGACCTCTATGATGAAAACTTTAAAATCTTGAAAAAGGACATCAACACAGAACTTAGAAAATGGCAAAACCTCCCATGCTCCTGGATTGGAAAGATTAACATCGTGAAAATGGCAATGCTTCTCAAGGCTATCTACAAATTCAACGTGATACCTATCAAAATTCCAACCTCATTCTTCAAGGAAATAGAAGGGGCAATCCAAAAATTCATGTGGAACAATAAAAGACACCAAATAGCAAAAACGCTCCTCATCGGAAAGAACACTCCTGGAGGAATATCTGTACCAAATTTCAAACTCTACTATAAAGCCATACTAATCAAAACAGCTTGGTATTGGCATAAGAACAGACCTCAGGACCAATGAAATACAATTAAAAATCCAGAAATGAACCCACAGACCTATAGCCATCTAATCTTCGATAAGGGAGCTAAAAAATTAAAATGGAAGAAAGAGAGCCTCTTCAGTAAATGGTGCTGGCAAAATTGGTTAACAATATGTAGAAAACTAAAGCTAGATCCTTATATATCACCCTGCACCACAATCAACTCCAAATGGATCAAAGACCTCGAAGTCAATGCAGACACTCTGAAAACATTACAGGATGGAATAGGAGAAACCCCAGGTCTCCTTGGCTCCGTCTGAAATGTTCTGAATAGAGACCAGGAAACCCAACAAATCAAAGAAAGGTTGGACCAATGGGATTGCATGAAGTTGCAGAGCTTCTGCATGGCAAAGGACATAGCTAGCAAGATCAATAAAAACCCCACAGATTGGGAGAAGATCTTCACTAGCCATACAGCAGACAAGGGTCTCATATCTATAATATACTTGGAACTCAAAAAATTAAATCCCCCAACAACAAATCCTCAAAGAAACAACTGCCCAGTAAATAAGTGGGCTAAGGACTTGAAGAGAAACTTGTCTGAAGAAGAAAATAGGATGGCCAATAGACACATGAAAAAATGCTCAACCTCCCTAGCCATAAAAGAAATGCAAATCAAAACAGCATTGAGATACCACCTCACCCCAGTTAGAATGGCTATAATTAAGAACTCTTAACAACAACAGATGCTGGAGGGGATGTGGACAGAAGGGAACCTTACTTCATTGTTGGTGGGAGCGTAAACTTGTTCATCCACTTTGGAAAGCAGTATGGAGGTTCCTGAAAAGACTTCATATAGAGCTCCCCTATGACCCAGCAATCCCGGTTTTGGGCATTTACCTAAATGTTTACAAACAATACCACACTAAGCTACCAGCACAACTATGTTTAATGCAGCATTATTTTCCATAGCTAAGATATGGAACCAACCCAGATGCCCCTCAGTAGATGAATGGAACAAGAAATTTGGTATATATACAAAATGGAATTCTATGCCTCCATCATAAAGAATGAGACTGCCCCATTTGTTAGGAAATGGAAAAACTTGAAAAAATTATATTAAGTGAAGTAAGCGAGGCCCAAAGAAACATAGGTCCCATGGTTTCTCTTATTTGCAGATCAGATAATAGGATGTTAGGAAAATGAACCCTTAGATATGAATTTTAATGTATTTTTATTTCATGCATTTGTTTCTAACACATTTATAAGATTATCTCTTTGTTGCTTTGTATGTCCCTCCCCCACAGTATAACCCCTGCTTTTACTATATTTGTTGTCAGTACAACTTGTGGAGGAGATGGGGAAAAACAAGTCGTTTGAGGATACAGGTGAACCTGTTGCAACAATGAGAAGTACAAGTTGTCATGTCGAAAACGAGCTTTACACAGTTGGTGCGGTGGTTGGGGGGAGGGGGGAGTTGGGAGAATTGCGTGGAGGGGAGGTAGGGGGGAGGTGGGGAGTGATGTGAAGGTTAAATAAAGAAGGAAGCTGCAATGCTTGATAAGAACTGTATGCATTATCCTGCCCATGTAATTGTATTCCCTCTGTACAATAGGTTCACGCAAAAAAATGAAATAATATTTAGAAAAAAAAGAAAATAAAAAAAAAGGAAAACAGGAATGTTTTATCTTCAAGAATGTCATTATTGGGCTGGGAAGGTGGCTCAGTGGTAGAGTGCTTGCCTTGCTTGCTTGAGGTCCTGGGTTCGATTTCTCAGCACCACATAAGCAAAAATAACAAAGCCGAAAGTGGTGCTGTGGCTCAAGTGGTAGAGTGCTAGCCTTGAGCTGAAGAGCTGAGGGACAGTGCCCAGGCCCAGAGTTCAGGCCCCACGAACGCCCCCCCCCCAAAAAAAAGAATGTCTTTATTTCTTGTGCAAAAAAACTAAAATAAGTGTAATATTAATGTAGTGGAAATAAGAAATCAAATAATTATGCAATGCATCAATTCCATAGATTATGAGATGTATTGATAAAATTAATAAACCTTGTTTTAAGTAGATTACTTAAGACATAAAGCAATTGATTATGTTCTTTTCTAGGTGAAGTTGATATAGAAATCAAAGCCCAAAGATTCCAGAGTCCTGTGTGCTTGGTGCGTGGCAATTTACACATATGCTTGTCTCATCTCAAAGTTACTTTAAAATAACTGTGAACAGGAGTAGAATGAAAAGAATCACTCAAATATTCACTCTTATTTTGTGACTAAATATGCCTTTTTATATCTATTTTATTTCAAAAATCTGGTAAATTTATTTAAGTCACACCAAGAATAATGAGAAATAAACCGCCCCACGCTCCTTAAAAGACAATCAATAAAAAGGAAACAATAAAGAAAAAAATGAACCTCATTTTGCACGTGGTCTTTTATATTGTGGTGCTTTGTAATTGTGGATTATGTGACTATCTCATGAGTCTGGGCTTGAATCACTAGGGAGGGCTACTGGAAGAAAATTTCAAAATCTAGAGCAGCTTAACACAGCTGTGCAGTTGTTTGTGGGTTTCACTACAGTAGCAGCAGGGCATATGATGTACAAAGGAAATGATTCCAGTGCTTTACAGGCCACAATGTGATGAAAAGCATACTTTTATCTTCTTAGATGTAATCAGAAGAACACATTTTAAAAGATTACTAAACGTTCAGCCCTTTAAATAGCATTGCCATCTTTTAGGCACTCCAGATACTTCCAAGTCCTTCATTTCCCCACAAACATTGCTGCCATTCACAATCATTGCTAAGGTGAATATCCAGTTCTTTTTGACATTTCAAATGCTTTAGGAGCAATATAAACAATAATACAAGTTGTTGAGAAAAGTTAATTTAGAATCAGTAAACAAATCAGATTCAACTCTATAGCATAACCTTTAGGAAAAATGAATTAAGGAATATGGCATGTCCTTTGTAATTTAATATTAGACATTAGGGAAAAATGCCAGAAACAGACTCTGCAAGAAGGAAAGAGAATTCTTTGATATGATATATTAAAGATTAACTAGGGAAAAGTAATTTTACCTAGAGTTTCTATTATATGATAACATACTTTTGTCTAATAATCAGAGAGACTCAAAAAGATTTTTAATTATGATATGAAAAATGCATCATCATGAATGAATGAAATCACGGAGTAGATGGTTCATTATTCTCATTATTTTGAATGATCTGGTGTATTTGTTTGTGTGGAAGTATGGATGTATTGTCTGGGGAGGAAAGTTTGATTATTAGATCATTGTGTGATATCCCATGTCAGGAACCTAACTTGAGTCAAAGTAGTAAATGTGTGTGTGTGTGTGTGTGTGTGTGTGTGTGTGTGTGTGTGTGTGTGTGTGAGTGTGTGTGTGTGTCGGTCATGGGGCTTGAACTCTGGGCTTGGGCGCCAAGGTACCACTTCCAGAAGCTATTATTCTTATCACGAAAGGACTTCACATTGACAGGTATAATTACAAGAAGTAAAACGATAAATATTCAAAGTGGCATAAAAATCCCTTAGGTGTCTAGCAAGACAGCACGTTTTTCCAGACACTGCATGTGGTGTGAGCAATTTGCAAACAAAGCGACCATAGAAGATGTTGGACCCTAAACAAAATTGACAATTGCATAAACCCAGTCCTCTATGACAGATTTAGCAAGGCCTATCTTGGAGATTCTTGTTAGGGACTTGATGAAAAATGTATAGGTTAGTTGTTATTACAGAACAATTTTACACCTGTCCCTCAGCCATTAACTATATTTAACATAGTTTCTTTTGCTCTAACATATATTTTTGGCTCAGGAAATTCTTTTTTGTTTGTGAAAACTTGGTTGTTCACAACATAGACATGGGTTTTTTAAACCTTTTCAAATTGCTGTTCGCATAGAATTCTATGAGATGAGCTACTCTTTGTCATTTCATAGGAATAAACTTACTTTGATTCAAACCTGGACAGCAGCTAAGCTTGTTCTCCCTCCTAGAAATCCATCTGTATAGACTTCTTTACATGTAAACAGACCCTCACTTACTTGCAAAAGTCTGTCAGTGAGTCAAACCTAATTCACCCAATGAGGTGCATTCCTTTCCCATGCTTCCTTTACATTAAAAATATAAACAATTCTTACATTTTGTTGAACATTAAAAATGTTCAACAATGTGCATACTTTTTAATGTGAACTGTGATTCCTATTTTCCATAATGTGAATCAAACAGAGAAATCATTTTAAGATGTGAAAGAGCCTTTCAAACAGTCTTTGACCTTGAAAATTTTCCTGGGTATGAATTTTTGGAGAAATATCCCTTTTCAAAAATAAAGGACTCATTTTTTTACATTGTGCTGGTACTGGGGTTTGAAATCCTGGCCTTGCGCTCTACCTGTGTAAAATCTGCTCCTGGATGGAGAGCAGACTCTTTCCTCCTTGTATTAAAGTCTCCGCCCAATAACTGTGTTACCTAGGCAACTGGCACACCTGGAAGATGTCACATCTGCATCTGCTGAGGTCACATCTGAATTTGATGTGGCCACACCTATCTTCACCCATCCCATAGACAAGGCCTAGCCCATGCCCAGACCTGCTCTTTCCCAGGTCTTTCCCAAGTCTTTCCCAGGCCTTTCCCAGCCCCCTGGAAGACCAACATGGCCTGGTGCCAGCAGGATTGATGAATAAACCTACTCCTTACCTTAATACCTCATGTGTGGTGTCGTTCTTACTCAGCAACCACTTTGAAAAACCTAACATAAATGGTGCCATTTGAATCTGGGAAAGGCTTAAAGTCAGGATAGGAGGTGGGATTCCTCTCCTTTTTTTTTTTTTCTTTCTTTTGTTTGTTTTTCCCTTTTTTGCTCTGAGGAATACCACAATTCTGAAGGCCTTTTGGGAACCGGTCTGTCTGCTGTGGACAAAGTGAATCAATTCCTTGCTGGCCTCTGCATCCACCTCCATGCTTGAACATTTTGGTGAGTGAACTACTCTCTAAGGGTTCTCTGTAGCTCAGTCTCTCTCCAGATGTGGTTCCACACTGAAGAACCTGCTAGGCCTTTAACTGAAAGCCCAGTCACATCTGGAGCCAAGGGCACTTGACTCTGGTTGCTTGGCCACTCCCCCTAGAGGGCTCAGTGGTAAGTTGTGGCTCCACTTCCATCCCATAAGCCCACCTTCACTCACTAGTTATTTTTCTCTCCTACACCCTTAATGGGGAGCTGTGTGTAACTCCAGTGCCACGAAACCCCTCTGAAATGCCTCCTGCACTCCCTGGATAGCCAGAGCACCTAATTTTTTAGTCTCTTCTCAGGTTTAGACAATTTTTGCCTCTGCAATGGTAAACGGTCAGAAGTCTGTTTACTTTCAGGATCTCTTTGCTCTCTGCTAATCATGTCCAACTTCGTGTATCTCTCCCTTTCTTTTCTACAACTTTTTGGATTATGTCCTGAAGAGTGTAATGAGAGTTGGGTCCTGGGGACCTCCTCTAGCTTCCCTATCAAAGACTAGCCAATCTAGGCTTCATCTCTTTGTTCAGGCTTTCTTTGCATTTTTTCAGAAATTCACCATCGTGAGTTTGCCATCTTGGCCACATGGTGGGTTCAGTGTTTGGTCCTATCTGACCCATATCTTTCCACTAATTTTACTACTCCTCCATCCATCTATTCTATTGTACCTTGCTAACAAGTTGCTCTTTTCTCAGACTCTGGTAAGTGAGGCCCAAGTATCTGATGTGCTTTGTTAGCAAAGATGTCTAAATATTAATGTAAAAAATTTTTAGATTTTGAGTTTTGCCTTTTTGGTTTGGTGTTATGTATTCTAGTACTGACTACGTGATTCTAAAATATTGGGCATATCTGTGCTAAGATTCTCAAATCTAACGCGTTTTGTCATTGCAAGATATTACTTGGTCAATTCTTGGTAAGGACCAGGTAAATTCTACTTATTCTATTTGATCGCCATGTTGTTTAATTGGAAATAATAAAGAGTTTTTGTGACAAAGATTGCAATTCAAACCAACCGGGGCTGAAAAAATCCCTAAGACTCCATCTGCCAACTAACCTGCAAAGAGCGAGGCTGGAAGTATGGCCGAAGACTCTTAATTCTAACCAGCCAAACACTGGAAGTGGTATTGTAACTCAAAATGGTAGAGCACTAGCCTTGAGCAGAAGTGCTCAGGCACAGTGCCCAGGCCTTGAGTGAAAATCTCCATGAATACTCACTGAGACAAGTCATCCCAGAAACGAGCACCTAGACTCAGCCAGTCTGGGGAACAAGGGACTATGGAGAGGACTAAGAGGAGATGATGTCATATCAGCCATTTTGGGCCTGCCCTTTCCTAATTAACCAGAGGCAGGAGGTCAATATAAGTAAGAAACCTGCCATCTAATGTTCATACTTGTCTACCTTTTAACAGGATGGGAATTCACATTCTTGCCTTTGTTACCTGAATTCTCCTCTACCTAGTCGCAAGATAGGGACATTTCTACCAACATTTTTCAGCCCCAAGTCCTTCCACTTGCCATTTATTTGCTCTCTAATAAATTTTTACAGCCCCTCAATGCCTCATGAGACTTTCTCTAGACTTCATCCAAGAGACTTGCCTCCGCCAGACTTTATTAAAGACTCACACTCACCAAAGGACAGCTGCAGCTCACTGCCTTCTCTGGGATGGGACCAAATTCCAGCCTTTTACCCCTAATTTTGATACACCTTGTCAGCAGGAAGTAGCCAGAGAGGATCCGCACCCTATTTCATGATTATTAAAAGGATGGAATATAAGGTCTGCTTCTGGATAGCGAGCAGATTCCACCCTCCTCCAAGCAAAGTCTCCTCCCAGTACCTGTGTTACCTTGGCAACTGGCACTCCTGGAAGATATCACATCTGCATCTGAATTTGATGTGGCCACACCTTTCTCCATCCATACCATAGGTAAGGCCTAGCCCAGCCCTAGATGTTCAATTTCTCAGGTCTTTTCCATTTCTTTCCCAGGACTTTCCCAGCCGCATGGAGGGCCAACATGGCCTGGTGCCAGTGGGAATGATGAAAAACTTACCCCTTTCCTGAATACCTCGTGTTTGTGTGGTTCTTACTCGACTACTCTTTAAAAACCTAACAATCTGGGCTTTAAATCCCAATGCTTACTCTATACCTCCTGAACCACACTTTCACTTCTTCCTTTTACCACAAGTGGAGAAAAGAATCTCTTAGGTTTATCTACTTGGAAAAGCTTTGAATTACAATTGTCAAATTTGAACCCACCTAGTATGGAGCTGTAAGCCACTGGTGCTCTGCTAGAACTCACTTCTTAATAATAAATATTCTCAAAAAGAGGAGAATACATATTTGTTCAATTACGTATGTATAAACCAAATCACTTCCTACTGGAAGAGAAAAAGAGAGAAGATAGAAATGAATATGGAGGAGAGAGATATAAAGAAAGAAGAAGGGAAGGGAGGGTAAGTGATGGGAGGGGAGGGGAATGAAGGATAGAAGAGGAGGGGGGAGCTGAGTAGAATTGTGTATTCCTCACTAAGGTATTGTTGAACAATCAGCGCCTTTGCATTTATGTAACCAAAGCTTTCTATTTTTGGTAGTAGTAAGCTGAGATATAAAATACAAATTTACATGTAAAACCTGCTAGTGTGCTTACTCCTGCACGAAGGAAGCCACAGTTAGGTTACTGTTAGAGACAAGGCAAGAGTAAGCAGTTTAAGTGATTCTGAGAAACAATAATTGATATGCCAGGAATGCTCCCTTGCCCAAGTATTACTCTTGTTCCCTGCTCCAGTCTTCCTTTCTACAAGGATAGCAGAAACAGGGAGGCTGGGAAGGGATGGGAAGGGGAAATAAAGAAGGAGGCTACAATGTTTGATAAGAAATGTACTCATTATTTTGCCCATGTACTTGTAACTTCTCTGTACAATATTTTCACGATAAAAATAAATAAAAATTTAAAAAAGAATAGCAGAAACAGAAGAAGTAGGAGATATCTGAGCAATGATCATCTTTCTGTTTACACTCATCTGTTTACCCTCATCCCCTCAAACAATAAAGCCAAAGGAGACTTAACCTGAACTAGTAGGGGAAATGGGGGGGGAGTTCATTCTAACTTATTGAAATAAAACTTGTTTCAATTATTAATAAAAAGTAACTCAGAATTTATTGAAAATTTAGAAGACTACAGCACTCACTATATAGTGGATTCTGCACAATTAAAACTGACTCCTGTTTCTATCACCAGAAATTGAAAATCGTCCCTAAACTTCCAATACTAGGTAAATTGTCCTCGATATTCACTTAAAATGTGTGAATATAATGCAGAAAACATAACTTTAAATTTAGACTGTTGAAGTCATAAGTGATGGACATTCATGATGGATAGCATAATGTTGAGATCATGGAAATTATTTTCCTTCCATCTTCAGTGTGTAGAAAGTGAAAAAGCTCTATTTGATGGCCCTGAAGGTCCAATTCTAAATTTAGGACAGAAGGTGAATAGTAAAGGAGACCTATCTCAGCCATTCACAGATTGGAAATGTGGAGAAATAGCCTCATTTATGTAGGTCAAACATGGAAGTGAGGATTTGGCAAGCCCAAAGCCAAATGCCAAAGGAAGAGATACTTTACAAAATACCGTGAAGTTGAAATAAGTCTTAAATAAGGAGCTGGGCTTAAAGGGAGTAGGACAGAAGAATGGAGGGGGAAATGTTGGACTAATATAGTCAGATCACTCAACGTACATATGTGAGAATATGACTAGGAAACTTGAAGGGATAGGTGGGGTTGGGGAAAGGGAAGGAAGAAAAGTGGAAAGATTAACAATGATCCAGATGTGTTGTACAATGAAATGTACATACACTCTATTCCACACTGACATGATGGAGTGAAACCCCTTTGCACAACTAGCTAAAGATTAAAAAAATTGGTTTTATTATTAAGAGACCAAAAGCATAAACCGTTAGAGATAAATAACAGGATAGCTTTGACATATTGTTGAGGCTTGTGCTCTTTTCAATATACAAAATTTAATAAGTGTCGTCTGCTGCAAATGTAAATTTTACTTTGCCAATTCTTTTTGAAAATTGCTTAAACTATAGAGAACCAAATTCCAATATCCCTTCACTTCAAATAACAAAAATCTTATAGACCTTTAGTTGTTTCTAAATATCTTAAGGTAATGCATTGGAAATAATTTCATTCCACATTTAAATTTAAATTTTAAAACACTAAAGTCATTTAAATCCTCTCACTCGGGCACAGGTATGGATAGATAACTGATATGGGCAGAATCAGAATTATGCAGAAGGTTGTAAATGGATGCTTATCTAGTTTTCTCTCTGCTGGATCATAGAATACAGACTATCCTAATTGGAAACATTTAGCCTTCCCAGGTTTTCTGCATATAAACACTCCATCAACATTTTCTTATTAAAGGATTATTCAAGATTAGCTATATGTTGAGTGATAATGACTGAGCATGACAGAAAGTTGAGGGAAAACCATTTACTCTTCAGTGAGGTTCTGGCTTGCGTTTCACAAAGTGTTATGAAAGCTCTCCATTAGAAATCTAGCAGCTGTATTTCTAAAAAGTACTTGCATGCTTACACTTTCTGATAATGTCTCAATCCAAGTACTTCTCCTTGGAGTTCAGTACTATTCAATGATGCTGTGTAAGCTTTTTTCTTACATTTTGCAGACCAGTCTTCGTGATGAAATTTGTGCTCCCAATTCCATCCACAAAATGCAGACAAAAATTATCTGAAAAAAATTTGTATCTGTTGACAGTGCATATACTTTTATTTTTTATTACAAACATAGAATGTAGTACAAATTTTCATAGTAATTACACTGCACTAGGTTGTTGGCAGATTCTAATGTAAATAATAATATATTGTGTTCATGTAGAGTAGTTGAATATCCGATGTTTTAATATGCCTGTGGTCCCAAAACCAATACCTTACTGATATTGAGTGACAAATACAACTTCCTATAAGTACATAAGTTTTCCTTATATCTTTATATATATATATATGTGTGTATATATATATATATATATATATGTAGTAAAGATACTGTACAGAGGGGTTACAGTTACATAAGTAAGATAATGAGTACAAATTTTTTCTTCATTATTGGTCCTGGACTTGAACTCAAGGCCTGAGCACTGTCCCTCAGCAATTCAGCTCAAGGTTATCGCTCTACCACTTGAGCTACAGTGCCACTTCCGGTTTTCTGGAAAAAGAGTTTCACGGACTTTCCTTCCCTGGCTGGCTTTGAACCACAATCCTCAGACCTCAGCCTCCTGAGTAGTTAGGATTACAGGCATGAGTCACCGGCACCTGGCATGAGTCCATTTCTTATTGAGCATTTTTACCCCATCCGTTGTTTTCCCCTACCATCCCTTCTCTTCACACCTCCTCAACTCATCCCTCCACCCACTCTCTGATAAAGTGTCTTATTATTACATTATTACATTATTATTATCTCATTATTACAATGGGTCAACCTGAATCCTATCTTTGTATATTAAATGAAGAAATGCTGGCTTGATTTATGCTGATTCTACTGTGTAGACACAATTAAAATCACTCACCAAGTCCAAGAGCATATTAAATGAAATGGACAACGTTTCTGTCAGTTGGTTTAGTTGTGTTCTAGACATTTATTGACAAGTTACAAATTATTCTCAAACTTTAATATATTAAAAATAATCTCTTCTTTTCTTATTTTCTTGGCCAGAAAATCAGCAAGACCTCAGTCAGCATTTCTCTCATAGGACTTTTCACATGAGTTGGTTACCTGTTGACCTGAGGTCCAGTTTTATGAGGACTCAATAATCTTTTTAGGAATTGATGCTGGCTGTTGGAAAAGAGCTCAAAGAAGGGTGCCATTTAATGGCTTATAATTTTATTCTTTACCATGATATTCTCCTGTTACTTTGGCTGTTGAGAGTGTGTGTATAAGAGCAAGCATTCCCTGGGGATCAAGGAGACAACATATGATCTTTACATACTGACATTTCTGAGTAACTTGCTATCATGTGTACTGCATTTTGCAAGTCCAATCTGTCAAAACCTCCCAGTTTAAAGAGATAAGAGGAGTGGTAAAAGAACTCTTAGAGACAAATACATCTTGAACATATTTTTTTCCAAGCATTCCATCTAAGGCATTTTCAGCAACTAATAAAACTTGTGTTGGCTGTAATTATGTGTCTTTCTCCATGTGTGCATGTATACGTGTATATGTGTATGTGAATTTGTGTGTATAGTAACATATATGTGTGCAATATAAGGGCATATACACACATATATGCATATATAAATAAATATACATTTACAAATATATATGCATATATACCATTGTTCAGTTCCCAGAACATTGTCATTCTCACAAAGTGTTCATGATAAACTGCTCTGAGGACCTTGCTCTATTGTACTCACTTCCATCATTAGCTTCTTTTTCATCCCTGTGAACAACTTCGGTCTAGTTTCCATAGGAGAGCTTTATTTTCATTACATGTAGTTACAAACTGGTAATCAAAGACAAAGGTTGTTTGTGAAAGAAAAAGAACTTTTAGGTCACAGGTTAAAATATCTTTTTTTGGGGTGGGGTCCAGACTTGGTGCCTGAATTCTGGGCCTGGGAACTGTCCCTCAGCTCTTCAGCTCAAGGCTAGCACTCTACCACTTGAGCTACAGCGCCACTTCTGGCTTTTTTTCTTTTTGCTTATGTGCTGCTGAGGAATCGAACCCAGAGTCTTATGCATGCAAGGCAAGCACTCTAGCACTGAGCCACCTTCCTATCCCACATTAAAATATCATATCCATCCAAATGATTCCTATGAGATAAAATTTGTAATAGTAGTAAACATGAAAAGGAATTCCTAGACCTGTTGCTTTGCCATTTACAATGTCAAAGAATAATATCACGTCACTCATAATTCTTTAAGAATGCAAGGGAAAATGTTAGTCCCCATCATGTTCCCACAAAGCCAGTGGATCCTCAAGGATAATAGTTGACCAGCAGAAATTCTATGTAGCAGACATGGAGCATGAAAGAGAAAGAGGAAATGAGAGAGCGTGAAAGAGGGAGAAATATCATAATACTGAAAGTGCATAACAGATAAAAGAGCTGTATGAGAATATTCATACTGTTATCTTTAGGCTCTACATGTACACTTGAAGGTATTTGATGTATGATAATCCATCAACCCAAAATATAAAATGATTTTAATAAAAAATAAAAATGACTCAGAAGTAATTTAAAATGCTAAAACAATTTTCACATTAGCAAACTCTCAGAGATATTTCGTGACTTTGAAAAGAATAATGTGGCTGGGATTAGTTTAAATTTAGAAGTATAAAAATACACAAAAATATGAAAAGATATTCATATATTTCATTATATAACCCAAAGCAGAAAGCAAATGTTGTTTGGATGAATTTTTAAAACCAGGCTATCAGGTGCTGGGATGGTGGCTGTTGTAGAGTGCCTGCCTTGCATGCATGAGGCCCTGGGTTTGATTCCTCAGCATCACATAAGTAGAAAAGGACGGAAGTGGTTCTGTGGCTCAAGTGGTAGCACTAGCCTTGAGCTGAGGTACAGCAACCAGGCCCCAGAGTTCAACCCCATGGCCAACAAAATCAAAGTAAAAAACAAAACAAAACACAGTCTCTCACTTTTGTGACCTCAACTCTGTAATATCACTGCTTCAGCCTAGGGCTAAGATTTTAAGTGTGGACATTTATCATCCCTCCTGATTCTTACTGTACTTGATAATTTTTTAATCAATATTTTGTTCTTAATTTTGCTTTATGTAAATTCACATGCAACTATAAAAAATGGTTTGGCTATCCCAGTAACCTTCTCAAAGTACCTCCTGATGATGAATAACAAAAAGCTTTATTATATTACAAGGGAAACAATACTACAAATAAAGAAACACAATAAATAAATATTAATGATTAATAAAATAAAATATCGAAGAATTACCAGGGTTTTCAGTATTTGAAGTGTACTTACATATTTAATTTTACTATTCTCACATTCCTGTACATTTAACAATGAATAAGATTATGATGTTCAACAGAGTTTATAGGCTATGTGTAGTCTTTAAAGTTACCAACTAAGATTGCTTTTTATGACTCATCTCATCATTTGTATATGGCTTATATCATCATTTGTTCCTCACTAACATATAAAGTAAGGAAGCCCTAAAGTTTTAAGAGAAACTGTGCAGTTAACAAAGTCTTAACTCTTCACTCTGCTTCTTTACACTAAGACTTTGCAACATCTCATTAGTAATGTTTCTAATAAACTCTGAAATGTACTTTTTAGTAGCATATGTCTGCTACGATAAATCTTAAATATTTATAGAAAAGTTGTATGACCTGACAAACAGTCCTAATTTTGGCCTATATAAGCAAATTCCCAAAATTAAATATATTTAAAACATTAAAACTTTTAACAAAACCTAACACTTGCCATAGTGTTCATAATGACAGGTGCCTTGTACAGAATAATTGAATTCGTCCTCCTACACATCTCATTTTTTTATTTTTATTTTTTGTGAACATACTGTACAGAGGGGTTACAATTACATGGGCAAGATAATGAGTATATTTCTTATCAAGCATTGCAACCTCCTCCTTTGTTTACCCTTCACATCCCTTCCCAGCCTTCCTCCACCCCTCCTACCCAATACCCTCCCACCCGATCCTACACATCTCTTGAACAACAATATCTGGGATTATTTTGTTTCTGACATGTCAATCTTGACTATTCTTAAATGTGTGCTTATGTAAGAGGTACATGGTTCTAAAATTTAACGAGAATTCTTCAAAACTTACTTTTCTTTGAATTGTCTAGTTTAAGAAAATCAATTACACTTTATCTATATAAAATGCTCTGTGCTCAATTCAGCAGCACATACACTAAAATTGGAACAATACAGAGAAGATTAACATGGCCCCTACGCAAGGTTGACATGCAAATTCTTGAATCATTCCATATTTTTACAACTAAAGATGCTGGAGATGATGTGGCAACAAGGGAACTTTACTTGATTCTTGGTGGGAGTTTTAACTTGTTCAACCACTTTGGAAAGCAGTATGGAGGCTCATCAAAAGATTCCATATAAAGCTCCGCTATGACCCAGCAATCACACTTTTGGGGATTTACCCAAATGATCACAAAGAAGACCATACTAAAACTACCAGAACAACTATGTTTACTGTAGCATTATTTACAATAGCTGAGATATGGAGCCCACCTGGAGGGCCCACAGAAGATGAATGGATCATGAAAATGTGGTATATATATACACAATGAAATTCTATGCTTCCATCAGAAAGAATGACATCGCCCAATTTGTTAAGAATTGGAAAGACTTGAAAAAAATTTATTAAATGAAGTAAGCCAAGTCAAAAGAAACATAGGTCCCATGGTTTCCCTCATTTTCAACAGATAATATATGTCTAGAATAAGAATAGATCATAAGCTATGTGCATATCAGATAAGATGATATTACCAGAAATGAATCAGACAAGTGATTTTTCTGTTTCTTGCTATTGTTTCTAAGATACTTATAATGTGTGAGGTGATGTTTTTTGTTCCTTTATATGTTCCTCCCCTACGCTCTAACCCCTGTTTTCACTGTATTTGAGGTTTGCGTGCCTACATCCTGTGTATAAGTTTCTCTAATTTGGGGAGGGGAAAGGGAAATACAAAATAGTTAAACAGGGATACAGGTTGAGATGCACAAGACACTATGTTGAAAAATGAACTTTACAATTTAGACAGGGGAAGGGGGAGAGGAGTGTATTTGTTGAGGTGGGAGGGAAGGGATGGTGGAAGAAAAAGAAAGGAAGAGGTAACAATGCTTGTTAGGAAATGTACTCATTATTTGTTCAAATAAATATGACACCTCTGTACAGTTATTTTTACAGGTGGACCCATTGCAACAATGAGAAGTACAAGTCGTTATGTCAAAAACGAACTTTACAAATGTGGGGGGGGGCAGGGAGGATTGGGTGGGAGGGCTGGGGAAGATGGGAATGGATGGGAAGGGGAAACAAAGGAGGAGGCTACAATGCTTGATAAAAAAATGTACTCATTATCTTGCCCATTAAATTGTAGCCCCTCTGTACAGTATTTTCACAGTAAAAAAAGTATAAAAATATTCTGATATAGAAGAGTTTATTTCCTCTATTTTACCCAGATAATAACGTTAACAAAGAAATTAATGCAGAACACTGATATGCTGATACGAAGGTATTTTGAATAAATGTGCGTGGGGGGTGTTTGTACACACACGCATGCACACATGCACACATGCACATGCTTGTGTATTGGCATGCTCAGAGTTTGAAATCAGGGCTTCAAGGTCTTGCTAGGCCTTTCCTCTTTAGATTGATGAGCTAATATAAAAGCTACATCTCCATTCCTGGCTCTTTACTAGTTCATTATAATTTCTGAAAAATAATTTCATGAATTTATTCTGCCCTGAGTGGCTTCCAACAGTTATCCACAGATCTCAGGATCCTGAGTAGATATCCCGAGTAGATAGGATTACAGGTGTGACCACCCAGGACAAGGCCTTCAGAATAATTTTAAAAATAGAAGAAAGTTTACTTTATGGGGGCCTGTTTTATCATCTCCTACTTTTAAAGCATTTTGGAGTGATTATATGTGAATTTACTTCGTTTTCGGATTCTTAAAAGATAGTAAGTGTTGGTATTTAAAAGTTTTAGTACTTTTTGAAAAAGGACACTGGAGCTGTGGGACAAAAGAAATTTGACTCTCTTTGGACATCAATTTATAAGCTCAGTTCTGTGCATGATAACACAATGTCACCAACACAGTCTGTGTTGGAGACAAAATGTAACAGAAAACAATCGCCATGGGCAATATTTGGTATGCTATTATTATAGGACAATATGAATATTGAATTGAGAGTGTAAGAGAATGGAGAGATTTTACCTACAATTTTTGTATTGCTAAAAGGCTTTTGGAGACTGTGACTCATTTCCTTCCTCACTGTGTGTCTTTGGGCCATGCACTTCATGCCTTTAATTACAATTTTTTCCCAACACTAAAATGATAATAACATTAGCATTATAGCAAATATTATCTTAAGAATTGAGAGAAATAAAACTTGCAAAATACTTAACATAAATTTCTATGAATGAGCTTTGAGTTTAGCCATAATTTTTAATATTAAATAGAATGCAATAATATTACAGAAAACATTACAGGTAGTGAGCAACCAGAAGGAATATGATCTATTGACCATGCTCTGCTTCTAAGGAAGCCAGGTGTACAATGTCTCATGCTTTAAATCAAACTGATTATCTTATGTCTTGGTAGTGTAAAAGTATCAAGGACAGAATAATGAAGGAATGTTGTAGACTGAGGTAATGTCCATATGATAATGTGCAAAACTGATAAAACGTAAAAGTACCTGAGCAGTATATTGTGTTTTACATCATTTAAGTTGCATTGCAAAGATAGGGAATACCTAGAACCATGAATTCTCTTTTTGATATCCTATCATAGGTCCTTAGCAAGATGAACTCTTTCTTCATTCTTGTAGAAGCATTATCAGATGAGAGGAACTGTATTTTTTGTTTGCTTCTTTCAATTTATTCTTCAATTTGAAATCTGAACTACTTGAGAATGAAAGAAACCAAGGGAAATTATACATGCAGGCTTTTGAAAGAACAATCAACATAAAATAAATAAAATACACATAGCCTTATGAAAGGTCTAACTAAATTGAGTTATATAGTCTAAAGCATAAACAGAAAATGATATAAGCAATATTATGTTATTGAAAATTGAAAAATGTAAGGAGTTATTCATTTTTTCCTTTCTCCTCCCTTGAATTAATTATTGATTTTGTATAAAGAGATTAAAGATGAGATTAACAAGAAATGATTAAAATTCAAAAGAGTTCTGGGAAGATGGTAAGGGAGAAGCTGGAGGCTACAGGCTCTTTCATAGAAAGCAGTTTAAGTGTTCCAGTGAACAGTCCTAAGCAAGAGAATCACACCAAGGGTGCCATCACAGTACAGAAAGTTTGGCCAGCGAGGGAAAATCCAGGCAAGGGGACAGGTCCATGCACTTGTCAGCAGGCTCAGCTGCGGTTTTGGCGGTGGCTGAGGCAGCCATAGCCACCAAACCTGAAAAACAGAGCGTCTGGGACGAAGGCCCCAGATCAGCGGGCTAGGGGATTCTACACAACACTAGCAAGAACTTACAAGGAAGAGACATCTTCATCCTGCAGATCGAAGACCAGAGATGACCCAGGAACCAAGAGTCTGCTGTGAGTAGAAGCCGGACATCCTCACTCCTTCTAAGGGAGCAGAGGAGGAAAGGCAACTCCTCCCCTCTCCACTACTGGAGATCTCCATCTTTGATACTGATAAAGGCCTGGCTGAGCAGCTAGCTCCAACTCAGGCCTTGGAAGAAAACAAAAGTCATTTAGCAGGTCACAGGAACCTGACGTCACCTGCCAGGCTCAGCTCCACCCAGGGAAAAGTCATCCAGCCCAGGCAGAGATAGCTCTGCCCCCCTCAGGTGTTGATTATTTCACTGGCTAAACAGAGCAAGAGGCTGCTCCTCCCTACAGCAGTCTTGACAATCAACTGAAATTCAGTAAACATAAACCCTGAGAACATCTCCAGGCTAGGCTCTGTAAGTGTCTCAGAAGCTAGCCCCTCAGGGTAACTCTACTGCTTGCTGAAAGGCCTCCACTCTACCCAGAACCAATACTCATCAAAGCATCTCCAGACTAGAGGAAACAGCCATCTCACTCTTTTGTGATACTCAAAACAGATCTCCCTCCCATTGAACTAGCCTTGGAGGAGGATCACAAAATTCTGGGTAAATCAGAACATTTTTCTGCATGCTCAAACAAACTGACTTAAGAAACCAATCAACCCACAGGAAAATCAAACACCACAAGCAGACCAGAAACTCCAACAAGGGACTGGTTACAGACACAAGGGAGATACAGGATCTTCCCATCCACACCAAAAAATCAAATAACTCATATTTTGTACCTTTTAAAATTTGTTTAAATTTTTGGTTTTCATTTTTAATTTTAAAAAATTGTTTGCTGTTAACCTTTTTTTTCTTCCTCTTCTACTTTTTATTTTGGGGGAATATCTGTGCTTCTGTGTGTGTGTGTGTGTGTGTGTGTGTGTGTGTGTGTGTGTGTGTGTGTGTGTGTGTGTGTGTGTGTGTGTGTGTGTGTGTGTGTGCTTTAGCTCTACTGAACTTTTGATCCTTTTTTTCTTTCTCATTCTTTTCACTTTTTTCCTCTTTCATTCTTTATTGTGTGACTTAATTGCTGTTCTGCTCATCCTCAGATATACGAATAGTCGATTATTAGACCTTATCCCCCATTGTGTACACAATCCAGAAATTTATTACTCAATTCAAAACCTCTTTGACTTAAGTTTCTTAATAGCAGTACTACCTCTTTATACCTATATAATATTTTCAGGATATTTTTTTACTTTCTATCCCTTTCTATCCCTCCCCTTCTCTCATCCTATCCCTCTTCTTCTGTGAATATTATGTTGTTAAATTTGCATAAATTTTAAGTGTTTCAATTAATAATTTTTAATATTTGTTTTTCTATTCTATCTAGTCTCTTTTTTCTTTTTCATAGTTTTTCTTCTTTTTTTTCTCTCTCTACTATCATTCTATCTGTACTATTTTCCTTATTGAGATTAGGACTTAGTTAATTTAATTCTCCTTTTACCTTTCCACATTCCTCTATTCCTATTTTTACCCACATCTCTCCCTAAACCTTATAATTTCTGGAATGCCAAATTATTCTTTGTTGTTCATAGCCCATTAGTATATAGTTGTTTGATATTGAATAAATATATCTGTTGAACTAGATTGTATCTGCGGACTTTTGACTGTGAAACTACAGACTTTGGATGATGCTTGCCTTAAGATAATGTTCTAGCACAAAACTGGTGTTACTTTCATCCCATATTTGCAGAACAAGCAGAAAAACACAAGAAAAATGGCAAGTCCGGTATCTAAACTCCTACTTATGATAATCAGGGGACAGAATAGATAATGAATAATCCAGGGGAGAGCTCCCCAAAAGCTATACAAAAACTACTGATAAACATGGTAAATGAAAAAATTGACCACCTTCAAACGACTCAGTGTAAGCATGATAGGGAGAGAGAGGAGGCAAACCAAAGGTCAATACATGAATATCATGAGCTTGAGGAACGGAACTTACTCAAAGATTGACACAGGGACTGCATGAGCAGATTGAAAACACTAAAAGAGAAATAAAGGGATAGCATGAGCAGGCTGAGTCCAGTCAAAGAGATAGACATGAATTGCGTGAGCTGGCTGAGAATAGACAAAGAGAAAGTCAGGAATTGCATAAATGTGAGGAAGCTAATCAAAGAGTAATACAAGAATTGAGAAAGCGAGATGAGATAGACAAAGATCTTTAGAGGCATTTATGGAATCCATAAACAGAGAGCTGAAAGAAGTCAGGGAGACCACAAAGGGAATGCTGAATGGAACCCAACAGAAGTAATGGGAGTCCAAGGAAACCATAACCAATCAACTAAGTGATTTGAGAATAAACACTGAACACTAAGTTAAGGAAGCAAAGAACTCCATAGAAGATCTAAAACAAAGCTCCAACAAAGAATTTGAAGCGATCAAAACCGACAAATTAGAAAGAAAAGAAATAAAAAACAATAGAAAGTCTTGTCAGTAGGTTACACCATGTAGAAGATCGAATCTCGGGGATTGAAGACAGCCTAGATATTATAGAGAAAGAACGTACAAACATCAAGACAAATCCAAGAAATATGACAGATCTATTCAACATTTAGAAGACACCATCATAAGGCCTAATCTGAGGATAATGGGTGTAGTGGAGCACTTAGAGAGAGAGAGAAGTTAATGGTCTAGGAAATTTGTTTAACAGGATCCTAGCAGAGAACTTCCCAAACATGCAAAACGATAGGCCTATTCAGATACAAGAAGCTTTTGGAACTCCAACTAGACCAGACCAGAACAGGACATCCCACCATCACATTATAATCCACACAGGATAAATTCAGACCAAGGAAAAGATCCTTAAAGCTGTCAAGGAGAAAAGATTAATCACCTACAAAGGGAAAACAATTAGAATCACCTCAGATTTCTAAGCAGAGACAACTAAAGCAAGAAGAGCCCGGGATAAGGTATGCCATGCCCTAAAGACAAACAACTAGAAACCAAGAATACTGTACACAGCTAAACTCTCCTTCATAACTGAAGGTCAAATATAAACCTTCCATAGCAAAGAAAAATTGAAACAATATATCTCTCCCAAGCCAGGCCTACAAAAGTTACTCAAAGATATCCTTAGCAAACCAACAAGACCACAATAAAGGCCAAGAAACTGCACCCAAACTGAGAATCCAAGAACCATAGGAAGAACCCAGTTGCCACAATCCCAAGAAGGTGGATAAAATGGCAGGAACTCCCAAATCCCTCTCAGTTCTACCTCTCAACATTAACGGAATAAACTCTCCAATTAAGCAACATAGACTGCATAGTTGGATTAAAAAGCAAAATCCTTCTATCTGCTGCCTTCAGGAGTCACATCTTGCCTATAAAAACAAACACATTTTGAATGTGAAATGCTGAAACAAAATCTACCAAGCAAATGGCCACCATAAACAGGCAGGTGTTGCAAGCCTCATATCAGATAAAATAGACTTCAAATTAAAATCAATGAGAAGAGATAAGGAAGCTTGCTATATACTAATTAAGGGATCCCCCCTTCAGGAGGATATTACAATTCTAAATATCTATTTTCCAAACAACGGAGCACCCAAATTTATCCAAGAAATACTACTTTCCCTCAAATCCCACATAGATACAATGGCATTGATTGTTGGGAACTTGACACACCACTCTCCCCACTAGATAGATGAACTCGGCAAAAATTCAACTGAGAAACTGCAGATCTAAACAACTGCATAGGTCAACAAGATTTCACAGACATTTACCGAATATTTCACTCAGCAGCATCAGAATACACATTCTTCTCATCAGCACATGGAACAAAAATAGACCACTTTTTAGGTCACATAGCAAACTTGTCCAAATTCAGAAACATTGCAGTTATACCTTGCATTCTCTCAGATCACAAGGGAATAAAATTAGAACTCAAAACCAAAAGCCACCAAAGAAAGTCCTGTAACTCATGGAGGCTGAACAACACACTGCTGACTCACGAGTGGCTGTTGGAAGGAATTAGAAAGGAAATTCAAATGTTCATGTTATTCAACAAAAAAGAACACACATATTACCAGATCCTCTGGGACACAGTAAAGGCAGTACTCAGAGGCAAGTTTATAGCTCTAAGATGCTATATCAACAAATTGGAGATATCTGAAACCAACAATTTAATGAGACATCTGAGCCTACTTGAAAAAGAGTAGCAATATAAACCCCAATACAGTCGATGGAAAGAAATGATTAAAATTAAATCAGAAATAAATGAATTAGAATCCAAAAAAACATGGAGAGAATCAACAAAACAAAGAGTGGGTTATTCAAAAAAATTCTAAAAATTTGATAGCCCCTTAGCAAATCTTATCAGAAAAACGAAGAGAATACATCCAAATAAATAAACTCAGAGATGAAAATGGTAACATCACCACAGAAACAACCAAGATTCAGAACATTATAAGGGAATAATCCTCAAAACTTTATGCTAATATGTTTGAGAACTTGACAGCGACAGACCTTTTCCTACCAAATATTGACATGTTGAAACTGAACCAAGATGAGTTAAACCATCTGAACAGGCCCATTTCAAGTATTGTAATAGAAAGAGCAATAAGAGACCTCCCATCTAAGAAAAGTCCAAGACCAGATGTTTTACAGTGAAATTCTACAAGACCTTCAAAGCAGAGTTCACACAAATAATACTTCAGCTCTACAATTAAATTTGAAGAGAAAGTTCACTACCGAGCTCATTCTATGAAGCCATCATAACCCTCATCCCAAAACCAGGCAGGGACTCATCAAAGAAAGAGTACTATAGACCCATTTCTTTAAAGAACATTGATGCAAAACTTTTCAACAAAATTTGGCCAATCGATTTCAACAATTTATCTAAAAAATCATGCAACATGATCAAACAGGATTCAGTTCAGGAATGCAAAGCTCGCTCAATATACACAAATCAATTAATATAATTCATAAATCAACTGAAGCAAGGATAAGAACTTCATGGTTATCTCAATAGATGCAGAACAAGCATTTGACATGATACAAAACCCCTTTATAATGAAGGTTCTGAAAAAATTAGGAATCCATGGAACATTCCTCAATACAATAAAGGCTGTATATGACAAACCTACAGCCAGCATTATACTTAATGGTGAAAAATTGAAGCCATTCCCTCTTAACTCAGGAATGAGACAAGGATGTTCACTCTCTCCACTTCTCTTCCATGTACAGCCATAAGACAAGATATAAACATAAAGGGGATCCAAATAGGGAATGAAAAATAAAACTCTCCCTCTTTGAAGATGATATGTTATTGTACTTAAAGAATCTCACAGCCTCCACTCCCAAATTTCTCAAGTTGATTCAAAACTTTGGCAAAATAGCACGGTATAAAATTAACCCTCAAAAATCAATGGCTTTTCTGTTTACCAACGAGAAAAGTGTGGCTGAAATTAGGAAAGCAACTCCATTCAAAATAGGCCTCCAAAAAATAACTAGGAATTAAATTAACCAAAAAGTGGAGGATCTCTATGATTAAAAATTTAAAAACCTGAAAAAGTAAATCAAAACAGAAGTTAGAAAGTGGCAAAAACTCCCATGATCTTGGATTGGAAAGATCAACATCGTGAAAATGGCAATACTTCCAAAGACTATCTACAAATTCAATGTGATATTTATCAATATTCCAACCTACTTCTTCAAGAAAATAGAAGCTGCAATCGAAAATTTCATATGAAACAATAAAAGATGCCAAATAGTGAAAATGATCCCTACCAGAAATCACAGGGCTAGAGGAATGTCAATACCAAATTTCAAACTCTACTACAAAGCCATAATAATCAAAACAGCTTAGAACTGGCACAAGAACAGACCTCAGGACCAATGGAATAGAATTGAAAACCCAGAAATGAACCTACAGACCTATAGCCATCTAATTTTCGATTAGGGAGCTAAAATGTAGAATGGAAGAAAGACAGCCCTTTCTGTAAATGGTGCTGGCAAAATTGGTTAACTACTTGAAGAGAACTAAGGGTAGGTCCTTAGATATCACTCTGCACCAGAATCAACTCCAAATGGATCAAAGACCTTGGAGTCAAAGCAGACATTCTGAAAACATTACAGAATGGAATAGAAGAAATCCTAGGTCTCCTTGGCAGAGGCCTAAATTTTCTTAATAGAGACCCAGAAACACAACAAATCAAAGAAAGGTTGGACAAATGGGATTGCATGAAATTGTAGGGCTTGTGCATGGCAAAGGACATAGCTAGCAACATCAATCGAAAGCCCACTGATTGGGAGAAGATCTTTACTAGCCATACAACAGACAAGGGTCTCACATCTAAAATATACCTGCAATTCCAAAAAATTAAATCCCCCAAGAACAAATCTTCAAAGAAACAACGGCCCAATAAGTAAGTGGGCTAAAGAAAAGGAGAAACTTCTCTGAAGAGGAAAGAACCAGGGCCAATTGACACATGAAGAAATGCTCAACCTCCCTAGCCATAAAAGAAATGCAAATCAAAACAACATTGAGATACCACCTCACCCCAGTTAGAATGGCGATAATCAAGACCTCTAATAGCAACAGATGCTGGAGGTGATATGGAAAGAAGTGAATCTTACTGCATTGTTGGTGGGAGTGTAAATTTGTTCAACCACTTTCAAAAACAACATGGAGATTCCTCCAAAGGCTCCACATAGAGCTCCCCTATGACCCAGCAATCCCACTTTTGGGCATTTACTCAAATGACCCCAAACATGACCATACTAAGGCTACCAGCACGACTAATTTATTGAAGCATTATTTCCCTTGGCAAAGATATGGAACCAACCCAGATGACCCTCAAGTGATGAATGGATCAAGAAAATATGGTATATATACACAATGGAATTCTATGCCCTCATCAGAAAGAATGGAATTGCCCCATTAGTTAGGAAGTGGAAAGACTTGGAAAAAATTATTTTAAGTGAAGTAAGCCAGGCCCAAAGAAACATAGGTCCCATGGTTTCCCTTATTTGCAATAACTAGTATATGTCTCAGTCAAGCAGAAATGGTCAGATAAATTGATGTTAGGGAAATGAACCCTAAGATATGTATTCAAATGTTTTTTTTTGTTTCATGCGATTGTTCCTAAAGTATATATAAGATTTTTTTTGTTGCTTTCTATGTCCCTCCCCCACGATATAACCCCTGCTTTCATTGTATTTGATGTTGGTATAATTTGTGGAGGGGAAGGAAGAAACAAATCGCTTAAATAGGAATACAGGTGGACCCATTGAAACAATGAGAGGCACAAGTTATTATGTTGAAAAACTAACTTTAAACTTTTATGATGGGAGAAGAGGGGGAAGAAGATTGGCGCGGGGAGGATGGAAAGGGATGGGAATGGGAAACAAATGTGGAGGCTACAATGCTTGAAAAGGAATGTACTTATCTTTCACATGTAATTGTAACCCCTCTGTACAGTATTTTCACATTAAAAAAAGAAATGATTAAAATGGGACAAAAGTTCGGAATAGACCTGTTTTCCAAATAGCCATGAAAGTAGCCAGTGGGTTTACAAATTAGTGTTTAATACAACTTCTATGTTGGCTTAATGCTTTTGGAACAGAATTCATTAGAGAAATGCAATTCAAAATTACTATGATACTACTTCATAACTATTATAACACTTATCCAAAAAAATCAAAGGAACCTGGTGTGGTGGTAAAGGATTGTAATTCCAAGCATTTAGCTGGTTGGAGTTATAGGATTTTATTCTAAGGCCAGTCTGGGGTACTGCACATAGTAAAAGCCTGACCTTAAAAAAATAGGTAATAATGTTGGTGAGAATGTTGATAAAAAAATTTTTCTAGGGCTGGGAAGGTGGCTCAGTGGTAGAGCGCTTGCCTTGTATGCCTGAGGCCCTGGGTTTGATTCCTCAGCACCACAGAAGCAAAAAGAAGAAATTCTCTACACTCTTAGTCAAAATACAGGTAAATATTCTCATTGTAGAAAGTAATATGCAGTTTTCTAGAGAAATGTAAAGCTGAAATATCATATGACCCATGGATCATGTGTTTATTTCTCTTTGGGTAACTGATAAATATCTGTAGTTCATTGCAATTCACATTATTCACAACAACGGCCAAGATATAACTTGAAGTTAAGGGTTCAACTGCAGACTAATAAAGCACTGTGTTGCATGCAAAATATATTTTTGTTCCATCTTTATTTTATTTTATTTTTTTAATTTAATTTAATTTTATTTGAGAACATACTGTACAGAGGGGCTACAATTACATGGGCAGGATAATGCATACATTTCTTACCAAGCATTGCAGCCTCCTCCTTTGTTTACCCTTCACCTCCCTTCCCAGACTCCCCCCTCCCCCCACCCAATTATACCCCCCTCTCCCCCCACACCGACATTGTAAAGCTGGTTTTGACATAAGAACTTGACAGAAATAGACCTTTTCCTAGCAAATATTGACATGCCAAAACTAAACCAAGATGAGTTAAACCAGCTTAACAGTCCCATATCAAGCATTGAAATAGAAACAGCAATAAGAGACCTCCCAGCTAAGAAAAGTCCAGGACCAGATGGTTTTACAGCGGAATTTTAAAGGCCTTCAAAGCAGAGCTCACCACAATACTCCTCCAACTCTTCAATGAAATTGAAAGAGAAAGCTCACTACCGAACACATTCTATGAAGCCATCATAACCCTCATCCCAAAACCAGGCAGGGACTCATCAAAGAAAGAGAACTATAGACCCATTTCTTTGATGAACATTGATGCAAAACTTCTCAACAAAATTTTGGCCAATCGACTTCAACAATTCATCCAAAAAATCATACACCATGATCAAACAGGATGCATTTCCGGGATGCAAAGCTGGTTCAATATACGCAAATCAATTAATATTATTCATCACATCAACAGGAGCAAGAATAAGAACCACATGGTTATCTCAATAGATGCAGAAAAAGCATTAGACAAGATCCAACACCCCTTTATGATGAAGGTTCTGGAAAAATTAGGAATCCATGGAACATTCCTCAATATAATAAAGACTGTATATGACAAACCTACAGCCAGCATTATACTCAATGGTGAAAAACTAAAGCCATTTCCTCTTAACTCAGGAACAAGACAAGGATGCCCACTCTCTCCACTTCTCTTCAATCTAGTATTAGAATGCCTAGCTACAGCAATAAGACAAGATGCAGACATAAAGGGGATCCAAATAGGGAAAGAAGAAATAAAACTCTCCCTCTTTGCAGATGACATGATCTTGTATTTAAAGAATCCCATAGACTCCACTCCCAAATTACTCAAGCTGATTCAAAACTTTGGCAAAGTAGCAGGTTATAAAATTAACCACCCAAAATCAATGGCTTTTCTATATGCCAACCATGAGAAAAGTGTGGCTGAAATTAGGAAAGCAACTCCATTTGTAATAGCCCCACAAAAAATAAAATACCTAGGAATTAACTTAACCAAAGAAGTGAAGGACCTCTGTGATGAAAACTTTAAAATCTTGAAAAAGGAAATCAACACCCAACTTAAAAAATGGCAAAACCTCCCATGCTCCTGGATTGGCAAGATTAACATCGTGAAAATGGCAATACTTCCCAAGGCTATCTACAAATTCAACGCGATACCTATCAAAATTCCACCCTCGTTCTTCAAGGAAATAGAAGAGGCAATCCAAAAATTCATATGGAACAATAAAAGACCCCGAATGGCAAAAACGCTCCTCAACGGAAAGAACACTGCTGGAGGAATATCAATACCAAATTTCATACTCTACTATAAAGCCATAGTAATCAAAACAGCTTGTTTCATCTTTAATATAGCAAGAGTCTTCTCCCAGTAGCCACAATTTACAATAACCTCAAAGATGTATTCTAAATGAAGTAAATGTCTTCTGATCTTTGTAAAACCACACACACACACACACACACACAACAACAACAACAACAACAACAACAACAACAACAACCTCAAAGATTTAGAGAGAAATGATTTTTGTTGTTCCCAAGAATTTTATTTTTTTATTGTGAAAATACTGTACAGAGGGGTTACAATTACATGGGCAACATAATGAGTACATTTCTTGTAGTGCCCACGTTGCTGGACCCCCACCAAGAAGACCAACAAGAGTCAGACATTCTGAAATGCAAAAGCAAGTTTTTATTTAGACGGGCTGCAGCTTGGGCTTCATTCTACACTCCCACCCAGTGGAGCCTAGGAGCAGACCCCTGAGCTAAATAAAGATTTGCAGGGCTCATAAAGGCAAACAACCAGGTGTTTGGATTACCACCACATCTTGCTCTGCTAGCTGAGATAACCAAGCAACAAATGGTCACTGCCTCAATAAATGGAGTTACTTTAACCTTCCTCCCCACTTGACTTATGGTCCTGAGACACAATATTGTGGCTCCAGCCAAAAACTACACTCCAACAGCTCTCGATCTTGACTAGTCCCTCTATGACCATAGCCATGTTGTCTTTTGCCATTCCTGAATGGTCAACCTGAAAACAACACTCTTCTCCTAGGGCAGCACAAAGTTCCCCTTGTTGTACTGAGCTGGTCCCAGGAGTTCTGCAAATGATAATTGAAACAATACCAATAACAATCAGTCCATTTTTCTATGGAGTGGTTGGGTAGGATGCTTAGAGACTTCCCATGTTTCCCCATGGTCATCAAGGGCAAGGGAGTCAGCTGGTCTTTCATGGGTGCAGTGGATCCAAGCAGCAATGCTGTCCACCTTAAGGGCAGTGGGTGTAGCCAGAGGTACCATGTAAAGTCCATTCCACCGTGGTTCCAAAAACCTCAAGTTGTACCTTTGAACAAACACACAGTCCCCTGGTTTAAAGAAATGGGGGGTACGAATAGAACCAGAATCATATAATGCTCTATGCTGGGGCCACCCACTTTTGTGGACAAGCTATAGATAGTCAAGTTTACATAGAAATTCAGTGTCACTCAAATGAGCAAGCAATCCAGTCTGAAGGCTAGGGATAATGGGTGGAGGATGTCCATACATTATTTCAAAAGGAGTACAGCTAAGGTGATAGGGTGAATTTCTTACTCTAAACAGGTCAAAAAGAAGGAGTGATACCTAGTCTGTGCCAGTCTCCAAAGCCAATTTAGTTAAGGTCTCTTTTAGAGTCTGATTCATTCTTTCTACGTGCCCTGAACTCTGGAGTCTATAAGCACGGTGCAATTTCCAATCCATCCCCAGTGCCACAGCTATTCCCTGACTTAATTTTGAGACCAAGGCAGGTCAATTTTCCGACCTGATGGTGGATGGGAAGCCATAGATGGGTAGGATTTCTTCCAGGATCTTCTTAGCCACGAAGTTCGTGGTCTCATGCTTTGTTGGGTAGGCTTCAACCCGTCCTGAAAGGTGTCTACAAAAACTAGCAAATATTTATATCCAACTTTTCCACTTTAAATTTCTGTGAAGTCTAATTCCCAATACACATCTGGCCTATCTCCACGGAGGCCAACTCCTTTTGTAACCGGTTGATTGGGGGCATTGGTGAGCTGACAGGCTTTACAATTTTTAACAATGTTCTCAATGAGTTGATTTCCTTGCTTAATTTTTACTTCTGAGTGTTGGAGCAAGTCCTGCATTCTTCGGGTTCCCATGAAAGAGGCCTGATGGATTCTCTTAAAAATTCCCTTGCCCAATCTTTGTGACAAGGTAAGTTTCCCCTCACCAGTTTTCCACCAGTCTTTATTTTCTTCTCTGCCTGGGGGCTTATAGGCTATGGGAATTTTCTTTATCCGCTCCAAGTCTTCTTGGGAGTACTGAGGCTCAGGAGGCAAAGCTCGAGGCCCTGCGTCTACTAGAGTAAGTACTTCCCCCCTAGGATGGAGGGCCACCTCCTTTGCTGCCTGATCTTACAAGTTATTTCCTTTGGGTGTTGAATAAGTTCCCTTTTGATGGCCAAGGCAGTGCATAATGGCAATATTTGCTGGTTCCCATAAGGCCTGGACAAAGCTTAAAATTTCTTGTTGGTTTTAATAGCCTTTCCCTCAGCTGTCAGCAGCCCCCTCTCTTGGTAAATGGCTCCCTGGACATGCATGGTAGCAAAAGCGATTGTCGGTGTAAATGTTTAATCCCTTCCCTTTTCCCATCCATAGGGCTTTTGTAAGTGCCACTAGTTCTGCTCTTTGTGCAGATGTTCCCTAGGGGAGTGCTTCAGCCTACACTATCTCAGTGTCCATGGTGACTGCTGTGCCCGTGTACCTTTTTCCATCTCGAATGAAACTGCTGCCATCTGTGAACCAGGTATGCAAGGCATGTGATAATGACAATTGCAACAAGTCTGGCCTCTTTAACTTGGCCTGGTCTCTCTTTTCATGCTCAATTTCACGTTCTTTGCCCTTCCTTTCCTTTCTTTGCTCCTCTGTCTCTCTCTTACTGTAAATCTTTTCCACCACGGCTATTAGATCCCTAATAGACTTTTCACGAAGTCATTCTAGAGCCTGCAACTTTTGCTTTATGTCTGGTACAGATAAATTTATATAGGAAAACATAATCATCAGAGCTGACTCCTGGGTATATTTACTAAAAGCTTCCATGAGCTGCTCAAGATACGCTGCCGGACTTGCACTTCCTCCCTATCTAACATCATGGACTCTGGCTGTATTTGTAGGTCGGTGAGCTGCCACCTTGAGACTTACCAACAGAGCCTGGTGATAGATGAGGAGTCGCTCCCTACTTTCAACCATATTGTAGTCCCATGTTGGTCAGATCTCAGGAAAATAGGCAGCGATCTGTGATGGGATCTCCTAAGTGACCAGGGATATGTTTCCGGGCCACCTCTCAGATACCGTCTCTCTCTTCGGTGGTAAAAAGGACCTGTAAAAGCTGACTACAATCATCTCAAGTGGGCTGATGAGTAAACAGAATGGTTTCAAGCAAATGAATTAAATCCTGGGGTTTCTCAGAAAAGGGGGCATTTTGGGTACGCCAATTGTATAGATCACTGGCAGAAAATGGCCAATATTAAAATTGCTGTTGACCATTCACATCCACAGGACCTACTGTGCTTAAGGGAAAAACAGCTGCATTAGAAGGGGGAGAGGGGCTGATCCCATGGCTTCCTCTAGTGACTGGCCCCTCAGAAACTTTAAGAGCAGGTACCGAGGGTTCGGCTGCTGGTTCTATAGCTACCTCCTCCTCTTGATCATTCTCAGGTTTTGTAAAAGGAACCTGGAAGCTGAGTATGGGGTAGGAAATATTTTTTCCACGTTATCTCCCTGAAAAACTGGGGGGTACAATATCTTTTCCTCTTTCTTAGTTTTTTCTTTTTGTAAGTCTAGGGGGTTAAATGGAGTGTTGCCTATGATTTCCAGTCCCATTAGTCGTACAGTCCAAAAAACAATAAACAGTACAAAAAAAAACACACACACACAGGCCTGACAGTTAAAAAAAAAGAAAAGGTTACGAAGTGGAGATCTGAATTGGTCCGCTGACCCCTGTAATAGGGAAGCGGAAGGAGCAGACCCACAGTGTTTGAGTTGGGCCTAGGTTAGGAGGGCCTCTTTCTCAGGTCTCAGTTTCCCCCAGTTCCTCCAGGGTTGTCATGCAAGCGCATCCGCTATGACAACCCTTTACACAATACGAATTGGAGCTGCTGTCCTCACAAACAAAAATGAAAGTAAAACAGACAAAGAGGAACGACAGGACAAGACAAATTTGACAGCACTGTTTTACCTTCGGAGTCTGAGGTCTCGTGGGTCTCTTGAGTTATCCTGGACGAGCCCTCACTAACATGTAGTGACCATTTTTCAGGACCCCCACAAAGAAGACCAACTAGAGTCAGACGTTCCAAAATGCAAAAGCAAGGTTTTATTTAGACGGGCTGCAGCTCAGGCCTCATCCTACACTCCCACAGAGTGGAGCTTAGGAGGAGAGCCCTGACCTGAACATTTGCAGGGCTTATAAAGGCAAACAACCAGGTATTTGGATTACCACCACGTGTTGCTCTGCTAGCTGAGATAAACAAGAAAGAAATGGTCACTGCCTCAAAAATGGAGTTACTTTAACCCTTCCTTCTTATCAAGCATTGTAGCCTCCACCTTTGTTTCCCATTCCCATTCCTTCCCATCCTCCCCCCCACCCAATCCTCCTCCTCCCCCAAAGTTGTAAATTTCATGTTCAACATGAGGACTTGTATGTCTCATTGTTGCAATGGGTCCACCTCTAACCCTATTTAAATGATTTGTTTTTTCCCTTACCCTCCACAAATTATACCAACATCAAATACCATGAAAGCAGGGGTTATACCATGGGGAAGGGACATACAAAGCAACCAAAAAATCTTATAAATACTTTAGATACAATTGCATGAAAGAAATAAAACATTTGAATACACATCTTAGGGTTCATTTCCCTAACATCAACTTATCTGACCTTTTCAGCTTGACTCAGACATATACTAATTATTGCAAATAAAGGAAACCATGGGGCCTATGTTTCTTTGGGGCTGGCTTACTTCACTTAAAATAATTTTTTTCCAAGTCCTTCCACTTCCTAACAAATGGGGCAATGTCATTCTTTCTGATGGAGGCATAGAATTCTATTGTGTATATATACCACATTTACTTGATCCATTCATCACTTGCAGGGCATCTGGGATGGTTCCATATCTTAGCTATGGTAAATAATGCTGCAATAAACATAGTCGTGGTGGTATCTTTAGTGTGGTCTTGTTTGTGATCTTTTGGGTAGATACCCAAAAATAGGATTGCTGAGTGATAGGGGAGCTCTTTGTTGAGTCTTTGGAGGAACCTCCATACTGCTTTCCAAAGTGGTTAAACAAGTTTACACTCCCAATGCAGTAAGGTTCCCTTCTGTCCACATCCCTTCCAGCATCTGTTGTTATTAGAGTTCTTCATTATACCATTCTAACTGGGGTGAGGTGGTATCTCATTGTTGTTTTGATTTGCATTTCTTTTATGGCTAGGGAGGTTGAGCATTTCTTCATGTGTCTATTGACCCTGCTTCTTTCCTCTTCAGAGAAGTTTCTCTTTGTCTTTAGCCCACTTACTTATTGGGCAGTTGTTTCTTTGTAGATTTGTTCTTGAGGGATTTAATTTTTTGAGTTCCAGGTTTATTTTAGATATGAGACACTTCTCCGTTGTATGTCTAGTCATCAATAAAGGAGCTAAAATTCATAGAATGGAAGAAAGACAGCCTCTTCAGAAAATGGTGCTGGCAAAATTGGTTAAGTACTTGTAGAAAACTGAAGCTAGATCCTTAGATATCACTCTACACCAGAATCAACCCCAAATGCTTCAAAGACCTCTGAGTCAAAGCAGACACTCTAAAAACATTACAAGATGGAATAGGAGAAACCCTGGGTCTCCAGGAAAAGGCCAGATTTTCTTAATAGAGACCCAGAAACACAACAAATCAAAGAAAGGTTGGACAAATGGGATTGCATGGAATTGCACAGCTTCTACATGGCAAAGGACATAACTAGCAAGATCAATAGAAAGCCCACAGATGGGGAGAATATCTTCACTAGAGAGAATTTTTTTTAAAAGTAAAACGAAGTGGAATTCCTGTGGCATTTAGGTCACAATGTATAAGATAGTAGATATACTGGATGATCAAGTATAAAGTTGTAATGTACAACATGAGGATACAGGGGGCAACTCTGGCGTTACAGAGGAATGAAGCTAAGTAAATAGGAGTTCTTCTTCCTAATAGGGATTGCTCTTTTATTTGTTCTACCTTCAGTAATGCATAAGCTGAACATAATTCTTTAAGTATATCTGCCTTTTGCCCCATTTGTCCAGAAATGGAAAGATTTGGAAAAAATTATATTAAGTGAAGTAAGCCAGGTTCAAAGAAACATACGTCCCATGGCTTCCCTTATGTACAATAACTAGTATATGTCTGAGACAAGAAATAACAGACAAATAAGTTGATGTTAAGTGAAATGAAACTCAAGATAAGGACTCTTTTTTTTTCTTTCTTGCTATCGTTTCTAACATTTTTTAAAGTTATTTCTTTGTTGCTTTGTGTGTCCCTCCCACACGGTATAACCCCGGTTTTCACTGTATTTGATGTAGGTATAATTTGTGGAAGTGAAGCAAAAAAATCAAATTGTTTAAATAGATGGACTCATTGCAACAATGAGATGTACAGGACTTTAAGTCAAAAATCGAACTTTACAACTTTTGCACGAGAATTGGGGGGAGGGATAGGAATTGATGGTTAGGGGAAACAAAGGTGGAGGCAACAACGTTTGATAAGAAATATACTCATTACCTTGCCATGTAATGGTAGCTGCTCCATACGGTATTTTCACAATAAAAATTATTAAGAAGATACATTATATTAAACTTTATACAGTGGCTACATACTTCATTTTAATGGTTAAATAAATTTTAGCCCTCCTCAAAAAAAGAAAGAATAACAAACAATATAGTAATAATGTATGTTCAACATAAAACAAAATTTCAAATTAAAATACATGAGATTTTCCTTGATGTAACCTAATTATTACAAATAAGGACAACCTGGGGACCTATGTTCCTTTACGTCTGGCTTACTTCACTTAGTATGATGTTTTTTCAAGATCTTTCATTTCATTATGGATGAGGTGGTATCATTGTTTCTGATGGAAGCATAGTATTCCATGTTTGTGTATGTGTGTATGTCTGTGTGTGTGTGTCACATTTTCTATATCTATTCATCTACTGAGGTGAATCTGGCTTAATTTCATACCTTAGCTATAGTAAATAATACTGTAAAAAACATAATTGTGCTGGTAGCTTCAGTGTAGCCTTGTTTGTGGTCACATGGTTAAATGCCCAGAAGTTGGTTTACTGAGTAATAGGGGAGCATTATTGTGCACATCAAGGATAATCTTAGTAGATGAGCTGAATAACTCAATAGCTATGTACATATGACCACAAAAGGTGATTCCAAGTGAAATGAACTCCAAGACATGTTATTTGTTATTGTTGTTCTTAATGTACTATGTACTTTTCATCCTTTTGCGTTTTCCCCACATATGTTTATCCCCTGTAGTCACTGTATTTGATTTTGATACCCAGGTTATCACAACTAGGGAACTAGGGAAGGGTAAGAGAAAAAAACAAAATGGTGAGACAAAGGACAAAGGGGGAACTTATGCAAAAGTGAAAATCATGAGACAATATGTTAGAAATAATCTTGGGGGGGGATTTTGGGAGGGAAGAGGGAGAAAAATGGGGGAAAGGTAAAAAGTTATAAAAGAAATGAATTCATTACATTACTTATGTAACTACAACCCCTCTGTACATTACTTTGACAATCAAATTTAAATACAAAATGAAATAAAATAGTTGAGAGCAGCAATACAGGAGATGGGAGTGTGGGAAATATAATAGTATACAAAGAAGAGCAGAACAGCTGTTGGGAGTAAACTACCATACAGAATTTCAGCCTCATGTCAGTCACTAAAAAGGGAAATCAAAATGCACAATCAGCAAACCAATAGAGATAAAATAGAAAACTAAACAACTAAGGTGAAGAGATGACATGGACCAAGAATAAGAAATGACACATTTAGAAAACAAATAACAAGCTGGTAAGTTTAAAAATTATTACCCACAATTCTATTAAAAGTTTTTTACATCAGGGCTGGGAAGGTGGCTCAGTGAAGAGTGCTTGCCTTGCATGCATGAGGGCCTGGATTTGATTCCTCAGCACCACATAAGCAAAAAGAAAAAAGCCAGAAGTGGCGCTGCAGCTCAAGTGGTAGAGCACTAGCCTTGAGCTGAAGAGCTGAGGGACAGAGCCCATTCCCAGAGTTCAGGCCCCAAGATTGGAACCCCCAAGAAAAGTTTTTTTACATCACAAATTGTTAGAAACATAATTCAAATCACAGTTTAATAGTAGATAATTTTAATAGTAGATCATTTTAATAACAGGTTACTTATTCCTGATTTCTTAATATTAAATGTTTAATATATAATTTAAATTTAATATATAAATTAAATTTAAATTTAATATATAATTTAAAATTTAGAAAAGAAGAAATTGAAACTAATTTTAATAATACATTTCATGAATTGTAAAATTGACAAGCATTAGAATTTAAAAAATAATATATCATTACTGTTTCATTTATGTGAATTAATGGAATAATTCAAAGTGTATTCTACACTTAGCACTCATCTTGACATCAAATAATAAATTATTGCACATGACTCTTGGTATTAGGTGGAAGGGTTCAGCACTGTGGTAAAATTCACACCACACAGTACATGAGGGTATGACTCCTCTCATCTAGCTTAAATTGTGGAAATTTGATTTCTTCATGCATGTTAAATTCCTTTCTAGGTGACTTCTACACAGTTATATGCAATTAGATACACGAGTAGCATTTCAGATGATTCTTAAAAGTCATATTCATTAATTAAAGTTTTATTATTTTGTACCAAATAAATTTTTATAGAGAGACTGAATTTTTGAGTAGATGATGGTGTATATGTGCCAGATTACACATCTTGAGGTTCATTTTATATTCCTGACATTGTTTCTACTGTTGGATGTAATATTCCATAAGGGGATAAGTGTATTATATTGGATATATGAAAGTAAATTAAATGTTTATTCCATTAATCCTTTGTCACTTGACTAATTGCAATATAAATTATCTATATGTTTGAAGTAATGAAAATAACAACAGATATAAGCCAGATAAATCAGTCTGTAGTAGACAAGTATTTTCACCTTTATTTTGATAATTGGTCCTCTTTTACACTACAGAATATTCTTGGGAAAATATGCTCCAGGATGGCAAAACTGCAGAATATTATGTTTTGATCTATCGTAAGACAAGGAAGGAAGGCTAACCTTCCATAGAAAAGTCTGTTCCCAGTGAGGTGATCTGTTTTATGGTGGTCACTTGGAAATGAACATTTTTCACAGTCAACCTTGACAAGCCATCTTGATAGACCATTTCTGTAAGTGGTTACAGAGGCTCATTGATGGCTTTGCAAGGATCCAGATTGCCTCATTTTGAGACAACTAAAACAGGAATTTAGTCAGTTGTTTTTGTATCTTTAGGAAAAAAAGCCATTGACTCTAGGCCAGGGGATCACTGGGGCCCAGAGAATCTACTACCTTGAATAGTAATCATAAATCTCTAAAAAACACACAAACAAACAGAGAACTCCAGTAAGTACAGCCAGTCAGGGCTGCTATCACAGCCTACATGAAGTCAGGCAAAAAACAGAAGCTGAGAGTCATTTAGCTAATAACTAATATATTTTTTTATGAGGCAGACTGAAATGAGATTCCCGAGAGAGGGTCAGAAGGACAGATCAGAGAGACTAAAATTGATCACACAAAGATTGGATAATAGAATTCCTTGTAGAACAAATACATCATAGAACACTTGTGCATGTAAGAACAAGACATAAGACCAATTCCAGAAATACACATTTTCTTAGATATCAGCTTAATGAATTATCAGTGGAAATCTTTGAATTCTTAAATATTTGACCACATGTGGGAGAAGGCCAATTGCTGAAGAGAAAGAAAATGTCATCACTCTTTTAGGTGGTCCAATATCACATTAGGAAGTAATCAAACACAGATTTGTAATTAAAAGAGAAAACAATTATTCCAAATGAGGGTTTTATTTGTTTTGATATAATAGTTCTTGATTTACATGCTAGCAATTAACATACAATTGATCCAGTCCCACAGCTGAATTGATATTGACTGCAATGTTCCCAGATGAAGGAAAAGAGAAAATTTACAAATGTCTGATGAAATGAGTTGAGGGTGCCGTGTTCTAATAGTGACATCTGATATTTAGACACAGGTGAAGAGGTGGATTTTCTTTTATAAAAATCCCCCATTTTTAGCCTGGTACCACAGGCTCATAGTTGTAATCCTAGCTACTCAGGAAGCTGAGATATGAGGACTGCCGTTCAAAGCCAGCCTGGGCAGGAAAGCCCCTGAGCCTCCTATCTCCAATTAACCACCAGAAAATCAGAGCAGGCCCTGTGGCTCAAGAGATAGAGCCCTTACCTTGAGTTGAAGAGCTCAGGGCCAGTGGCCACGCCCAGACATCAAGCCTCTCAACCAACATCAACAACAAAATATTCTCCCTTTTCTTGGACTGCTTACCGCTTTTCCTAACATTCAATAAAGAAGCCATTTTAAAACCGACTACATTTAAGTCCTATCGTAGCTGTTGCAAATAGAATGATTTGGAATCTTATGTCAAAAGATTCATATTTGGGGAAACAAATACCAGCAATGTAACTTTTTTCCAATCTTGAACTCTGGGCCTTGGCCATGATCGTGGTTATGCTGGTAGTTTTAATGTGAACTTCTTTGTTATTATTTGGAATACTGACCCTGAGTGGAATTACTGGGTAATAGGGAGATCTATGTTTAGACTTTTGAGGAAAGTTCATACTGCATTCCAGAGTGGTTGAACAAGTTCAATTTCCTAGCAACAGTGTAATAGAGTTCCCATTTGGCTACATCCACCTCAGAATTTGCTATTGTCAATTTTCTTGATAATGGCCCTCCTAACTGGGACGAGCTAGAATCTGTCTTGTTATTGTAGATTTCTAGGCACCTTCTAGCTACCATAAGTGAATGAATCCATGAAACATATATTGCTCTGAGTGTGCATTCCTTTCTCTTAGTATAATTTCCCCAAGCCTTTCATTTTCCTTAAGACTAGTGAAAAGTCATCCCTTCTGATGAGTGAATAGAAATCCATTGTGTGTGTGTGTGTGTGTGTGTGTGTGTGTGTGTGTGTGTGTGTGTGTGTGTTTAAAATGACTATAGGCCCATGAGTTCATTTCTAAGCTTTCTGTTTCATCTGTAATTTTGTAATTTCATATTAAATTTGGATTGTTTTCCCTACTGTATTGAAGAATATTGTTGGGATTTTGCTGGGTATTGCATTGTCAATTGTTTGGGGGTAATATTGCAGTTTCCACAATGTTAATTCTTCCAACCAGGAGCATTGAAAGACTTTCCATTTCCTTGAATCTCCTTCAATTACCCATTTTATAGTTTTAACGTTTTTACAGTAGAGGTACTTCTCATTTTTAGTTAAATTAATTAATTCCTAGTTTTGTTGTTGTTTTGTTCTGTTTAGTTTTGATTTGATTTTGAGCTAATATACATGAGGTTGTTTTTTGGATTCCAGCCTGGATCTTCCCATTGTTGGTAACACAAAACAACTACTGATTCTTGTGGGTTTTATACCCTGCTACGTTGCTGAAGGTTAGCATCACCTTTACTAATTTGAGGGAGGAAGTTCTAGGGTCCTATAAATACAGGATCATTTCATCTGTAAAAAGAGATACTTTTCCTTCTTCCCTATTTGGATCCCCATTATGTTTTTCTCTTGCTTATTGCTCTTGCTAGGAACTCCAGTACTATATTGAACATTAGTAGAGAGAGTGGACATCCTTTTATCATTCCTGATTTTAATGTCTTCCTGCTTCCACCATTAGGTACATGTTTATTATCTCTTTGTCATATACATACTCTGTATTATATTGAGGAATGTTCCATGCATTCCTAGCTTCTCAGACCTTTAATCATAAAGGGGTATTGGAGTTTGTTAAAAGCTATTTTTACATCTATGTATATATGATAATGTGGCTCTTGTCCCTGCTTCTGATGATGGTTTATGTTATGTTTATTTACAAGTATATTGGATCCAATTGGATCCTAGAATGAATACTGTTTGATTATAGTATACGATTTTTTTGTTAGTTGCTGAAATTGGTTGGTGAAAATTTTATTGAGAAGTTCTGTATCAATGCATATCAAGAGTTCAGTTCATAGTTCTCTTTCTTTGATGAGTCCCTATCTGATTTGGGGAAGAGTCTAATTCTAGCTTCATAGAATGTGTTTGATAATTTCATTTCCCTTGCTATTCCATTGAAGAGTTAGATCTGAGTATTGCAAGCTCTTTGCAGGCCTTAATTTCATGGTAAATCCATTGAGTCCTAGATTTTTCTGGTATGGGAAATTGTTTATTGACATTTCATTTTCATTACTTCTTATGTATCACTTCCTGGTTCAGTTCGAGTATATGAAAGCATATATTTCTCTAGAATTCTCCAGGTGACTGGCATACGGTTTTCAAAGTACTTTCTTATAGCATTCTCAATTTTGCTTATTTATGTTGTGATGTCTAATTTTTTCTCTAATTTCTCTATTTGGGTGAGTTCTCTTATTGTATTTTCAGGGATTTTTTTATTATGAAGGTGTTAGACGGGGGGGGGGGGTTACATTAAAAAAAGTAATGAGTACATTACCCCCAAACTTGATATCCCACACCTACAAAGTTATAAAGTTCATTTCTAACATAGTGTCTAGTGTTTATCACTGTTGCTTTGGTTAATCTTTGTCCCACCATTTCTGTGATTTCTCTTCGTTCCCCAAATAAAATTAACTTAGGTATAAGACAAAGGGTACAGAAATCAAAAACAGTGACTACAGGGAATAAACCAAAGGGGGAAAAGTAAATAGAAATAACTAAAAACAGTTCACCATACAATTATCTTGTTTCCATTTCGGGGAGCTCATTTCAATAAGCATCATTTTCTATGGTGATATGCATATAACTATTGAGCTATTGTGCTCTTTTCTAAGAATATCGTAGATATATTCTAGTTTTTCCAAATGAGTGAAAACATGTAGCCTATGGTTTTTTGGGTCTGGCTTTTTTGACTTATTATGTTTTCCAAGTCTTTCCTTTTCCTTACAAATGGGGCAATGTCATTCTTTCTAACGGAACCATAGAATTTTGTTGTGAATGTATATGACATTTTTTGGACCGATTCATCTACTGAGGGGCATCTGTTTTGGTTTCATATCTTAGTTATGGTAAATAATGCTACATTGGACATAGTTTTGATAGTAGCGTTAGTGTGGCTTTGTTTGTGGTCATTTGGGTAAATGCCCAGGAGTGAGATTGCTGAGTCATAGGGGAGCCTTTCTGAGAAACCTGTACACTTCTTTACGGAATATTTGAGCAAGTTTACATTTCTACCAATAGTGTAGTAATGTTCCTTTTTGGCCATATCCCCACCAGACCATCATCTGTTATTATTAATTTTCTTCATAATGGTCATTCTAACTGGGGTGAGGTGGAATCTCAATGTTGCTTTGATTTGAATTTCTATGGCCAGAAATGTTGCATATTACTTCATGTGTCTATTGGCCATTCATATTTCTTCTTCAGAGAGTTCTCTCCTTAAATCTTTAGCCCACTTATTAATAGGGTTGCTGTTTTTTGATTATTTGTTTTTTTTGGGGGGGGGTTAACTTTAGGGGCTCTAAATATATTTGAGTTATGAGTCCATTGTCTGTAGCAGAGCAAGTAATGATCTTCTCCCAATCTGTGGACTTTTTATTTATCTTTCTATCTATATAAATTCTCTTCTTAGTCGGATTTGGTAAGGGTCGGTCAATTCTGTTAATTTATTGAAAGAACCAACTCTGTTTTGTTGATCTTTTTATGTTTCATTTTGTCTTTATGTAAGTATTTCTGATTTAATTTTTTTTGGTAGGTCGTAGGGCTTGAACTCTGGTCTTGGGCACTGTCCCTGTGCTCTTCACTTCAAGGCGAGAGCATTACCGTTTGAGCCACAGTGCCACTTCCGGGTTTCTATTGGTTTATTGGAGATAAGAGTCTCACGGACTTTCCTGCCAGGGCTGGATTTGACCCTCGATCCTCAGATCTCAGCTTCCTGAGTAGCTAGGATTACAGGCGTGAGCCACAACCTGTGCGTGTCTCTGATTTAGTTCTTTTTTTGTTTGTTTGTTTCTGTCTACTGCTTTGGGTTTGGACTTGTTCCTGTTTTCAAGAAGATTGAGGTATATAATTAAAATACAGACTTGAGATTTCCCCAATTGCTTGATGTAGGCACTCCGAGGTATACATTTTCCTCTATGTATTGCATTTACTGTGTCCCAGAGGAGTTGGTATTTTGTGTGTTCAATTTGTTAATTTTCAGAAACTTTCAGATTTTCATTATAATGTATTCAGTGCCCCACTGGTCATTCAGTAATGTGTTGTTCAGTCTTCATGTATTTGAGACTTTTTTTTTTGCTTTAGCTGTTTAATTCTAAATTTAGTCTGTTGTGGTCTGACATGATTTGGCAAGTCAATTTATTTTTCTTTCATTTTGGATAGAATTTCTATGTAACATAGGATATGTTCTATTTTCAAGACTCTTCCAAGAGCTGCTGAGAAGAATGTTTCTATTGATGCTGAATGTATATTCTGTAGAAGTCTGTGAGGGCTAGGCAGTCAATGTAGTTATTTAAGCCTGAAGTTTTTGGTTGAGTTTTTCCTGGATGACCTATCCAAGGATAACAACGATGTGTTGAGATGTGTTTTTAGGTTAAGTGTTATTTGGTTGATGAAGTGGGGGTGCTCCAGGATTCAGGGCATTGATGTTTAGACTTTTTATATCCTCCTAATGGAGAGTTGCTTTTATCAATATATAATATCTCTTCCTCCTAATTTTAATTTGAATTCTATTTTATCTTATATTAGTAATTCTACTGTGGCCTGTTTATGGTGTCCTTTTGCTTGAAATTTTTCCTCCAGCCTTTCAGTTTGAGTATGTGTTTGTTTTTGTCAATAAAATGTGTCTCTTCTAGATACTACATGGATGCATCTTGTTTTTTGATACTAGTATCTAATCTATGTCTTCTATTTTGAAATTTAAGTCCAATGATATTGAGAGTTAAGACTTTGAAATATTTGATAAGTCCTGCTGTGTTATGCACCTGTTGTTAGGAGCTGTGCCTCATCTACTCTTAATATATTTACCTTGTTCTCTGGTAGGGAGCATTCTATGTCACCAGTTCCTGTTCTTCTTGATCTTCTCTATGTAGGATATATTAGATTAACTTCTATCCTGCTGATTTGGTGGAGATACATTGTTTCAAGTTTTCTTTGTCATGAAATATTTTTATATATCCTTTTAATATAAAGGATAGTTTGGCTTGGGAACGAATTCATGGTTGGTAGTTGTTTGCCTTTAATGTTTGTCATAATCATGCCAGGCTCTCCTTTTTACCATATCAGCTAAGAAATCTGTATTTATTCTGACTCTATATCTTTTATAAGTAATCCATCTTTTGCCAGGTGTTGATTTGATCTTCTGTTGTGATTTCTTTTTCTGGATTTAGGTTTTTGTCTAGACCATTAAGTGTAGGAGAAGAGATCAGTTGTGGTGAGATGTTGTCATGTTAATACTTGTGGTTACAATGACAGTTTGGACTGTCCAGTGGTAAGGTGAATTGAGTCTGTGTTTAGATGTGACTGTCTCTGTTCATGATTTATTTCCCATGTGGCCCTTTCTTTCCACAATGCAATTGTGCTTTTGAATATGTTGGCCAACACAGTCACAGCAGTCACCTGCCTGGCTGGGTAACTTTCCATAGATTTCTGTATTTTTTTGTGAAGTCAGTATAAAATCTGCCTCTGAATTTTATATCTATATATAATTATAGCTGACTTGGTATGAACCTCTAGAATTGGAGTATCTTCTAGGACTCTCAATATCTGTTTCATTAGAGAGAGCTAGGGTAATTTTCTGTTGTTATTCTGTCTTTGTTTTTCCTCTTCCTCAGGTTTATTTATTTATATTGTGGATTTTTTAACATAATTTATGATTTGTGATGGTTGTATCAGATTATTTTTGTTTTTATATTTGTGTTACTTTGAAATAGTGATTTCAGGCTTGTATGAAGAGACAATAATAATACTAAATGTGAAGAGCCTAAGGCTTAAAGAGGTACAATGAAGGCCTAAGTAACTCCATTACAGGCTAGCAACCATCTTGTAAGTTATGAATTATTAAAATAACCACGTGTTTGACCAAGAAATGACACAAAAAGAAAAACAATTCCTGGACAACTGAGACATAAATGATCCTTGGGAAAGCCACAGGAATTTTCTCCAGATGCATTGACCAAACACTGGGTGGCCATGCAGGACACAGTGACCCAGTGGCCAGACAATTCCCATCAATATCACATCCATAATAATATTAGCCAATCACATATGTATAGTGTAGTTTGCTTAAAATGTTAACCAATCATGTAATTTCTCATGTAAAACTTCCTTAAAGTTGTTTGTTCAATACTATAAAAAAAAACTGTGCTTATTCTATGGTCGGGGCTTCTTAGCATCACCGGTTACTGAGTGCGTGGAGGATCAACCTCGAGCTTGCAAATAAACGACTCCTTTGTTATTTGCATTGGTCGTGGTCTCTGGTAGTCTTCGGGGGGTCTCAAGTCCAGGTACAACAAATAGGGGCTCATATGGGATCTCCCTCATAAGCTCACCCAGACACCTGATCAGGGTGTAGTAAAGAACAGCCAGTAAGTTTTGGAACTGTGATATTTGTGTAGTTTTCAGTTTGGGTCTTGGAGTTGGCAAAAAATCCTGGCGGACGTGCTATAAGGCAGCCAACAGAACCAGTGGGAGATGTCCCTGAGAAGCCCAGGGAAGGTAAACTATTCACTAGTGCAGACATTTGGGCCCATCTGTAGTCCTGAACTGTCTGCTTGATAGTTTACAGGGTAGACTGTCCACTAGTGTGGACATTTGGGATGTTTCCTGTCTTTAGTCCGGCAATTTCTGTCTGACAGTCTACCACCCAGTCTATCACCTGCATGCTGTTAATGTGTCTTCTCTTAAAATCTGTGTGTCTGTCTTATTGTGGCTTTCGTGGAACATTTCCCTCTTTCATATTCATCCTGACACAGATGCCTGGAAACCCTGTTTGCCTCCATGTAAAATTGTTATGCTTTGTTCAGTTTCTTGTCCAACAATAATTACTTTCTCTTTCAGACTCTCTTATCTTCTGCTTCGAAGGGTGAAATTTGGCTTAGAAAGTTGGCCCACTTGAAGCAAAGCTAGAGTCGGGTAGTCTTTTACCCGATGACACTGCTGAAACATCACCAAGTGTCTACATCTACCTCTTTGGGATCCTAAAAAGGCCAGTGAATCCACACTTTTCTCCTTGGGACACTCTGAGTTGTGGTTTTATCCTAAATCCCCGAAAGCACCAGTTGTTTAATTTTGTGACATTTGTAATTGCTTTCCTCCTTTTTTCTTGTCTTGTGTGTGGATTGATATACGCTGAAATGAGTCAGAACCAAAGTACACCTCTTACCATTCTGACAGATATTTTTAAAGATGATAAGGAAAGAGCTAACAATTTAGGTGTTGAAGTTAAAAAAGAAAAATTACTTATTTTGTGCAAGTCAGAGTGGCCTACTTTTGAGGTTGGATGCCAGCCCCCAAAGAACTTTTAATCTAAACACCATTTGGGTGGTTAAATGTAGGGCTTTTCTCCCAGGAAGTGCAGGGCACCCCAATCAGATTCCCTATATTTTAGTATGGCAGAATTTGGTGCAGGAACCTCTAAAGTGTCTGTTGCCCTTTCTACCCCTTTCTGTCAATAAAAACAAGATTTTAGCATAAGAAAAGTTTGTGTCAACTACCACCCTCAGCCTCCTTATATACCATTTTACAGGAAGGGAGTGAAGATCTTCTCTTATTAGCCTTTGATCTCCTCCCATACCCTTCACTGCTGCCTCCTCCACCCCTCTTGGAGGAAGGGGAGGCAGTAAGAGATGAGAAGCAAGGAGCCAGCAGCAACTTGGAAGGGCCAACAGGAAGAACTCTTGGTAGCATTCACAGAGCTGCCAGCCTGAGTCTCCCTGACACCACCATGATGCTGCTGTTCAGAGAAATTGGGCCACCGGACAAAACCAGAAACCCCCGAATTCAGTGTTGGCCCTTTCCATGAATGACTTATATAATTGGAAAACACAAAATGCAAAATTTTCAGATAATCCCAAGGATTTGATTTATCTCCTACATAATGTAATGTCCATGTGTCAGCTGACCAGGGATGATTGCCAGCAGTTACTTCGGGTCTTGTTCCACACGGAAGAAAGAGAAAGGATTCAAACTGAGGCTAGGAAACTGGTTCTGGTGGATGACAGGTAGCCTACTACTAACCCTGATTTCACCAATGCATCTTTTCCATTAACCAGGCCTCCAAATGATGGTTGGGACTACAACACGTCAGAACGTAGGGGGGGATTAAGGGTCTATCACCAGACTCTAATGGCGGATCTCAGGGCAGTAGCCTGCAAACATAACAATTTGGCTAAAGTATACATGGTCTTACAGGGAAGGAAACCCTACGATGCCCAAATAGTCGAGGTCTACACAGACATTAGTGCACTTACTACCAAGAAATATTGCATTAGGTCAAAGAATGTGCTAAGAAAGGGAAACTGAACAAAGCAGTGGCAGCCTCATAGAACCTCGACACTAATGGCTAACAGTACTGCTAATAATGAATAGGGATGTCAGGGTTCAATTCCCCTCCCTGAACCCAGGGTAGCACTGAGAGTGGATGGGACTCCAGTAAAATTTCTAGTACATACCGGGATCCAATACTCTGCTTTAATATAGCCCCAAGGAAAAGTCTCAAATAAAATCTCTTGGGTGTTGGGCTAGGATGTAGCTCAGTGGCAACGCGCTTGCCTAGCAAGTACAACGTCCTGGGTTCGATCCCCAGTACCAAAAAGAAAAGACAAAAAAATACAGTTAAAAAACCCAAATAACAACAAAAAACCTCTGGGGTGCAAGAAGTAATGGGAATTAAACAATACTCATGGACCACTGAAAGAACAGTGGACCTGGGGATGGGATGAGTGTCCCACTCATTCTTGGTTATTCCATAAAGCCCTTATCCCTTATTGGGAAGAGACTTGTTAACCAAGGTCAGGACACAGATTCACTTATATCCAGAAGGCCCTCCGGTGGAGGATGCTCAAGGAAGACCAATACAAGTATTGACTCAGGGCCTGGAAGATGAGGACCGGTTGCTCCAACCACCCTAGACTCCTGACCAAGAAATCACCTATTGGCTGGAAAGGTATCCAGAAGCTTGGGCAGAGACTGGCAGAGTGGGACTAGCGAAACATAGACCAGCTCTCTTCATCAAAGTAAAATCAGCGGTGGACCCAGTTAGAGTTTGACAGTATGCTATGTCCATGGAGGCACAGGGGGAATTACACCCCACATTAGGTGTCTGCTAGACCTGGGTGTATTGTGACCCTGCCAGTCAGAGTGGAACACTCCCCTGCTACCAGTCTGCAAGCCCAAATCTAATGAATATAAGCCAGTACAGGACTTCAGGGAAGTCCATAAAAGGGTAATGGACAATCACCCTACCATACCAACACCTACACTCTCCTGAGCACCCTGCCTCAATATAGGCAGTGGTACATTGTATTAGATTTAAAAGATGCCTTTTTCAGCCTACCCTTGGTGCCCAAAAATCAAGATCCCTTTGCCTTTGAGTGGACAGATGTCAAAGGAGGTGTCAATGTATCTGGACAAGACTCATTCAAGGATTCAAAAACTCACCAACACTCTTTGACAAAGCTCTGCATTAGGACTTGGGTGAGTTTAGGGGAAGCCACCCTGGTCTGACTTTGTTGCAATATGTGGGTGACTTATTAACTGCTGGTGAAACTGAAAGAGAATGCATCCAAGGAACAGAAGATTTACCCCAGATATTGGGAAACCTTGGTTAATGAGCATGGGCCAAGAAAGCATAAACCTGCAAATCAGAGGTAACTTACCTGGGCTATTTATTGAAATGGGGGCAGCGATGTGTCACCAAAGACAGAAAAGAAACTGTCCTTCAAAATTCCAACACCACGGTCACAGCACCAAATAAGGGAGTTTTTGGGTTCTGCCACCTTTTGCCATCTGTGCATCCAAGGGTTTGCAGAGCTGGCTAAACCTCTTTACGAGGAGAAGCAACTGTTTCAATGGACAGAGGAAGCTGATGCGACTTTGAACAGATAAAAACTGCGTTATTATAAGCCCCAGTGTTGGGACTCCCTGATGCCAGTAAACCCTTTTACTTATATGTGGATGAACATAATGGAATAGCAAAAGGAATCCTAACCCAATATTTGGGCCTGTAGAGAAAACCAGTAGCCTACTTGTTAAAGAAATTAGACTCCGTAACAGTAGGATGGCCACCATGTTTGAGAATGATAGCGGCTACTGCTCTGATGGTAAAACACACAGATAAACTAACCATGGGACAAGAACTGTGTGACCACCCCCCACACAATTGAGGGTATGTTAAAGCAACCACCAGATCGGTGGCTCAGCAATACCCAACTAACCCATTACCAAGGAATGCTACTCAACCCTCTCAGAATCAATTTCCAGGCTCCTTCAGCTCTCCACCGGGAAACAATTCTACCAGATCAGGATCTAAACATGCCACTACATAACTGCTCAGAGATCCTGGCACAAGTCCATAACATCCAAGAGGACTTAAGGGTCCAGCCATTGCTGGAAGCTGAACTCGTGTGGTTTACAGATGAAAGCAGCTTTATTCATCAGGGAGAATTATGCGGGAGTGGCAGTAGTGACTGAGACTGATGTGGTCTGGTCTGAACCTCTACCAGTAGCCATATCAACCCAGAGAGCCAAGTTAATAGCCCTGACCTAAGCTCTAACGCTAGGAAAGGACAAAAGGCTAACTGTGTTCACTGGCAGTCCGTATGTATCTGTAACACCCATCCAGTATTCTACATTTTATTCTTCTACTTTCATGATGTCAGTTGCTACTAAAGTATCAAGGTGGGCACTTTCTTGGTTCCTAGATCCAATAAATTTTAGTATTTTGGAACAGTAGTATAAATTCATGGAGTTTGACTTGAATATCAAATTTGAGGATACAGTATTTAGGGTATTGTTAATTGGCCTGAAGCAGCCAGGAACATATTATGAATACTCAGACCCACAATAAACTAAGAACTAGGGACTTGATCTCAGGGAAAGATAAAGGTCCAGGCAAGATCTGAAGCTGAAATAAAGCAATGGATCAAACATCAATCAACAATCATTACAGATGAATGCAACTGATCTCTGATGTGTCTGGGTGGCAGCTGTGTGTGTGTGTGTGTGTGTGTGTGTGTGTGTGTGTGTCTGTAAGAGAGAGAGAGAGAGACAGAGACAGAGAGAGACAGAGAGAGACAGAGAGAGAGAGAGAAAGAGAGAGAGAGAGAGAGAGAGAGGAGTGTGTAGAGAATTTTAATGTGGCTTCCATATTTACAGTCCATAGAGCATTACTTGTTAGAGAGAAGGTGCTCATACCAGAGCTCTTATACCACTGTCATCTCTTTTTACTGCAAAAACACTTGCTTAATATCTAATTAAAAAGGGAAAAATAAACAAACATTGTACATGATTGTTTTGAAAATTAATTGGCATATTGAAGGCCAAAGGGAGAAATTGGAAATTAATATAATCTTTTTCTCTCTTCTGATTATTACACCACAATAGATGTGAATTTCTGGAGTCTCCTGTAATGTACTCATTGATGAATTACTAATATGCTTAATAATATGAAACATATGATAGAGAAATAGATCAGCCAGCAAGAGCAAAGAACTAGTGATAAGATCGAGCTTTTGAGAAAGGTTGCCACATCTTTGAGGAATGCAATTCCTTCATATGAACTTCAAATTTTATGGCTTTCCCTGTGTTATTGAAAGGTAAGAAAGTACTGTAGAAACAAAAACTCCTGTTCAGCCAAGTAGAAAGTGCTCATGTTCCCATTCTCATGTTGCCAATTTCCATTCCATAAAGACTCTTTGTTAGAGAGCTTTCATTTATTGTACTTCAGCACAACATCCTTCCCTGTTGGAGACAGGAAAAAAGATAATTTTGTTTGAATATTATTTTACATAAATTACTGTGTACAGGCATGATTTGTATAATTACAGAAGTTTGTAATAAATGTAAGTAGGGATCATGTCACAACTAAAAAATATAATTAAAATCACATAACAAGATTAGAAGTCACAGCATTTTGTGCATGAAAACATACATAAGATTAGTTGCAGAATTTTTTTTGACATAAACTTTATATTAAAGTATAAAGCACTTTACTAAGGGTTGAAACATTTTCTTCACAGATATATGTCTTAGAGATATTTTTGCTTCATAATTTTAAGAAGAAAAATGGCCTCAAAGTAATTAAAAAAAAAACAAAACATTATTTTCCTGTTACCATGTGATTAACCTCCAAATTAGAAATCCAGATATAAGATTTAAGTTAATTTAACCAAAAATATTTATTGAGTATAAGAACCTTCTGCTCCCTACATTCTTCACACTAAGTTTACAAAATATGATGAGTCTGAAATAATTAGTCTCTTTGTGACCTGTGTTGATATTATTTAAATGTAAGCGAAATGTTTAAACAGTAGTATTTATTTTAGCTTAGTTGCTCTGAAGAGACAATAAATGATGTAATCAAAGGCTAAAAATGTCCAGATTTAATATTTAGAATTCAGGAAATGTTTTTGACCACACTTGTTACTGGAGCCTTCTCAACAACCTCATGAGATAATTCATATTGATGAAGCAAAAATCCCAGAGGTTAGACATTTATGAATAAAAAAATCATGGCATTCTGAATATTTAGAGCTATGTATCAAACATAGAAAATTTAGCTTTTAAATATCTGAATATATTAATTCATTTAATTGCAGGGTAATTACTTGTTCTGAAAGGATATAAAATTGCAATTATTTTGGAAAGTAAACCTAATTATTCATTTGAATAAGAGACAATATTTAAAATAAAATTCATTTAAGAAACAAGATGTACAGTTAGTTGTTTTTCATGCCAATTATGTTCCCTAACTTATTAGAAATATTAAATTAGTAAACTTAAATCATTGCTTTGTAGGGAAATAGAAATTTAGTTTCCTAAAACTCACAACTATAACTTTTTCTCAAACAATTACTAAGTAATAATTTTATGTTTTTTATCATGGAATCTTATTTAATATATTTTTATTCATTAAGTTAAATAACTAGCTAATGATAATATAAAATATTCACGAACAAAGTTTATCTAAAACAAGTATTTTATTCACAAGACATATCATGGTTCTCTTAAAGAACACTAGAAGGCAATGTGTTCTTTATTAAATTTTATTTATTTTGTTAAAATTTATTAATTGTCAGAAGTGGCAATTCCATAATATATTTACAGCATTTGATTATACTCCCTCTATTTCCTTTTCATTACCCTTTTTTCCAAAGATCTTCTGTTTTTCACATAAAATTACATCTTTATATATGCACATATAATCTAATTAAAAAAAATAGATTTAAGCTAAACTGCAACTTAAGTCAAGATGTACAATGGAATAACAGGATGGAAAAAACTTGAATATTTTTGTTAAATTCTGAATTGAACTATTATTATGATGATGATTAGGGTAGGATCCCAGACAGAATTAGAATTAGGGTTAGAGAAATAGAAAATTTAGGTTCAACACAGGATGACCCACTGCAACAATGATACTCAAAGACCCTATGTTGAAAATGAACTTTACACCATGGGGAGGGAGGACTAAGGGAGGTTAGTTAGTAGGAGAACAACAAAGAAGGGGGTAACAATTCTCAACAACAAATGTACTCATTACCTTACACATGTAACTAATCCTTATTTAAAGCATCTTTACTATAACATAAAATTTTAAAAAAATAATGAAGATGGGTGCTGGTGGCTCACGCCCATATTCCTAGCTATTCAGGAGGCTGATATCAAAAGACCACGGTTCAAAGCCAGCCTGGGCAGGAAAGTCCCTAAGTCTCTTATCTCCAATAAATCATTAGAAAATCGGAAGTGGCATTGTGGCTCAAGTGGTAGAGCGCTCACCTTGAACTGAATAACGCTGGGACAGCGCCCAAGGCCAGAGTTCAGGCCCCATGAGAGACCAAAAAAAAAAAAGAAAAATAAAACCAGACAGGAAATAGAAAAATACTTAAAACATTTAGGCTCAAAATGCAAGTAAAATTTAGACCGACATGCTGAGCAAGAGAATAAATATGCAATAGAGGCTTGCTATTAACATTATGATTTGCTTATATGTAGGTTTAGGATTAGGCAAGGTGTTCCAGTTAGAGCTGGGGTTAGGATGAGAAAATGATGTAATATATAAAAAGGTGTATATAAGTAAGGTGCATATAAGATGTAAGATATAAAAAGGTGTAAAACTGAAGCATATTTTAAGAAGAATGAATGGCATCAAGGTTAAAATGAATGAAAACCAGTGTCTGTGTTACTTTAAACATTCAGATATAATTTGGCTTAAAGTGTCAGTTACTTTTTGTTCTGGATAGGGTTAGGGAAGGATAAGTTTTAGGGTAAAACTTTGCTTTCCAATAAGAAGTAGAAGCAAATAATTGTTTGATTGAATAGTTATCCTTACATTAACCACTTGGTGTTAAACCAGATTGTGATTAGGATTAGGTTTCTGGTTAAAGGGGGTTGAGAATAGGATAAAGAAATTGGTTAAAGTAGTGACTTGTGCCTGTTATCCTTGCTACTCAGGAAGCTGATTTCTGTGGATCGCAGTTCAATGACAGCCAGGGCAGGAAAGTCCATGAGAATTTTATCTCCAATTAAACACCAGAAAACCCAAAAGTGGTGCTGTGGCTCAAGTGGTAAAGCGCACACCTTGAGCTAAAGAACTCGGGGATCACATTCATGCCTAGAGCTTAGGGATCTTGCCCAGGCCCAGAGTTCAAGCCTCATATCTGACAAAAAGAAAAAAAAAGAAATGTGTTAAATGTTAAGTAAAGCTGAACTTATTTCCTGTTTCTAGGAATTCAGGAAAAGCTAGGATAATAGAAGTACAATTTATTTCATAATATCAGGATTCGAAATCAATGCATATATGATTCCTCTTAAGGAACAAGATAGATTCCGAGATAAGAGTGAGAAAATCTGTAGGCTTTAGGAAAACCTGAAATTTATTTCAAGAATTACAAGTGCAATTTCAGTAAGGATGACACAAAAACAGAATTTTACATAAATTTTAGAACTGGGATATCATTATTGTCTTGGATATGGTTAGGATTCTAGCCATAGTTAGGATTAGAGAGAAGGAGAAAAAATGGAGTCAAATTGAAGGTAAATTTTAGAATAAGCCTGGTAGGAATTAGAATGAATGTGAACTAGAGTATTGCTATTAATATTAGAATCTACTTACAATTAGGCTTATGGTTATTCTCAATGCTCCAGTTAAGTTGAGGGTCAAGTTTAGGGTTAGAAAATGACTATGATCTTGGACACAAATTGAAACATATTTTTGGAAGGCTTATGTGAATCAAGTTAGGATAAGTGGAAAGAAGTGTACTTGTGTTAGTGTTAATATTGACATATAAATTGGATTAATATTAGGGTCAGTATTTTGTTCTTATTATGATTAGTGTTATTAATAGGAAAATTTTAGTATAAAATTGAGTTTTCACTAACAAGTAGAACAAACATGTCAGACTGAATAGTAACTAGAGCATTATCATTATATTTATTTCTTAGTGATCATTCTTGTAATGATTAATGAGGAGTTTTCCAGCCAGGGTTAAGTTGAGAGTTAGAGTTAAGTAATGGACAAGATGTAAGTAAATCTGAAATTGCTTTAGGGTACAAGGGTTCAGGAAAAGGTAGGATAAATGGAAACTACAGTATTTTTCCTGATAAGAGAATTTGAGATCAAATAATATAATGGTTCATGTTAGGGAAAAAGATCACTTCAGCAGTACAGTCAGGAAATTTGTGGGAATTAGGGCAAATTGAAACTCATTTCCAGAGTGCAAACTGGAGTATTCATTAGAATGAATAAAAACTAGAGTATTTTTCTTAAACATTAGAATTGGACTATCATTAGGGTGAAAGTTAGGTTTCAATTCCAGCTGGAGTTAGTGTTAGCATTAGGGAAATGGAAAGTTTAGGGTAAATCTTCGAATAACAAGTGGAGTTAGAATTAGGATGCATGTGAAATAGGAAACTGCTAATAATGTTAAGATTAGGGTATAATTAGTGTGACAGTTAGCTTCAATATCCCAGTTAGGGTTAGAGTTACAAAAATGGTAAGATATTGAGTAAAACTACAAAATTTTTAGAAAGATGAGTTAAATCAAAGTTAGGATTAATAAAAACTAATGAATTCGTATGGCTTTTAGAATCCAAAGGCTATTAGTTCTAGGGTTACTTTTCTAGTTCAGGTTATACTTAGGTTTAGGTAAGGGAAAGCTTCAGGGTAAAACTGAGTTTTCTGCTAACACTTTCAAGAAAAATAAGTTTGAAATTTAACAAAAGCTATAGAGTTTTCCTAAGTCTGCTATTCAGCGTTCAATAGGGCTAAATTTAAAGTAAGTTTTATAGTAAGGTTTAGATATTTAGTTAGGGTTAGGAACTAGACTAGATTTTAAGTAAAACTGCAACTTCTGTTTGGAGATATAGGAGTTCAGTAAAAGTTAAGATCAGTGGACTCTATGGTAGTTTTCATGATATGAAAGTCTGAGATTAATGATTCATAATAGGGAACTATTTCAGAGTCCAAGTCAGGGAATTTGGAGGATTTGGAGCAAACTGCAAATCATTTCATAGTCAATGAGTATCTGTTAGGATGTGTTTAACCTCGAGTATTTTCCATTAATTTTAGGATTGGGTTACTATTATCATCAAGGTTACTCAGTGTTCTGACCATGATTAGAGTTAGGATTAGGGAAATGGAAGATTGAGAACTTGAGTGACTTACTTCCTTTGTGTATGTATATGCACTATTCTAAGGTTTGAACTCAATGCTTGGGTTCTGTCCCTGAGCTTTTTGTTGTAGGCTGGCATTCTACCACTTGAGCCACAAGTCCAATTCCAGGTTTCTTTCGCAGTGAGTTGCAGATGAGAGTGTCACAGACGTTCCTATCTGAGTTGACATTGAACTGAGATCCCCAGATCTCTGCCTTCTGATTAAAAATAGTATTAAAAGCATGAGCTACCAGTGCCCAGGAATGTGCCTGACTTTTACTGAATGTTTTACTTTTATTTGAGATCGAGACTTGAATTCAATATCTGACAGCTTTGCTCACTATGTAGCACTCTGCCACGTGAGCCACATCTCCAATAATGATTATTTTAAATAGCTGGAAATCATTAAATTTTCTTCAGATCATATGTATCATTACTGTTGTTCTAAACTTTATCCTAACCAAAAAAGTTTTATAGACCCTTGAGATGATCTCAACAGATTTTTATGCTTTGCTTCTAATTGCATAACATTTTAAGGACATGATTTTTAAATTATTATTTTAAGTAACAAAGGATTTGTCATTAAACAAAGCAGTTTATGCATGCAATATATCTTTATCAATGCCAACCCTTTCCACATTCTCGTCCATCACTCCTGATGCACCTCTTCCTTCACTCCTCTTAATTTTGTAGGATATTTACTAGATTCTTCTCTGCATTTTCCCCCTTTTCTCCTGTTCATACTTCTACCTTTTCCCCATTCACTCCTCTTTTGAATACCCACTTCCATATGATACAGCAATTCTACTCCTGGGCATTTACTCGAAGGATTACAAACCAGGATATAGTAAAGGTTTCAGCACAACCATGCTTACTGAATCAGCCCAAATACCTCTCGAGAGAGAAATGTATCAAGAATATGTAACACACACACACACACACACACACACACACACACACACACACACACACACACACACACACACACACACACACACACACACACACACACTGGAAATTCTACTTACCCATCAGAAAGAATATTGTACTAGTTGTATCTCTCATTTCTCATTTCATCTGCCTGGTATCGCATTGTCATCATACTGTCCCTATACTGCAGTAACTGACACGTGCAAACTGATGCAGAATATTTTCATGGTTATTGGCTAGCCATAGATTGGTGAATATGAATTCTCTGCTCATTCTCTTTGTCTATTCATGCCTTTGAGTAGTGATTGTACAGATTCATTGTACCATTTGTTACACAGAAAAGAAATGAACCACTTGTTTGTATATATATATATATATATATGTGTGTGTGTGTGTGTGTGTGTGTGTGTGTGTGTGTATATACACATATATGTATATACATAACATACATGGACCTACGCACACATATGGATATCTATTAAATACTTGAGTGTATTTTATGTTTTCAAGAATTATGGCGCTAATAAAAATCACATGCATTTTCCTTCCTTTTCATTTTTTTCAAAACCTAAATAACCGTCTCTCTTGAAAATATAATTTTAAAGAGAATGTCACCATCTCTGATCTCTCAGTGGCCTTGAAATTAGATGTGCAAATAGAATAAATTTATTTAGTATTTTTGGTGAAAGAGAGGAATATTACTAGGGTTCTATTCAGGGGTTCTCTGCTTGCTAGACAGGACTTTGGTTGTATAGCACCAAGCAGCTCAACTACTTTTGCCATACTTCTAGTCCATTTTATGTACTTGAGGTCTTGAATTTTTGGCCCAGGTGTGATCTTAGATTATCTGAGACTTTGCTACCTATGTCTCCCACATAATTAACTAGGATTATAGATGTGAACCACGATGGCAAGCGCATTTGTTGAAATGGCTGTCTTGGGAGGTTTTTTCTCTGTCCTGGCCTTAGATCATGATCCTTGTCATTTCTGCTTCCCAATTGGTTGGGATTACAGGTTTGGGCTACTATACTTGGTGTACATGACACCTTCTGTTTTTCAAAAGAGTTTTTACTCTAAAAATACTGTATAGAGGGGATTATAGTTACAAGAGCAAGGTAATGAGTATATTTTCTATCAAGCACTGTTACCTCCTCCTTTGTTTTCCCTACCCTCCATTCCCTCCCACCTCCACAACTACACTCCCCCTCTCCTCCCTTCCCCAGTTCCCTGCCTAAATTGTGAACTTCCTTTCTCAACATTGTGTCTTCTGCATTTCATTGTTACAATGGGTCGGCCTATATCCCTATTTAAACATTTTGTTTTTTCCCTTCTCCTCCCCAATCTAGAGAAGTGTGTATACAAGATGCAGGGCACCAACATTAGAAACAGTGAAAACAGGGTTCATACCGTGGGGGAGGAACATACAAAAAATCACATGATAGATAATAAACCCTATCTTGGTGTTCATATCGCTTAACATCATCTTATCTGGTCATATCTACATAGCTTTTGGACTTTCATGCTAGTACCAGACATATACTAGTTATTGCAAATAAGGGAAACCAGAGGACCTATGTTATTTTGGGTCTGGCTTACTTCACTTAATATAATTTTTTCCAAGCCTCCATTTAGAGTTCTCCTGTGACCCAGCAAACCCACTTTTGGCCATTTAACAAATGATCACACACAAGACCATAATAAACTACCAGCACAACAATATTTATTGCACCATTAGTTACAACAGCTAAGATATGGAACCAACCCAGATGCCTCTCAGTAGATGAATGGATAAGAAAATATGATACACACACACACACACACACACACACACACACACACACACACACACACACACACACACACTAGAATTCTTTGCCTCCATCAGAGAGAATGACATCGCCCCATTTGCTAGGAAATGGAAAGATGAGGAAACAATTACATTAGGTGAAATAAGCCAGGCTTAAATAACCATACGTCCCATGGTTATCCTTACTTGCAGTAACTAGAACATGGTACCATATAACCATATAAGAGGATGTTATGTGAAATGAACCCCAATGTTATGTGAAATGAACGCAATTTTTTTTATTCCATGAGTTTCTTATCTGTATATAATCCCCCAAATATAATTGGAAGGGGAACTGTGGTTCAAATACAGAGCACCACCCTTGAGGGAAAAATTTGAGAAGGTAAGGTCGAGAGTTTAAACCATAATATCAGCACTCAAAAAAACTTGATTTCTTTTCTTTGAGGTTTTTACTAAATTGCTCAGAAAATAATCAACGTTGTATTTATGTTTAGGATTACTATTAGAATCATGTTATATTTATTGATATTATTCTTTATTTTCTTAAATTTTACTTGCACATTAATATCCAGTAATGAGAAGAGATGATTAATGTTTCACAAGTTTTTATGGCAGTTGAATATATGGATGAGAGATGCATACAAGAAGTTTGGACTGAAAATAGATATTTACAAGCAGTTCACATAAATAAATGATAGTTGAAGAAGCTGTGGGCATGTATGAAATAAACTAAAGAAACCAGCAAGGAAAGGTAAGGCTTGCTTCTGGAAAGCACACAATTTTGGAAGAAAATAAAACAACCAGCGAAATATGTAGATTTGGTAAGAACTTTGTAACCCACCTAAACATTTGATTCCTTATTTCTAGGGCAAGGCATTTCAGTTAAGTTTATTTTACGAAGTTAATCATGATTGATATTTAATACTAACTGACATCTGTCCCAGGTAAGCAATTATTCTAGCCAGGTGGCAGGGGCTCATGGCTATAATACTAGCTACTCAGAGGGCTGAGATCTCTAGATCCTAGTTCAAAGCCTGGTTGGAGAGAAAAGTTGGTGAGACTTTTCTGTTCAATTAGCCATGAGAAAACTGGAAGTGGCACTGAGGCAGCGCTAGTCTTGAGTAATAAATCTCAGAAACAGAACCCAGGCCCTGATTTCAAGCTGCCTGGACTTATTCTTAAAATACTTTTCCTCAGTATTTCTATAATTTGTCTAGAAGGTTTTAAACTTAAGGATTTTTTATTTCTGTTGTCATTGATTTTTAAGATGTGCAGAGAAAAATAATAGTCAGAACTGGTTTGTATTGCTTTGTATTACTCATTGCCTCTATACCCAGAGATCAGAGGAAAAGCAGATGGCCAAATCCTGGCTGTTGGCAATGAAGATGGCAATGAAACAAACTTATGAAATGGTAGCCTTTATATATAACACCTTAATAGTAAAAATAAAATAAATATTATTACTACTATAGTTTTTTGTCAATTGTGAGGCTTGAACTCTGGGTCTGGGCATGGTCCCTCAGCTCTTCAGATCCAGGCTACCAATCTACCACTTGAGCAACAGTGCCACTTCACATTTTCTGAACCTTTAGTTGGAGATAAGGATCTCACAGACTTTTCTGCCCGGGCTGGTTTTGAACAGAGACCCTCAGTTCTCAGCCTCCTTAGTAGTTAGAATTACAGGTATGAGCCAATGGGGCTCGGCAGTAAAATTATTTTGAAAAAGAAAAAAACCTACGATTGTATACTTAAAAAAATCACAATCTGGCAAGTGTATCTGTAACATCGTTGTATCAATCATTTTTATATCTCACTATGTCCTGTCCAATGCCAGATAATATTCGATTAATTTATTTTATTTTTTCCTAACAAAGTTCATTATGAATGCCCAACAGCCCAATTTTCTAGTGAGTGTAAAGAGTTCTTCAACTTATTTATTTCTTTTTTTATTTTTTATTTTTGTTGGTCATGGGGTTTGAACTCTGGGCCTCGGCACTGTCCCTCAGATGTTCAGCTCAAGGCAAGCGCTCTACCACTTGAGCTATAGCGCCACTTCCAGTTTTCTAGTGGTTTCTTGGAGATAGGAGTCTCTCGGTCTTTCCTGTCCAAGTTGGCTTTGAACCACGATCTTCAGATCTCAGCCTCCTGAGTAGCTAAGATTACAGGTGTGAGCCCCCGGTGCATGGCCAACATATTTATTTTAACAAACAGCATTTTCCAGTTGGTTGTTTTTTTGTTTTTGTTTTTTTAATTTTGCCAGAGCTGGGGCTTGAAATCAGGGCCTGGGCACTCTCTCTGAACTTCATTTCATCAAGGCTAGCACGCTACCAATTGAGCCACAGCACCACTTCCATTTTTTCTGCTTATGTCATACTGAGGAATCAAATCAAGGGCTTCATGCATGCGAGGAGGCCAGCACTCTACCACTAACGACATTCCCAGTAATTGGGTCTTTGGTTGTTATTGTTGTTGTTTTAAGATAACATTTTACTATGTGTATTTCTGTTGGTCTAAAACTTAGGCTGGTCTCAAGCTAACTTCTAAATTTGCCTCCAAAGTTCAGAAATTACAAACATGGACCACCATATTCAGCTTAGGATTCTTTTTTTTTTTTTTTTTTTTTTGAGCTTTTTATTTTTTATTTTTTTTTTTTTAATTGTATTTTATTTTAGTGAGATAATACTCTTCTCAGATATAGAAAGAGCTATTCTGTCTTCCTTGGACTGGATGGTTTTTGCATTCAGCACTGTTAATCACATTTCTTGTCCTGGTATGTTTCCCCTTCTAGATCAATAGATGTATTTCAGGTTCTGAACTTGAAGCTGATCATTGTCATCCAATAACATCACATTCTTGTGAATAGCACTAGCTGGCCTCATGAGCATAGCAGTCAGCTGGAGCTCAGCTATCTGATGGCCTTGGGCTCCATCAATGCAATCATTTCTCTGCACAGACTGAAAACTGTCATAGATAATTTTGATTTATTCCATTCTGTTCTCAGCTACTTGCCATTCTCAGGTTTGTATGTTTTAAATTTTGCTAAACATTAATTGTAATACTATTTCCGGCCATTTTCAAAAGTAACATATATGTCTTACTTTAAAATTCATTCAAGCATGCAAAAATGTTAACGTAGTTGCTGGCCACCAGTGGCTCATGTTTTAAAACCTAGCTAATTTAGAGGTCAAAAACTGGGAATTCAGGTTTAAAGCAGCCCATGCAGATAATCTGTGATATTTCTCCAATTAAGAAACCATAATACAGAAGTAGATATGGTGCTCAAGTGGTAGAGTGTCAGCTTTGAACAAAAAGACCAAACAGGAATTATAGGTCTAATTATAATTCCATTATTTTCTCATGAAAAACACATGAGTGTGCACGTGTAGGCTCACGCATGCACACACACACACACACACACACACACACACACACACACACACACACACACACACACACAAATCTACATTCTCCTAGACTCCCCTTCTTGAGTAGTATTCAATGCCATTAACTCAACGCATGTTTTTCTCCAAATTATTATGGAAGAGATTAAACTACATTTGTATTTATGATAATGTATTTTTTGTACTTTTTGTTTGCAATTTTGTGTACTTATATGAGAGAACAGTGTTTTGCAGACTAAACAGAAATCAATGTGTCAGTAAATAGATAGGTGACAGGTAGACTGAAAGATGCAGATAATACCACTTGAAATTTTATTTCTCCAAGTTTAAATATATATGCATACGTATGTATTTAAAATTTCTGCCAAGAATTTGTTTCCATTAACAATGATCTATTTGTATCATTATATAAATCTAACTGATTGTATGTTTCATAGTGGATTAATATTTATAGAATTTATTTCCTTTGGAGACCAGGTTCTGCAGTGTAGACCAGGCTTTCCTCACCTCCTTATTCTCCTGTGTCAGGTTCATGATGATTGGCTGGCATTACCATGTGTTAGCACACTACCATGTGCAGCTATATTATTTGAATTTTGTACAGTATAATATTACTGTGAACACTTTTAAGCCATATATCTTCATGAGTATGAATGAATTTCTTGCGAAAATGTTATAAATAGCGTTATTGAGTGAAGCCAATTATAGTAGGCAGGTCTGTAATTCCAGCACCCAGGTAGATTGTTAGTTTAAGAGCAGCCTGAGCTACACAGCAAGTCCCTTTTAAAACAAAAAAACAACAACTGGTGAGCTTGGAAGAGGGAAAATATTGTTAAATGGGGTTATAGGAACATACAAAATTTAGTGTGTGTGTGTGTGTATGTGTGTGTGTGTGTGTGTGTGTGTGTGTGTGTGTGTGTGTGTGTGTGTGTGTGTGTGTGTGTGCTTATGCAGGTCCTAGGGCTTGAACTCAGGGCCTGGCACTGTTCCTGAGGCTTATGCTCCAGTCTAGCACTCTACCATTTGAACCAAACACCACCTCAAGGTTTTTAGAGGTCATTGGAGGTCAGTCTGATCCAGTTTCCTGTCCAGGCTTAGAAACTTAATCCTTTTCTTTCAGCCTCTTTTGTGAGTAGGATTACAGGCATGGTGTATTACTGTTAAGTAATATAGTAAACATCATGCCAGTTTTACACCTTCCAGCAGTTTTTGGGTGTTGCATACACACCTAAGATAAAACCCACTCCATGTTTGATGACACCCAGATCTCATAATCCCGTGAGATAAGTATTGTTATACTCACTCTACCTGAGAATAATTTGAGATCCAGAGAGTTTAGTTAATTTTGAATCCCCAGCTAGTATACAGTGGAGCCTGTATTCAAGCCCAACAAGTTCTGTATATTTTAGGAAACATGGAGTCATCATGTGGTCTAGTCAACATTTGTTCTAACAAGTACAGCTCTTTGCAAGTACAGTTTTGTGCCTGACAGATTACCTTTCTCTCTCTTTAACTGTTTACACCCCCTTTCATAAGCTAGGGAAAGCACAAGTGATGAGAAGAGCCATTTTTGAAGGGGAAATTGATAATGGGGTTTGACCTTGGTACAACATACATATTAATCTGATCTTCCATTTGAGTTTTCCTTCCAGAAATATATTTCTGTTTTTTCTTTTGTATTATTATTATTTTTGGGTCCAGTCGTGGGGCCTGAACTCTGGGCCTGGGCGCTGTTCCTCAGCTCTTCAGCTCAAGGCTAGAGCTCTACCACTTGAGCCACAAGGCCACTTCCGGCTTTTTTCTTTTTGCTTATGTGGTGCTGAGTAATCAAACCTAGGGCCTCAGGCATGCAAGGCAAGCGCTCTAGCACTGAGCAACATTCCCAGCCCTCTTTTGTATTATTATTATAAAGGCGAGTTACACAGATGTTACAGTTATATGTCAGGTATGGATATATATCTTTTTTGAAAGGTCACCTCTTCCCTTGCTCCTCAGTTTTTCTCTTTCACTGGTTTGGTTTTATTAACTTTCTTCTTCTTCTTCTTCTTCTTCTTCTTCTTCTTCTTCTTCTTCTTCTTCTTCTTCTTCTTCTTCTTCTTCTTCTTCTTCTTCTTCTTCTTCTTCTTCTTCTTCTTCTTCTTCTTCTTCTTCTTCTTCTTCTTCTTCTTCTTCTTCTTCTTCTTCTTCTTCTTCTTCTCCGCTTCGTCTGCTTCTTCTTCTTCTTCTTCTTCTTCTCCGCTTCGTCTGCTTCTTCTTCTTCTTCTTCTTCTTCTTCTTCTTCTTCTTCTTCTTCTTCTTCTTCTTCTTCTTCTTCTTCTTCTTATTATTATTATTATTATTATTATTATTATTATTATTATTATTATTATTATTATTATTATTGTGCTGTAGAGGGTTTAGTTACAGTCGCTTGGTAATGGTTACATTTCTTTTGTCTATGTTTTTTTTGGTCAGTAATGAGGCTTGAACCCAGGACCTGGAAACTGCCTCTGAGCTCTTTTGCTAAACAATGGCACTCATATTGAGCCACAGCTCTACTTTCCTGAGTGCATTTCTTTTTGGACAATGTTACCCTTTCCTTTCATCTCTTCCAGTTTCCCCGTCCTTCCCCCAAAACAAGTTGCATAGGTCTTTTTCAACATAGTACCAATTGAATACCACTGTTGCACATGTTCATCCTTTGTCCGTCCTTTTCTATGACACCTTTAACTTCTCACAGAGAGATAAATTTTTAAAAATGAGAAAAAATGAAAGAAAATAAAGAAAAATATCATCTTATTTCTGTTTCCTGATCACTGGTTATTTTTGAGATAGGGTGTGTGTGTGTGTGTGTGTGTGTGTGTGTGTGTGTGTGTGTGTGTGTGTGTGTGTGTGTGTGTGTGTGTGTGTATTGGGGCTTGAACTCAGGGAGCTGACCTTTAGCTTTTTTACTCAAGGGTAACAGTCTACGACGTAAACCAAATTTCCACTTCTTGATTTTGAATAGTTAATTGGAGATAAACCTTTCACCGCTTTTTCCTCCCTAGTCTAGATCCAATTCACTTTCCTCAGATCTCAGATTTCTTAATTGCAAGGTTACAGGGGTGTGCCACTGGTGGTGCTATGCCTACCTTCTTTTTTTAAGTAGTTGAAATGTAAAAGACAGTTGAAACCATAGTTAAAAAAAATAAATTTAACTTTCCTAACTTCATTAACTTTTAATATTTTGTCACATTTGATATGTATAGGAAAACATTTTTTGTAAATGCTCCTGCAATTTGGTTTTCATCTGTGTTTTTTCCTCAAGATGAACTTGATTTTATAGCTTTTTACCTACTAAATATAGATGAGAATATGTCCAGAGGGCATTATTGTTGACTTTCATTAAGAAATGGTGCAAGCTAACACTTGTGATAAATTTGTGTGCAGGGCCCCAATGGTATATCCACATTGTTAGCAAGAAGAAAGTAGTGCCTGTTACAAATCATCTAGATCTGACAAAACCCTGACTCAGACCTTCCTGTAGGTCTTCTTACAGTGCAATCCTGAATCTCCAGTGACCATGACAGAGCCCTGCTGGACGTTCTCAGGTCACAGCCAAGGTCACCAGTCAGGCATGGCACCTACAGTGTGATGGGAGACTGTTGACTGCTTCCTATGATGGAACGACACAGGAAATGTTAGGTCCTTAAGCTGTCATCAGTCCCTACGGCTCCTCATTGAGCATTTGATCCTAAGATTTATGGAGACATCAAACTCTCTCTACCTTGTACCAGTTGTGGACCTGTTTTTCTTCTATTGCTGTCATCTTCTGTGGAAAGAAATGATCTGAGCTCTATATAAGCCATTTTGCTTAGTCTAGGCCCTTAGGGAAAGTCTGTCTTTTCTACTTAGACAAAAAGAAATGTAGTGATAAAAAATATCAAACAACATTTTTTCTAGTCTGTTACCCAAATATGTTTTTTCAAATTCTACCAATAATTCTTATTAGTAAGAGGCACTTAATTAGCAGTCACTTTCTCAAACTCCTAAGTTCCTCAGTGAGCTGTGCGAGAGAAACCACAGCGAGTATTAGGTGTCCTCCAGTCTAACTTCTTGGCCAGGGAGAAGTGTCTCTATGCTAGGCCTCCAAATGGAACAAAGAATACTTCTTATACCTCAGATTACAGGTCCAAGCTATACATACCAAAGAAAGCTAAGGAAAAGACATTAATCTGACTTGGGAACAATGCAGATCACAAACGTAAATTCTAAGTAAATAGAAATGAAAAGAAATTTTCCTTTATTCTTATAATACAATTAAAAGTGCTACTTTTCTCATTATCGCTTAATTGTTGTTATATGTGCTTAGTACTACCTTTTTGGAAGTCCAAAACATCTCTTTGACATGAACTCAGAAGTTCCATTGTTATCATATCAGCTTGAGATTTTATGAAAAAAACTTTCTAATTTTTACATTTCTAAAAATCTATTTTATTATAAAGCTGCTGTACAGAGTGGTTACATTTACAGGAGTAAGTTACATTTTTCATTGAACATTGTTACACACTCCAGTGTTTTTCTCCCTCTGTCCCGTCCCTCCACCCACTCCCTACCATTACATTGTAAAGTTAATTTCTACCCTAGTGTCCTGTGAGTATCATTGTTCCACTGGGTCAGCTTTTGTACTTCTTTCAGCATTTTGTTATTTCCCTTCCCTTCCCCCAATCAGATAAATGCATATACAGGATTCAGGGTATCAGAATCATAGACAGGAATTGCCATGGATTAAACCAATTGGAAAAGAAAAATGACATAAAGTAAGAAGAAAGAACTAGCTGCAGTACATTGGCTACATCAATCTTGACAACTAAACAAGAGATGACCTGATGTTTCTATGTCTTGGTGTTCATTTCAATTAGCATCATTTTGTAGGGTCATATATATGCTCATAACTCTTGAGCTATTATGATCCACTTTCAGGAGTAACAGGCTATTGCTAACCATTGCAATTGAGGGAAATCATAGAGTTTATGTTTCTTTGGGCCTGGCTTGCTTCACTTAATATGATTTTTTTCCAAGTCCTTTCATTTTCTTACAAAAGGGACACTGTCATGCTTTCTGATAGAAGCATAAAATTCCATTGTGTAAATATACCACATTTTCTTGATCCATTCATCTACTGAGATGTAATTGGGTTGGATCTGTACCTTAGCTATGGTAAACAATGCTTTAATGAAAATAGTTGTGCTGGTAGATTATTGTACCCTAGTTTGAGATCATTTGGATAGATGCTGAGGACTCGAATTGTTGGATCTCTAGTAGGAAGATCCCTACTCAGGCAAGCAAGCCCACCCAGTCGTCCAGAGTGACAGAGCTCAGCACAACAAAGTTGTTAACAAAGAAGCAACTTTATTGAGACACTGTCCTGTCAGGGCCCAAGCACAGGCTCATGAGCTGATACTGTGACCCCTAGTGGCCCACGTACTTTGTTTTTTTTAACTTTTTATTTATTTTTTTATTGTGAAAATACTGTACAGAGGGGTTACAATTAGATGGGCAAGATAATGAGTACATTTCTTAAGAAGCATTGTAGCCTTCTCCTTTGTTTCCCCTTCCCATCCTTTCCCAGCCTCCCCCCCTCCACCAAAGTTGTAAAGTTCGTTTTCCACATGACAACTTGTACTTCTCATTGTTGCAACGGGTCCACCTGTATCCTTATTTAAACGACTTGTTTTTCCCCTTCCCCTCCACAAATTATACTGACATCAAATATAGTGAAAGCAGGGATTATACTGTGGGGGAGGGACATACAAAGCAACAAAGAAATAATCTTATAAATGCGTTAGAAACAAATGCATGAAAGAACAAAAAAAATTTTGAATACATATCTTAGGCAAAATTCATGAGGTCAATCCTGGTCATGTATATGACCAATGAGATTGTCACACACACAAAAGATTGCACAGTCAAACTCGAACACACACAGGTGGTCAATGAGGTTACAGTTTGTCACATAATGGCTGTTAAAACCAGCCTGTCACTTTTGGTTTAAATGACTCACAAATTCAATCTGTAAGGCAAAGCACGTGCAAAACGCAGAGTTTATGATAAGCATACACAAAGGAGGAGTTTATTGGAATTTACCATAAGCACGTGAAAAACGTGGTGTTTATGGTAAGCATGAGATATTGCAAGTAGGACTCAGATTACAACATATCTGTTTTATTGGTTAGTCCTAACAGAACAATCAAGGCGGTTTAGATTGTTAAGGGCCGGGGGTAGCGGGGCATTGTTTCCATTCCAGAAACTGGGCTGGTTGGAGCCAAGGTCTAGTAAATCTTTTTTAAAGTTTTTTTTTTCCCTCTAAAATCCCTAAAACCAAGTCAAAGCCTAGAAAAAAACTGTACTAACTCAAGTCTCCTCTCAGGACCTACTTCAGATCTTAGGGGAGTTCTATGTTTAGTCTTTTGAAGAACTTCAATACTGCCTTCGGGAGTGGTTGAACCAGTTTATATTCCTACCATCAGTGTAGTAGTGTTCCCCTTTAGGCACATCCACCCCCGCATCTGTTATTGTTTGTTCTCTTGATAATGGCCATTCTAACTGGGATGAGTAGAATCCAAATGTGGTTTTGGTTTTGATTTGCATTTCTTTTATGACCAGTGATGCTGAGCATCCCCCTTCTCTTTCTGAGAAACAACACTATTTCAGGTTTTTAGTGTCTCAACAGAGGCATAGAAACTTGTAATATTGTTTGTTTTTTGTTATACATTCATTTCACTTGGAGCTTCCAATGATTCCTATAACACATACTAAAAGTTTATACTATTTCCTTTACCGAAAAAGAAAACATTGATTTTCAAAAAGCATAGAAAAATATACCTTTGTCAGGGTTCCCAGTGAATACTAAGGAAGATTCCTTACTGGGAAATTTTATTTGGTTGCTTGTTCGTTAAATCACTTAAACATATGTTGAATTTGGGTTTTCCCCACCAAATCTTCAACAACCCAGAAACTATGTTCCCTAATTAGATTTTGCTTCAAAAGTTGCAAAATATTTTGACATATTTTTGATTTGGTGTTTTGGAGGTTTGTGGCTTTTGGAGTGTTAGTGGGACAGAACTCAGGCTTGAACTGAGTGTCTGGAGCTCTCGCATAGATTATTTTATTCAATGCTGTCATTGTGCCACTCAAACAACATCTCCACTTCTGACTTTTTGCTACTTAATTGAAGATAAGAATATTGATGATTTATTAGCTTGGGTTGGCATCAAACTGTGATCCTCAGATGCACCCTCCTGAGCAGCTAAGATTACAAGAATGAGCCAGAACCTGGACATATTAGCTCCCTATGAAACTTAAACAAGGGCAATTAATTCTGAAGCATGTATGTATGGTTAAATATTTCAAAATTAGTTAGAAAAATATAGCCTTTAAAAAAGAAAAATATAGCCTTTATGCGTGTGTGTGTGTGTGTGTGTGTGTGTGTGTGTGTGTGTGTGTGTGTGTGTGTGAATGTGCTGAGGGAAATGAGGATGTATGTACTGATTTTGAGGAAAGATTTCACCTAGGGCTTTTCACAGACTGAGCAACCCTGTACAGAATGCTTGAGATTAAGGTGAGGTAAATGATGTCATCATCCCATTCATCTACATTCCTTGCTAACATATGCATATACTGTGGTGTTTTCATGAGTATTTTGTGTATGAGAGCCAGTACTGAGGCTTGAATTCAGGGCCTAAATTCTGTCCCTTAGCTTTTGTATGTGATGATCGCACTCAACTATTTGAAGCATAGCTCAGCTTTCTTCATTTACTATTTAATTGGTCGTAAGAGTCTTTTTTGCTCAGTTGGCTTTGAACTGAGTTTCTCATATCTCAGGGTTCTGAATAGCTAGTTTTACAGGCCTGAGCTTCCAGTGCCTAGCTTTTGATGATTACTTCCAGAAGCTACATGCTCACACACATTCCTTGCATTCAAAAACCTGAATGTTCAGGATGTCTGACAAGTTGTGAGGAAAGATGGTTGAGTGGATAAGTTACCAAATGGGCCTCTAGCCCCATTAACATCATTCTGGTCAGTTACTTACCTTTCAGTGAGTGAGTACATATTTCCACTTTCATTCTGAATTTTTTTAACAGGAACTCATGAAATGTTTTTGATACGTCTTTTAAATATTATCTCCCAAACAGGAGATATTATTTGAATGTCTTTGATAATATTTCAGATGGGGGTGGTCTTTGGTATCTGGATGTCTATGGGCAGAAGCCGTCCATCTGGGCTTCAGGCACAGAGCTCATGCTTCTGTCTGCTGGTTGCAGAGAGAAAGGTATTCTTCCAGGCTAGGCTTTGAATTGAGATCCTTTCATCATAGAATTCTAAGTAGCTAGGATACAAGGATGAACCACCACCATCTGCCTTGTTTTAGAAGCATTAATTGCTTTTCATTCATTGCTTTTTTCCCTGGAAGATTGATCTAGACGGCTGCTTGTACCTCATGATAAGGTAATTTGAATAATACCCTTTGCCTCTGGCATTTCTAAACTCATTTTCTCACTTCTAGGCAAATGAATTTGTTCTAAAGCCAATAGCATTTTCCTTCTGAGATGTTAGGTCGCTTATTTAAATCTCTTATCCTTTCCTTTGGCAAAGCAATCAGGACATTTCTGTAAAACCTTACTTCTTGAGAGTATTATAGTTAGAAGTTGTGTGCACACTTTCATATAGTCTCTCCTTTTATAAACATATGTTACAATTTGGTTGGAAGAATGATGACTATTGAATTAATTTGATAACCATGCTAGAATTTTTAAGCCTTAATGCTTATTAAATCAAAGGATGATTAAAAATATTCGTAGTAGTGGAATGTGGCTACTACTCATTTGATGTATGTGGAAAATGATCAGAATTCTTATGATTAATAAAATATATCTTCAAATTTCCAGTGGTAGACTGCTATGCTAACTGGGAGGAGACAGTGGTGATGCCAGGACTTTGAAAGCTGTTAATGAAGTAAAATATCCGGGGAGAGCATTAGCTAACAATAAAATTTCCAAGGCTCATACCAAATATATTGAATTAGAATTCTAAGGAATAATGACCACACCAAATTTTAATTGTTGGCTTCTTTGTTTTGTGAAGTCCTGGGATTTGGACCTAGGGCCCAGGTGCTGTCCCTTAGTTCTTTATCAAGGCTAGTGCTCTACCAGTTGACACACAGCTTCATGTCCATATTTTTCATGGCTAATTGGAGATCAATCTTACCAAATTCCCACTTTGGGCTTGCTTTAAACCTGATCCTCAGATATCAGCCTCCTGCATAACTAGGATTCCAGTTGTGAGCCACAAGAGCCCAGCTAGATTCACATTTTAAAAGTATTCTTTACTGAATCAGTTGTGTCTCACTACTATTTTTGAATTTTGGTTCCAGTGGGTCATGTCAGATTTAAACTAAAATCAGAACTTTTCTTCTTGTAACCGACATCATCCAATATCTATCTAATTTATTCCTATCTTAATTTCTGATCTCTTTTTTCTTCTTTGTACCTTTCCATTCTTATTTCACAAGCAAGCATGTCAGTGCTATTTTCCTTTTCTGAAACAAGTCAGGTCCATTCCCATCAATGGGGGATGTACTTACTGTTCTTACTGCCTGAAGTGCCTGCTCCTAGATAATTGCCTGGATGATTGCTCTCATATAAACATCCCTCCTCAATGTTAAGTTGTTGCCACAAAATCACCAATTTCATGTCTCTGATTTATAGAAATTATCATTACGATTTCTGGTTTTCTTTCCAGTATGAAATTGGTGAGAAGAGAGCCACATTCACTTCTGTTTCTCCAACACCTCTAATAGTGCCTAGTCCTTAGTGCTCAGGAGCCTTACATGGAGATCAGGCTTCTCCAACTCAATTTATCCTAGCTTCTGGTAAGGACAGCTCTTCAAGCTGAAGTTTGTTGGCTAGTAGTCATTCCCTCTTATTCTTTGTACCTTTTGGTGTTGTTGAGTCCACTTCAGGGCCAAATCAGTGCCTAACACCTATTTGCTGCTATGGCCAAAGTTGCTGTGACATCACAGAATTTATGGCCATTTTATTGTGAAGCTGTGTGAGGACACCAACCCCCACATGATTTCCCCAAGATATATGTCTCCTTTGCCCAGGAGTGCATTCAACAATTCAGCAACCAAACTATCACCAGTTCCTGATAAACTCAGAGGATGTGTCCAATTCCTTTAAACAAAAGAAAAATTGAAGACATGCCTTTGATGATTTGTCATTGAATTATTGAAACAGAGTATATAATTTTATGTATTTGTGTCTTTGACCATCTGGCTTGAGGCCTGCCATATTTCAATGTGTTTGCAGCTTGGGAACAGAAGTAAGTTTTAATTCAATATAGTCAGAGACTATAGTTCAGAAGTCTATTTTTGGAACCTTTTGGAGGGAATTTCATCTTTCCATTTGATGTTCTACAGGTGGCCATCTTGGTACAGGAACTGAGTAGAATGTAATAAGATAGAGGCTTGTCCTGATTTCTACTGACTTTCCTCTGAGGTCAGGGAGTGTGATCCCACTGTATATGTGTCTCTTTGCTACACTGGCGGTACAGGCCTCCTCTGAAAATCTAAGGCTTGGGGTTAGAAATACTAGAACTCAGAACCCAGCTTCCCACATCACTAGGATTACAGGCCTGAGTTTCATGGACTCAACTTTTTTATACATACTGAAGTCAGTTTCATAATATTCACTTTCATTATATTCACTTCATAGATATATACAAATATATGTATATGATTATTCATCTATTTATAATCAGTGTTGTATCTAGAAACACAAATATATATTCATAAAATTATAATCAAATTATATCACTTCTTTCCCCAATAATAATTACACTAAAGTTTTATGCAAAAAAATACTCAAGACTAAAAATTTAAGTGCCTTTTTAATTTGAAAATCATATTAAATCTTATATATCATATAATATACTCTATATAACATAAAGAATATAACATGTATTTGCATATAACTTATTTAATTGTGTTTTTTCTTCCTGATTTTGTGTTTGTTCACATCTGTAAGCCTTCTTTTATTGATGATTGTTTTTACTTTCCAGTATACATATCTCCTATATATTTTTTTCAAATATTTTCAGCCCTAAGTAGACTTTTTATATTATTGGAGCCAAATTTTTCTTCCATATTTGCCCAAAGCACAATGAAGATATATACAGATTGGAACGCACTGTTGAAAGCGTGTCCCACATACCACTATAATTATTGTGGCATTTGTACCAATTGACAGAATAGTTTTCTAGGACATCTGATCTGCTATGTCCTAAACCTTTTGTAGCCACCTTAAAACCCCATACAGGCATGGCCTGGCTTCATTGCCATTCCCTGTGCATTTAACATCTCCCATTATGTCCAGTAACATCTCTTGTACAGCCCCCTGTCACTCTGTGTTTTCCATCTCACAGAACACATATTCACGATGCTTCAGATTGCAGATTTAAAAAGAAACATTTAGGATTCAAGAATTCTAGAATATATCAAAAACATTGACATTTTAATAAAGTTCGAAGAATAAATACAATGAACCTCTTACAAAAATCAGGACAAAAAGAAAAAGAAGATTTTTTCAGAAAGGGAAGAAGGAATCTCGAAATCTAGATTGGCCTCTAAATTGCCTTCAGGCAGAAATTCTGCCTCAGAGTCCTCAAAGGGATCTACTTCCTCACTAAAGACAGGATTTTCTTCCTGAGTCCAGGTAGGGACAGATTCTAATTTCTAAATTGGAAATTGGATCCGCTGCACGAGGAGAGATTGATCTGAGAATTCTTTGACAAAAGATTCCCTTTCCTCAGCTGAATCTAGATTTTGGACCTCACTTATTGGTTTTTCTGAACATAGACCTGGGTCATTTTCCATTAGCACACATTTACCCTGAACACTATGACATGTTTTTTTTTTATTATTATTATCGGTTTGGAGCTGATCTAGCTGGATTGTGAACATCAGTGGGAGACATTCTGGATCATCTTCTTCCTTGGTGGTATGTACAGGTACACCTGAATCACATGTGGGGTTCAGAACCAGTGGGATGTCCACAGGACTCAAAATCTACTTGGGCCTTTCTACAAATTGAAAAAAAACTGCTAGGTTCACATGCTTTCTGGAGATCAGGGATGGATTCTGATCTCCATCAGTCACCATAGACGACATCACTGATGGGTTCTTTATCAGGAGCTGCTCTATGGTGATGCAAACCTGAGAATGGAAAGAGGTACAGGAGTCTTAGAGTAGACACTAGAAGTTAAGGTGTGACTAAACTTCCATTAGGACCAAATGCGGGAAGCTGTAGGATTTGAGTTCGGACTGAAAACTGATGAGAAGTTAGGGTGTTTCTAATGAGTGGCTACTTCCAAGTTCTTTCAAAAGGAGAACAGATATTACCTGGCCTAGAATATCCATAAAAGGACATTTTGCCAAGCTGGGGAGTACTAAGGGCTCTTGGCCAATCAGGCCCATCCCTAGCGACACAGGTTCCATCCCTACTCATGAGGCATCTAAACAAGGACTTCTTACTCTTTTTCTTGGTCTCATAGTCATGGGTTCCTCCAGCTAGTCCAGAAGAATACATAATAGAAGAGCAGGTCAGAAGAGGGCATGTTGAGCTTGACATACTGTGTAAGTTCTTTTGGGTGTCATGGTTCTTGGGCTCATAGAAAGGATCAGAGTAGAAGTCAATCCACATAGGGAGGATGGAACAAAACATAGATGACAAAGAACATGATAGATGACAAAGAACATGAGAGCCCACACTCCCCATTCTGAGTCTTGTACTATAGCCTATTTCTGGCAGGACTTGCATGTTGGAAAGTGGGAAGAGACTCCTGCAAGCAGCATGCTCCTCACAAACCACTTTTAGAAATGTCTCAAATATAATCCCCTAAAATTCTCCCTGTAATAGGAAGAAAAAGTTGTTTCCCCACTGGATCAGATTTGCTATACACAGCCCTCCCTGTCATCCATGAGAATCCAAACCCACAAGCATATCCATAACTGTGTAATCTGCTATTCACTGAAGTGCCAAGCCTCAGCTCCCTGGTGAAAATCACAATTGGTATGCAAAGAAGAAAGTTGACTTTGATTCACAAACCTGAAAATACCAAGTTTTCAAGGACAAAAACTTCTCTTTGTGCCAACATCCACTTACTTTTTCACTTGTTCATCTTCCTCCCAGTTATGGTAGAAGGATCTTTACCAATGGGAGAAGAGTAGGAAGTTAACTCTATGCTTCTCCATTTCTGAAATTAACTCTATGCTTCTCCTTTTATGAACTAACAGGACACAAATGGGACTGGCTATGTCCCACATGGTAAAGTAAACATGACAGACAAAAAGTAGAGTTATGCCTATACAATTTCCTAGAAATTTTGTGCATCTGTCCCAATAAATACACAATGGCTCATGCCTTTAATCGTACTAATCAGGAGGGTGAGATCTGAGGATCACAGTTTGAACCCTCTCTAGTTTGTAAAATTCTAAAGACACTTATCTTCAATTAACCAGCCAAATGCCAGAACTCGACCTTGGGCTCAATTGGTAGAGTGCAACAAATCAGACAACGCTCAGGCCCCAAATTTAAGTTCAAGTTGCATCCTTTCTTCTGTCTATATTCCTTCAAAAGCCACCAAGATAGTGATTTCCTAGGTTAGGGTGGACATTGGGTGCCACTGGCTCATTCCTTTAAACCTAATCTCTCAGCAAGCAAATTGCTAAGCCTCCACTAATTTATGAGGTAAATGAAATATTCTGGCAGCCCAGTACTAAGGAATTAGCCGGGGAGTGCACTTCTTTGTGTCAAGCCAAGTTTCTTTGATAAGACCCCAGTGAAACAGTCTCAGAAAGATAGCAATTATTCCAATACTCTGCCAGGGGATCTCATCGGCCCTGGGTTTGCTTGTCATGGGGCTTAAACTCTGGGCTTGGTTGCTATCCGTCAGCCCTTCAGCTCAAGGTGAGTGTTCTACCGCCACAGCACCACTTCCGGTTTTCTAGTGGTTTATTGGAGATAAGAGTCTCATGGACTTTCCTGCCTGAGCTGGCTTTGAACCGTGATCCTCAGATCTCAGCCCTTGAGTGTAGTGCTCTACCAGTTGTGCCACAGTTCCACTGCCAGCTTTCTTGTAGTGAACTGGAGAGGAGAGACTCATAATATTTCCTGCTCCGGCTATCTGAACCAAATCTCAGGTCTCAACCTCCTGATTAGCTAGTTATAAAAATGAGCCTCCAGAACCTGGTGATAAAGCATTGTTACGGGAGACAGTGGGGTTGCAAGTTTTAGTCCACCTCCACAACACTCTATATCATAAAACACTCTATATCATAAAAAATGTCTCAAATATAGTCCCCTATATTAAAATACAATAATAAGAATTAATTAGAATACAATTTAGTGATATAGTCTGCTAGCATAAATTTCAGGAAAACTTGGTCTTAATGACTTAGCATCGCAAAACCAAACAATATGAGATAATTTCAGTAGACCCTACAAATATTTAAATTCCCTCTTAATAATTTCAAAACATTATAAGAAACTGGAAAATATTCATACTTATAAGGAGAATGTTAAAAGGATAAAAGATGGCAGGTTATGAAATGGAAAATTCTACACTGTAGGAAAATTGCCATGGTGAATAAATGGTGGTATTATCATGGTGAATATGATAATGTTCTTCAGAGCAGCAATATATCTATATCTATCTATCTATCTATAGATAGATAGATAGATAGATATTACACATAGTCTAACTTTTCTATCTCTATCAACTTCCAATCTTCTAGTACACATTATCAATGTATTCATGTGTATTGTATATTCCAAAAAATAACTAGCAGACTCAGGAGGTTACCAAACTACATTAGCTTCAATGTTTTAGGAGATCAACATGCTAATTATATTACTATTCTATATATTACACATGTAGTGTGTTATCATTGTATCTCTAAGTGTATACAAACACTACTTCAAAGTGAAACGGAATACAACAATGTTTTGGAGGTAAAGCTACCTGTTTGGGACATAATTTCAAGACCAGTGTAGTTTTACCTGCAATTCTCCCCAACCCCTGGCTCTGCGTGATGGAATACGTCTGATATTAGGTGAAATGAACCAGAAGATAAAGATTCAAACGTTTTATTTTTCTTTCATGAGATTGTTACTAACATATTTATAAGATGATTTATTTGTTTCATTGTATGTCCCACCCCCACGGTATAACCCCTGCTTTCACTGTATTTGATGTTGGTATAATTTGTGGAGGGGAAAGGAAAAAACATTTTTTTTTTAATTAGGGATACAGGTGGACCCACTGCAACAATGAGATGTACAAGACTTTATGTCGGAAAATGAACTTTACAACTTTGCCCGGTGGTGGGGGGTGGGGAGTGGGGAATGGGGGGTAGGGGAGGTGTGTGGCAGGGAGAGAAGAAGGGATGAGAAGGGGAAACAAAGGAGTGGGCAACAATTCTTGGTAAGAAATGTGCTCATTACCTTGCCCATATAATTGTAACCCCTCTCTACGGTATTTTCACACACACACAAAAAGACAATATCAAGGCAGGTGCCAGTTGGTCATGCCTGTAATCCCAGCTACTCATGTTGCTGAGATCTGAGGATTGCAGTTCAAAGCCAGCCCAGGAAGAAAAGTCCCCCTAAGACTCTTATCTCCATTTAACAGCTCACTTGCCAGAATGGCTCTGTGGCTCAATTGGTAGAATGCTACCTAACTTGAGCACAGAGTCTCAAGGACAGTCCCCAGGCCCTGAATTCAAGCCCACAACCGACAAAAATATAAATAAACATCTAAATGTCTGAATTTCTTGTGAAATGGTAACCTCACTGTATATACCTTAGTAACAATTACATTTATAAAAAGAATCTGAGAAATCCCGAAGACATGGGTCCTTATGATGTTCATTTTCTTTCCAAAATTTCAAATCCCACAATCAGAGCTGGTAGCACACAGATTGTAGCCCAGAGTGATGTGAAAATATGAAGCCAGAGATCCTTTCAGATTGTCCCACCAACTCCTTTATTACTTTAAACAAAAAAAAAAAGAAAAGCAAACAAAATATACTTTATGGTTAATTAAACTGCTATTAAATATTCCAGGCAGGGGCTGGGTAGGTGCCTCAGTGGTAGAGTGCTTTCCTTGCATGCATGAGGCCCTGGGTTCGATTCCTCAGCACCACATAAGCAAAATGAAAAAAAAAAAAAACGGGAGTGGCACTGTGGCAAAAGTGGTAGAGCACTTACCTTGAGCTGAAGAGCTGAGGGACAGTGCCTAGGCCAGAGTTCAGGCCCCATGACTTGACCTCCCCCCCAAAAAAAGATTCCAGGCAGAATTATATTGTTAAATGATGAGTCAGTACATATCCTTTGTAGATACTTAATTCACATGTGTCACAAAAGTATCCATGGATTCATAGCTAGAAACCCTTAAGAGTAAAGCATATTAATTAGGTGAGTTTCATGGGTAGTCAATGAAGAGAACAACACACTGTATTCAGTCAGGTAAGTAGTTTATTTACTGAACTGCTGCCCATGCCATACATGGTAGAAAGGCATGTACAAAAAATGGGGCGACTTAACCTCGGGCGAGGACATATCCAGGTGAAGTATGGGACGAGGTGTGGCCAGGTGGGGGAAAACTCTGGCCACACTGGATCTTGATGTGACTTTAAGGCCTGGGACTCAAGTCTGGTTAGATGGAAAATGTGACCAGGCTGACCAGGTTGTGACTTAGCAGGAGGGGACGGTGGCTGCCTCCAGATGTGCCAAATACAAAGGTAACACTTAAAGGGTGAAAACTTAGTCAAGAAGTGGGAAGGTGTCTGCAAAGGGTCTGCATGGCCTGGGGGCAGACCTAATACAAAATACAGGAATTACCTCTGCCATGTGATTCCTGAATTCAAAAAAAATCATTTTCAATCATTTTCTTTCTCTTCCTTCCTTCCTTCCTTCCTTCCTTCCTTCCTTCCTTCCTTCCTTCCTTCCTTCCTTCCTTTCTTTTTTCCTTTCTTTCTTTCTTCCTTCCTTCCTTCCTTCCTTCCTTCCTTTCTTTCTTTCTTTCTTTCTTTCTTTCTTTCTTTCTTTCTTTCTTTCTTTCTTTCTTTCTTTCTTTCTTTCTTTCTTTCTTCCTTTCTTCCTTTCTTCCTTTCTTTCTTTTCAACTTATCTTACATTTTAATATCAAATCACCTATATTAAACAATGATTAACTCGAATTACCTGTAATCATTTATTTCTGTCATATCTTCTAGAGGTAGGCAGAACTGGAGTTCACACCATTAACTAAAGAGGTAGAATTTGAGAGGATCACAGTTCTGAATCAGTCTAGGAAGGAAAGTATCTCCCGTATCAACCTACTAGGTAGGGATATTGGAATGCAATCATGATTCCTGTTTTTTGGGGTGGGTGCAAAAATTATTACTCTATGAGTAAAGTAACTTAAACAAGAAAGGATTGGTGGAGTGACTCCAGTGGTGGAATACCTGTCTGGCAAACAAAACATCAAAACTCAAATCAACTTCCTAAAGATAAAATAAGAAAAGGAAAGAAAGAACCACTCATACTGAGCATGTGTTCAATGTAAAGATTTACACTAAATTATTGTGATTATAAATGCCATCATCTATTTTTAGGGGTAAACACATTTTGTGTCAAGCCTAAATGAAAAAATAACACACTATATATAAAGCTTTGGTAAAACACAGGTCTAGCTTACAATGATGAACACATAAGTATGCATGTGCAGTGTTGTTGCAAGTTTGTTAAGGCTTATGGAAGTGCATCCTTTTGATGAACTTGACATGATGAAATTACCTAACCATACAGTTCACCAGACAGATACACACACACACACACACACACACACACACACACACACACACATATATATATATATATATATATATATACATATATATATATATTAAGTAACATAATATATAAAAATAAAAAATTTACAATGAATAAATTTAGTGAACAGGTATCTTTCCCAAAGAATTATTTACCTGAACCAATTCATGTGTTAAAGTCTCCAATGCTATATCACACTTACATGGTTTTCAACTTTTTTAAGGTATTGTTTTTTCTTTGTTTTTCAGATAAAAAAGCCTGACAATAAATATATTTGTATGACATTCCTTTCTTTAGAAAATGAAAAGCACATTTTGTTATCTGGCTCTTTATGTACCATCAAAATATTTTTTTATAATTTCAAGTACATATTGTCTTAGACTTAGATCTCACTCATTCTCTTCTAATAATACCTATGGGAAAGAGAATATGAAGGATCAATCTGTTACCTCGGGAGCTTCTGTCATTAATCACTGCAATAAATATTATGAAAATGAAACTCTGAAATTATTTAGAGAGATGACTTGAAAGTTAACTTTTTACACACTCATGCTACTCCCTCAAATAAATCATCATAGAACTTAAAATAAGTCACAATTTAGCTGTGTGCCAGTGGCTCATGCCTCTAATCCTAGCTACTCAGGAGTTGAGGTCTGAGGATGGTGGTTAAAAGCTAGTCCTGGAGGAAATCTTTGACAATCTTACCTTCAGTTAACTTATCTTCAGTTAACCACCAGAAAACGGGAAGTTTCACTATAGCACAAGTGGTAAAGTGCTAGCCTTAATCTGAAGAGCCCTAGGAAAATGCCCAGACCCAGAATTCAAGCCCCATGACCAAGAAGAAAAAAGAAACAAAGGGGAAAAATGTAACATTTTTAAGCTAATGTGCACATATACACAAAAAATGTATAGAAATAAAACTATAACAGTCCCTGGACTGGCAAAGAAAAAGAGATTAATTTGAAATTGCCTTCAATACTTCATTTAGACACTCTATACCGAGAGCAGGCTACTGGAACACACATCACTAATTGAAGAGGTAAAATTTGAGAAGATCACAGTTCAGAACCAATGTGCAAGGAAAGTAATAAGAGTCTCATATCATCCTAAAGCTTGGCATGTTGGAATGCATTTGTGATCCCAGCTACTTGGCAGACTGAAGTGAGTAACTTAGCCTCTGTTCAGCCCTCAGCAAAATTGATAACCAATGAGCAAAGTAACTAAATTGAAAAAGGATGTTCTAATGGTAGGATACTTGTTCAACAAACGAAATATCTAAATTCATACATTTCCTAGAAGAGGAGAGAGAGAGAGAGAGAGAGAGAGAGAGAGAGAGAGAGAGAGAGAGAGAGAGAGAGAGAGAGAGAGAGAGAGAGAGACAGAGACAGAGACAGAGACAGAGACAGAGACAGAGACAGAGACAGAGAGAGAGTGAGAGAGAGAGAGAGAGAGAGAGAGGAAGGAAGAGACAGAAAGAGACAGAGAAAGAAAGAATTGAAGGAAGGAAGGAAGAAAGAGAGAAAGAAAGAAAGCAAACAAGGAAGAAAATAGAAATAAAAAGGGGCTGGGAAGGTGGCTCAGTGCTAGTGTGTTTGTGTTGCATGCATGAGGCCCTGGGTTCGATTCCTCAGCACCACATAAACAAAAAGAAAAAAAGCCGGAAGTGGCACTGTGGCTCAAGTGGTAGAGCACTAGCCTTTAGTTGAAGAGCTGAGGGACAGCACCCAGGCCCAGAGTTCAGACCCCACAACCGGACTCCCCCCCCAAAAAAAAGAAAGAAAGAAAGAGAAAGAAAAGAAAGAAGGGAGGAAAAAAGAAAGGGAAAAGGAGAGGTATAAATAAAAAAACTCAGCATGTTTTAGATTTTAATAATGACCCTAAATTATTTTAGCTATAAATGTCATCATTTAATTCTGGGTAGAGACAATTTTCATCAAGCCTGAATAATCTATAGCATACCACAAACAAAGCTTTGGTAAACTACAGGTCTGGCTTACTCTGTTGGACCAATAGGAGTGTATGTCTAGTGCTGTTGCAGGTATGTTAAGGTGTGTGGGAGTTTACCATCCTGACGATCTTGCAATGATGAAATTGACTAATTACACAATTACTTGGACAGATCCCTGCTGAGATCTATATTAAGTCACAGGTTAACAAAGAACAATATTTACAATGAAATATATTGAACGACCAGGCCTCATGACCAAAATTATTTTTACCTGATTCAGTGTATGTTTTACATTCTATATCACTTGTACACATTCCTCACTCCCTTCTGTCTCATTATGTTGTCTTTCCTGGTTTTGTTCTGTTTTCAGAACCATGGTATAACTTAACATTTCTTGTAATTTTGTCTTCTAGTCTTCACAAAGTCTGCAGTTAAATATGCTTAAGTTACTTTTGTTAGAAAATTTAAAGCACATTGAGTGGGATCTTCATCATAATTTTGTTATAATCTCAAACATGTTTTTATTTCTGGCATTTTACCTGTGTAATCACACTTCAATCTTTTCCAAAGGGCACTTTAGTGGAAGGAAGAAAATCAAAGTTGATTCTGATAGACAATTTCTGTTACTAAAAACTCTGGTACATAGTAAGGTGAGCAACTCCAAAATTATTCATTAGAGAGATGATTTGAAAGTCATCATTTTACATACTAATACTCTTTCCTCAACAAAACCAGAGGATTTATAATAACTAATATTTTTGAAGTTAATGAGTACCAATGTTCACGAATTTTCTAGAAATAAAATGATCACCCATGAAACCTTACTGATACTTCAATGAATACTTTCCAGTTAGAGGAATCATCTTCACACATTTTTGCACAATGTGTATCTGCCTGGTAACAGAACCCCAAAGTAGACTAAGGCATCTAATAGCTATCTAATTTTTGTTGTCTTTATTTAATGATGCTTTCTTATCAAATTGATTAGTATGAATTCTATGACTAGTATAAAATCACATTTGTACTAAAAGTTACTAGGTGGGACCTTCATGGATGAGGTGGTGTGGGGTTTCTGGTGGAGCCCTATCTGGTACAAAGGAGCTGTTGGTTGTGGCACATCCTCTGTGGTGGAGCAGGGAAGGGCTTTGAGGTTGAAGGCCAGTCTGTGTAGGGCTTTGAGACAGCAGGGAAGGGACTGGAAGAACTAGACTTATTAGGGACTGTGTCTCTTGTGGAGTAGGTGGGATTTTATGATGGAGACTGGCAGGTGGATGGGTTTTCAGTTGAAGAAGTTGCGGTCACTGGAGAGGAGGCTGTTTGGGGCAGAGCTTTGAAAAGAACAAGACTACAAAGAAGAGATTACTTAGAGGAGGGGTTCTGGCGGAGCACTGTGAGCCCTTGTTGGATATGTAGGGTGGGATTTCCCACAAGGCAGGGCGAGAAATGGAGGCAAGAGGCTGACAGAAGGTGGGGTTTCTGGTGCAGGAATGCGGAGCTATGAGGGAGAGGCTTTTCGGGGTCTGGCCTTGAGAGTGCAGGGAGGTGCTAGGAAGAAGTGGGCTAATAAAGGGCAGGGTTTCTGGTGGAGAATGTCAGGTCTTTTGGAAGTGTGTTAGGGTGGAGGTGGGGTTTCTGGCAGAGCAAGATGTAGTCGTGATGTATAGAGGAGTTATTCAGGACCAGGGCTTTGTGAGAGCACTGATAGGATCCAGTGGACTACACTAGTTAGGACAGGGTTTCTGGTATAGCCAGGCACCACTTCGAAAAGAAGAGTAATGTTGGGTAAGGATTTCTGTATTGCAAGGCAGGACAAGGACTTTGGACAGGGTTTCCAGTAGGGCAAGACAAGCTTCAAAAAGGGACTTTGGAGGGACAGGGATTTACAGTTGAGCCTGGTGAGGCTTCCAGAGTGAGGCTAACTGGTGCAGTGTTTTCCAGTAGAGCAATTTGGGTGTCGAGAGATGGGATAGTGTGGTGGGGGTTTTCTGGAGCAGGTCAGGTCTTAGAGCCATGGGGCTAATTGGAGGAGGTGCTTTGAGAAAGAGTGGAAGGTCTACAAAGTTGTAGGGTAATTATGGGCAGGGAATCTGGTGGAATAGGGTGTGGATCTGAGGGAGGATCCAATAGGGGCTGGGTTTATCTGGGGAACAATGTAGGGCATTGAGAGAGTAGATTTGGGAGGTGGAGGGGCTTGGGGTGGAGCAGGGCTGGCTTTACAGGCAGGAGATGGGCTGTGTAAGAAGCTTCTGGCCACGCTAGGTGGGGCTTCAAGGGCAGTTAAACGAAGGTGGAGGGTTTTTTGTGTAGCATGATGGGCTTTGTGGGAAGAGGTAGGTTCAGGGCTGACTTTGAGTGGTTAGCCCACTTAAAAGTAGGCTAGTTATGGGTGGAGTTTCTGATGAAACCAGGAGGGGCTTGAGGGAGCAGTCTGTTTGGGGGTGGGGTATGAAAGGGAAGTAGGAGCTTGGAGGTACTAGAATATGGGAGCAATGGGACTATGAGGGAATAGAGTAGTTATGGGCGGGGTATCTGGTGGATGAAGTGAGGATTCAAGGGAGGAACCTGATTTAGGTGGGGTTCTTGGTGCATCAAAGCAGGACATAGAGGGAGAAGATATGGATGTGGCCTGGTTTCTGGGGTGCAGAGCAGGGATTCCAGGAAGGGGTGGAGCAGAAGAAGGCTTTTCTTGTAGCAAAGGAGAGCTTTTAGGAAGGAGTCTGGTGGCAGTCAGGATTTGAAAATTTATAGCAGGACTACCAGGTGGTATGTTAGTTAAATTTGGACTTTTTTAGAAGGAGGCTGACTGGAAGAGGGTTTCCAGTGGATCTAGTCAAGTTTTATGGGACAGGAGAATAGGAAAGTGGCAAGACTTACTGAAGAGTGGGGATACAAAAAATAAACAGTTACTGCTAATGGGAACACCATTTTCTCTCAGTGTAGAATTATATTACTTATGTATGCGAAAGATATTGGAGAAAATAACCAAGTAATTACCTTCCTAGTGAAATTTTTCTTTATTCCAATTGAGTTAAAATAAAAGCACAGGTCACATCAGCCTCAGAGGCATGAGTAGACTAAGACACATGAAGCACTGGACTTGATTCCCCAGCACAACCTTTAAGGACGACAAATAAAAAGTGTAAAATTTCTCACTTGGTCATAATGGACACTCTATTGTCTTAAAATTGTGAATGAATAGAACTTTTACTCTGGCCATTTTCGAAATCCTAAAACTAAATAAGTAGTAATGTTTTAAGCTTATATAATATTGGAAAGTATATTAAAATAATTAGGAAAATATAAAATTGTATGCAGAATGTTCATTCTCCCACATCAATTTTAAATCTAAAAGAATTTAAAAGCACAAATTTTCCATAGAATGAGATTGCAGCATGGTTTCTTTTCAGTCATCAAAAGGGTGACTGAAGCAATGTGTCATTGTCATTGGATGCATCAATGTTAAAACATATGTAAGAATGTGAAGCACTAAGATGTCCTGGTGAAGCTGGAGGCTAAACAAGCTCTCACATAGAAAGAAATTTTAGTGTTCCAGTGAACAGTCCTAGGCCAGAGAATTACACCAAATGTGCCATCACAATACAGAAAGTTTGGCTAAAGGGGGAAAATCCAAGCAAGGAGAAAGATCTGAGCACTTGCCAGCAGCCGCGACAGTGGCGGATGCTGTGGCAGTGGTTGTAGCCGCCATACCTGCAACACAGAGAGTCTGGGACAGAAGTGTCAGATGCAGCGGGCAAGTGGATTCTACTCAACACCAGCAAGAACTGAGAAGGAGCAGATATCTTCACCCTGCAGATCGCAGACCAGAGACGACCCAGGAACTAACACTCTGGCAGTATGAGTAGAAGCCTGACATCCTCACTCCTTCTCAGAGAGCACAGAAGGGAAGGCCACCCATTCCCTACCTTACTACCAGAGATCTCCCTCTTTGATATTGGCAAAGGCCTGGCTGAGCTGCTAGCGCGAACTCAGGCTTTGGGAGAAAACAAAAGAGTCATTTAGCTGGTCACCGGAACCTGCCCAGACTTGCCAGGCTCAACTCCACCCAGGAAAAAGTCACCCACGGCAGGCAGAGAAAAATTCACCCTCAGGAGTGGCTTTCTTCACTGGGTAAACAGAGCCAGACACTGCCCCTCCCTACAGTAGCCTAGACAATCAATTGAAATTCTGTAAACATAAACCCTGAGAAGGGCTCCAGGCTGGGCTCTGTGAGTGTCTCAAGCTAGCCCCTCATGGAAAAGCTACTGTTTGCTGAAAGGCCTCAACTCTACCCAGAACTTAGCCTCAGCACAGCATCTCCAAACTAGAATAAACAGCCATCTCCCTCTTTTGCAATACTCAAAACAGATCTCCTCCTACTAAACTAGCCTGGGAGGAGGATCACAAAATCCTGGGTAAAGCAGCACATTTTTCTGCTTGCCCAAACTAACCTAAGTTACCAATCAAGCCACAGAAAAACTAAATACCACAGGCAGACCAGAGACTCCACCTAGAGACTGGTTACTAACACAAGGGAGATACAGAATCTTCCCATACCCCGCCCCCAAAAAGAAATTTTTTGTACCTTATTTTTAATTTTTAATTGTTTTTAAATTATGTTTTCTATTATTTTTTCTTTTCATCCTCATATAATTTTTATTTTAGGTGTATATGTGTGTGTGTGTGTGTTTAACTCTACTGATCTTTTGATCCTATTTCATTCTTCCTTTCTTTTCTTTTTTTTTTTTTTTTTTTTTTTTTTTAGGTACGGTCGTGGGGCCTGAACTCTGGGCCTGGGTATTGTCCCTCAGCTCTTCAGCTTAAGGCTAGCGCTCTACCACTTGAGCCACAGCACCACTTCCAGCTTTTTTCTTTTTGATTATCTGGTGCTGAGGAATCGAACCCAGGGCCTCATGCATGCAAGGCAAGCGCTCTACTACTGAGCCACCTTCCCAGCCCTCTTTCTTCCTTTCTTTTCTCATTCTTTTCACTTCTATTTTATTCTTTTCTGCGTGACTTAATTGCTGTTCTGCTCATTCTCAGATCTAGATGTCGTCAATTATTAGATCTTATCCCCCAACGTGTACACACTTAATCCAGAAATTTATTACTCAATTCATAATCTTAGAGGTAAAATCCTTAATAGCAGTATTACCTGTTTATACCCATAAAATATTTTAAAACATTTTTATTTTTCTAGTTTTTCATGTCTCCTTTCTATCCCTCCCCTTCTCTTATCCCATCCCCTTTCTTCTGTGAATACTATTTCTTCAAACTTTCAGTTTTTAAGGGTTCCACTTTTTAATTTTAAATTTTAGGTTTTCCAATTTTTTTGTCTCTTTTTTTCTTTTTCTTCTTTATTTCTTTATTCTTTCTTTTCTTTTTCTTTTTTTCTCTCTCTGCTATCATTCTGTCCAATCCATTTCCCTCTTTGAGATCAGAACTTGGTTAAGTCCATTCTCCCTCTCCTTCTCACATCCCTCTAATCCTTTTCCCCCCACATTCTCGCTAAGCCTAATCATTTTTGGTTGTAAAATTCTTCTTTGCTGTTCTTAGGCAATTAAGACATAGTTGTTTGATGTTGAATAGATTGTATCTCTTGAACTAGATTGTCTCTGCAGACTTTTGACTGTGCAACTACAGATTTTGGTTGATGCTTACCTTACAACAGTGTTCTAGCACAAAACTGGTGTTACTTTCATGCCAAATGGGCAGAACAAACCGGAAAAACACAAGAAAAATGGCAAGTCTGGGGATGTCAACTCCCACTCATGACAATCAGGGGACAGAACAGATAATAAATAATCCAGAGGGGTGAGTTCCCAAAAAGCTCTACAAACACTTTAGGTAAACAGGGTAAATGAATAGAGTGAAAACATGCAAAGGTCTCAGTGTGAGCATGACAAGGATAGAGAGAAGGCAAAAAAGATCAATACATGAGTGTCATGAGCCTGAGGAAGCTACTCAAAGATTGATACAGGAATTTCTTAAGCAGATTGAGAACACTTAAAGAGAAAAATAGGAATTGCCTGAGCAGGTTGAGATCAAAGAGATAGACAGGAATTGCGTGAGAAAGTTGAGATCAGTCAAAGAGATAGGAATTGTGTGAGCTGGCCGAGAACAGACGAAGAGAAAGTCAGGAATGGCATGAGCAGGCTGAGAACACTCAAAGAGAACTACAAGAATTGCGTGAACGTGAGGAAGCTAATCAAAGAGAAATATAGGAAGTGAGAGATCGGGATGAGAATAGACTAAGATCGATAGAGGCATTCATGGAATCCATAAACAGAGAGCTGAAAGAAGTCAGGAAGACCACAAAATGAATGCTGAATGGAGCCCAACAGAAGGAATGGCAGTCCAAGGAAAGCATAACCAATCAACTAAGTGATTTGAGAATATACACTAAACACCAAATTAAGGAAGTAAAGAAGTTATTAGAAGATCTAAGAAAAGCTCTGACACAGAATTTGAAGCCATCAAAACGGACCTATTAGAAGGAAAAGAAATAAAAAACAACGTAGAAAGTCTTGACAATAGGTTAGACCATGCAGAAGATCAAATCTCAAGGATTGAACACAGCCCAGGTATTATAGAGAAAGAACATACAACCATCCAAGACAAATCCAAGAAATATGACAGCTCTATTCAACATTTGGAAGGCATCATCAGAAGGCCTAATCTGAGGATAATGTGTATAGAGGAACACCTAGAGAGAGAAGTTAATGGTATAGGAAATTTGATTAACAGAATACTAGCAGAGAACTTCCCAAACATGCAAAAAGATAGGCCTATTCAGATACAAGAAGCTTTTGGAACTCCAACTAGACCAGACCGGAACAGGACATCTCACCAACACAATATAATCTGTAAAGGATCAATTCAGACCAAGGAAAAGATCCTCAAAGCTGTCAAGGTGAAAAGATCAATCACCAATAAAGGGAAACCGATTAGAATCACCTCAGATTTCTCAGCAGAGACAACTAAAGCAAGAAGAGCTTGGGATGGTGTATGCAATGCTGTAAAGAGAAACAACTATCAGCCAAGAATCCTGTATCCAGCTAAACTCTACTTCATAACTGAAGGTCAAATAAAAACCTTCCATAGCAAAGAAAAATTGAAACAATATATCTCTCCCAAGCCAGGCCTACAAAAGTTACTCAAAGATATCCTACACATAGCAAACCAACAAGACCACAATAAAGGCCAAGAAACTGCACCCAAACTGAGAATCCAAGAACCATAGGAAGAACCCAGTTGCCACAATCCCAAGAAGGTGGATAAAATGGCAAGAACTTCCAAATCCCTCTCAGTTCTACCTCTCAACATTAACGTAATTAACTCTCCAATCAAGCAACATAGACTGCCTAGTTGGATTAAAAAGCAAAATCCTTCTATCTGTTGCCTTCAGGAGTCACATCCTGGACATAAAAACAAACACATTTTGAATGTTAAAAGCTGGAACAAAATCTACCAAGCAAAAGGCCACCATAAAAAAGGCAGGTGTTGCAATCCTCATATCAGATAAAAAAGACTTCAAATTAAAATCAATGAGAAGAGATAAGGAAGCTCGCTATATACTAATAAGGGATCCCTCCTTCAGGAGGATATTATAATTCTAATTCTAATAATTCTATCTATTTTCCAAACAACAGAGCACCCAAATTTATCCAAGAAAAACTACTTTCCCTCAAATCCACATAGATCCAAAGACATTAATTGTTGGGGAATTTAACACACCACTCTCCCCAGTAGATAAATCAACTCGGCAAAAACTCAACAGAGAAACCTAAAAAACTGCATAGATCAACTAGATTTAACAGACATCTAACTGAATATTTCAACAGGCAGCATCAGAATACACGTTTTTCTCAGCAGCACATGGAACATTTCCCAAAATAGACCACATTTAAGGTCACAAAGCAAACTTGTCCAAATTCAGGAACACTGAAATTATACCTTGCATTCTCTCAGACCACAGAGGAAGAAAATTAGAACTCAAAACCAAAATCCACCAAAGAAAGTCTTGTAACACATGGAGGCTGAACAACACTGTTGGACCACCAGTGGGTCATGGAAGTGAATAGACATGAAATTCAAGCATTCATGATATTCAACAAAAATGTACACACAAATTACCAGCTCCTCTGCGATATAGCAAAGGCAGTACTCAGAGGCAAGGTATGGGTCTGAGTTCCTACATCAACAAAATGGAGAGATCTGAAACCAACAATTTAATGAGACATCTGAACCTCCTTGAAAAAGAGCAACAAGATAAACCCCAATCTAGTAGATGGAAAGAAATAATTAAAATTAAATCAGAATTTAAATTATTTAGAATCCAATAAGACCATAGAAAGAATCAACAAAACAAAGAGATGGTTCTTGGAAAAAATTAACAAAATAAACAGACCCTTAGCAAATCTTATCAGAAAAAGATGAGAACGCACCCAAATAAATAAACTCAGAGATGAGAATGGAAACATTACCACAAAACAACCAAGATTCAGTACATTATATGGGAATACTTCTCAAACGTTTATGCTCATAAGTTTGAGAACTTGGCAGAAATGGACCTTTTTATAACAAATAGCATTATGGGGAAACTAAACCAAGATGAGTTAAGCCATAGTAACAGGCCAATATCAAGCATTGAAATAGAAACAGCAATAAGCGGGCTCCCATCTAAGAAAAGGACCAGATGGTTTTACAGCAGAATTCTACAAGGCCTTCAAATGAAAACTCACACCAATATTGCTTCAACTCTTCAATGAAATTGAAAGAGAAAATTCACTACCGAATTCATTCTATGAAGCTATAATAACCATCATCCCAAAACCAGGCATGGACTCATCAAAGAAAGAGAACTATAGACCCATTTCTTTGATGAACATTGATGCAAAATTTCTCAAAAAATTTTGGCCAATCGACCTCAACACTTCATCCAAAAAATCATACACCACGATCAAACAAGGTTCATTTCAGGGATGCAAAGCTGGTTCAATATATGCAAATCAATTAACATAGTTCATCACATCAACACGAGCAAGGATAAGAACCACATGGTTATCTCAATAGATTCAGAAAAAAATTGACATGATCTAAGACCCCTTTATGATTAATGTTCTGGAAAAATTAGGTATCTATGGAACCTTCCTCAATACAATAAATGCTGTATATGAGAAACTTACAGCCAGTATTATTCCCAATGGTGAAAAAATAAAGCCATTGCCTCTAAAATCATGAACGAGTTAAGGCTGTCCATTCTCTCCACTGCTTTTCAATCTATTATTAGAATGCCTAGGTACACCAATAAGACAAAATGCAAACATAAAGGGAATTGAAATAGGGAAAGAAGAAGTAAAACTCTCCCTCTTTTCAGATGACATGATCTTGTATTTAAAGAATCCCACAGACTCCACTCCCAAATTATTCAAAGTGATCCAAAACTTTTGGCAAAGTACCTGGGTATAAAATTAACCCTCAAAAATCAATGGCTTTTCTGTATGTCAACAATGAGAATAGTGTGGCTGAAAATAGGAAAGCAACTCCATTTGTAATAGCCCTTCAAAAAATAAAATACCTAGGAATTAACTTAACCAAAGAAGTGAAGGACCTCTATGATGAAAACTTTAAAATCTTAAAAAAGGAAATCAAAACAGAACTTAGAAAAGGGGAAAACCTCCCATGCTCCTGGATTGGAAAGATTAACATCGTGAAAATGGCAATACTTCCCAAGGCTATCTACAAATTCAATGCGATACCTATCAATATTCTTACCTCCTTCTTGAAGGAAATAGAAGAGGCAATCCAAAAATTCATATGGAACATAAAAAACCTCGAATAGCAAAAACGACCTTAAGAGAAAGAACAGTGCTGGAGACATATCAATACCAAATTTCAAGCTCTACTACAAAGCCATAGTAATCAAAACAGCTTGGTACTGGTACAAGAACAGACCTCAGGACCAATGGAATAGAATTGAAAACCCAGAAATGAACCTACAGACATATAGCCATCTAATATTCGACAAGGGAGCTAAAAAAATAGAATGGAAGAAAGACAGCCTCTTCAGTAAATGATTCTGGCAAAACTGGTTAACTACTTGTAGAAAACTAAATCTAGATCCTATATCACCGTGCACCAGAATCAACTCCAAAATGATCAAAGACCGGAGACAAAGCATACACCCTGAAGATATTACAGGACGGAATAGAAGAAACCCTAGGTAATCTTGGCACAGGATGACATTTTGTTAATAGAGACCCAGAAACACAAAAAAAATCATAAAAAGGTTGGACAAATACTATTGTGTGAAATTGTAGAGCTTCTGCATGGCAAAGGACATAGCTAGCAAGATCAAAAGAAAGCCCAAGGATTGGGAGATCTTCACTAGTCATAGAACGGACAAGGGTCTCATATCTAAAATATACATGGAAATCAAAAAATTAAATCCCCCAACATCAAATGTTCAAAGAAACAACTGCCCAATTAATAAGTAGGCTAAAAACTTAAAGAGGAACTCCTCTGAAGAGGAAAGAAGGATGGCCAATAGACACATGAAGAAATTCCCAACATCTCTAGCCATAAAAGAAATGCAAATCAAAACACCATTGAGATACCACCTCATCCCAGTTAGAATGGCTATAATCAAGAACTCTAATAACGACAGATGTTGGAGGGGATGTGGACATTGTTGGTGGGTGTGTAAGCTTGTTCAACCACTTTGGAAAGCACTATGGAGGTTCCTCCAAAGACTCCACATAGAGCTCCACTATGTACCAGCAATTCCACTTTTGGGCATTTACCCAAATGATCACAAACAAGACCAAGCTAAAGCTACCAGCACAACTATGTTTATTGCAACATTATTTACCATAGCTAAGATCTGGAACCAACCCACATGCCCCACAGTAGATGAATGATCAAGAAAATGTCATATATGTACACAATGGAATTTTGTGCCTCCATCAGAAAGAATGACATTGCCCCATTTGTTAGGAAATGGAAAGACTTGGAAAAATTATATTAAGTGAAGTAAGGCAGGCCTAAAGATACATAGGTCCCATGGCTTTCCTTATTTGCAACAACTAGTATATATCTGAGTTAAGCAGAAAAGGTCAGATAAGTTGATGTTAGGGAACTGAACCCTAAGATATGTATTCAAATGTTTTTTTAACTTTCATGAGATTATTTCTAAAATATTTAGAAGATTATTTATTGGTTCCTTTGTATGTCCGTCCCCTATGATATAAGCCCCGCTTTCACTGTATATGATGTTTGTGTAATTTGAGAAGGGGAAGTGAAAAAACAAATCGTTAAATCAGGGATACAGGTGGACCCATTGCAACAATGAGATATACAAGTCCTTAAGTCGAAAAAAAAACTTTACAACTTTGGTGTGAGGGGGCAGGTGGATAAGGGGGATTCGCTGGGGTGACCTGGGGAGGATTGAAAGGGATGGGAAGGGGAAACAAATAGGAGGCTACAATGCTTGATAAGAAATGTACTCATTATCTTACCTATGTTATTTAAACTCTCTGTACTGTATTTTCACAATAAAAAAAAAAAAAAAAACAGCTTGGTCCTAAAAGAAGAACAGACTCCAAGGCCAAGGGAATAGAATTGACAACCCAGAAATGAACATAAAGAACTATAACCATCTAATTTTTGGAAAGGGAGCTAAAAAAATAGAATGGAAGAAAGACAACCTCCTCAGTAAATGGTGCTGGCAAAATTGGTTAACTACGTGTAGAAAACTATAGCTAGATCCTTATATATTACCATGCACCAGATCAACTCCAAATGCATCAAAGATCTCGGAGTCAAAGCAGACACTCTGAAAACATTACAGGATGGAATAGGAGAAAACATATGTCTCCTTGGCACAAGCTGAAATGCTCTTAATGGAGATCCAGAAACACAACAAATCAGTGAACGTTTGGACAAATGGGATTGCGTGAAATTGCAGAGTTTTTGGGTGGCAAAGGACAAAGCTAGCAAGATCAATAGAAAGCCCACGGATTGGGAGAAGATCTTCACTAGCCATACAACGGACAAGCGTATCATATCTAAAATATACCTGGAACGTAAAAAATTATATTCCCCAACAACAAATCTACAAAGAAACAACTGCCCTATTAATAAGGGGGCTAAAGACTTTTGGAGTGTGTTCTTTAGTCATATAAAACTTGTCTGTGAACTTATGATTGAGAGTATTACAAAAGGAAACAATATGCCATTTGAAGGCTAGCATAGAACAAAAGGAAATATTTGTTTTAAAAGTGTTCTGCTGCAAAGAAACAAAGACATGGATGTTTTAAAGTGTCTTATGCATGGATGTTTCACTCCTGAGATGATTTTCTTGTTGCAGGACTCAGTTATCAATTCCTTTAGTCTGGTCCAGAGTTTTCCATAGCAATAAGGATTCCAAAAAAGCAGTATCCAGTGAGTATGATCAGCAAAAGCAGCCTCTTCTCAGACCAGTACTCCTTTTAAGGAGGCTCCCAAAGAAATACCTGGTGTTTGTTTTATTTGTTTAATTTGTGTTGGACCCTGTCCCTGTACAGTGTCCCTGCCCACCTGTCCCCAAAGCTAGTACTCTACTGTTTGAACCAAAACTGCACTTCTGGCTTTTTTGGTTTTTAATTACAGATAAGAATTTGACATACTCTCCTGTCTTGTTTGGCGTTGAACTAAGACAGTAAGAAAGTTAAGTGACATCAACTTTATGGACTTCTCTTTTGAACCAAGAAATACTAGATGAAGTTTATTATTAGGTTAATAATTGACAATTTGTAAAAGAAGAAAATATATTCAGCAAAGGATCCATACGTTAAATAACTCAGTAAATATAGGTGCACTGAATCATTTTAAAATTATTTTCTCTGCTTGGCAAGATTACTATTGACTTCATCATTCCTTTTGGGGACACTTAAAGTCATATTTGCACTTTTTCTTGGTCTTAGGGCTTGAACTCTGATCCTGGGCACTGTCCCTCAGCTCTTCAGCTCAAGTTGAGCGCTCTACTTTAGCTAAAGCACCACTTCCAGGTTTCTTGTGGTTAATTGAAGATAAGGGTTTCATGGACTTTCCTGACCAGGCTGGCTTTGAACCACAATCCTCTAGTCTCAACCTCCTGAATAGCCAGGATTACAGGCATAATCCACCAGCACCTGGCTCATTTTGCATTTAGTCACTTAATGACACTAAGTATACAAATAATGGAAATCGGAATCAAATGATGTGACATTGCAGCTTTTCAGAATAATTGAGGTAGCAATAAATATGTCCTCTTTTTCCATTTTGTTTCATTAATGCCTCATGAGCTATGGGACCCTTAAATTACCATCTCTTCCCTCTGTGTAGGGAATTCAGAAAAGCAATGAATAAGAACAATATTATCCATATTGAGAACTATTTCCTACTGATTTAACAAGAAAAAATATGCAACTAATATAATCTGAGCAGTGTACAAGAGTGAATATACTTCAAACTATTCCAAATTACACTTTGTAGAAGATTGAATGTGGGTAATCTAAAGGAGAACATCAACACATGATATAAATGAAATTAAAAATCTCATGAAAAGAGAGAAATAGTTTTTGGAAAATAATAGCTTAACAAATGGTGGTCAAAATCGTTCTAGTACTGACAAAATTGCATACCTATTTATTTAGATCCAAAAAAAGACCCCAGTTACTCAAGCTGATTTGAAACTTTGGCAAAGTAGCAGGATACATCTGTAACATTATTATGGATGTTGACTCTGGCATGGAATTCATTTCCTCTTTGATTTGAAAAATGAATATATGAAAGAACATAACTTCTCCAACTAAATATCAAGACTTAACCTATCATGAGAAAAGTCATTATGTAATCCGTATTGCAACTGGGATAAGAGAAAAATCAGTCATAGTGATTTTGTGTTTATTGTACATGTTGATGTTTCTCATAAATTATTTCCTTTAGTTTGCATTTTCAAAATATTGTGTTACATGATGTATATCTTGGTAACTAATTTTGAATTCCTCCTTAAATTTTGTTCTGTGTGTAATGGCTTTCTTCTGTTCCTAACCCATGAAAGGATTTTGATTCCAAAAACATTCTAATAACCGCTGTTTATAATACACAAAATCTCATAAGCATGACACCAGTAAGCATTGGTTAACATTTTGATACCAGGGTCTCATTACTTATAAGGCCTATCTGCATGAGTTACATTGTACCTAGATTCCCCAGCCTAAATTTTGCCACTGTTAAAAAATGTTTATATCTTTATTTGTCACCCATCAGAGATTAAATCTGAGTATAAAGCATAAGGAAAACGATAAAGTAAGAATTTTGCTTTTCTGGATATAAAGTAAACAAAATGCAGCATAGAGTAACTCACTGGTTTAAAGTCAACCTATCTCACAGAAACATTCTAAGCATTACATTACAATGTGTATTATTCTCATGAAGGGAATGAGGAATATGAGAAGAGGACTAACCAAGAACTGTCTTCAAAATATATATAATTTGGATTTGTCTCTTTATTTTGCTATAAACATTTCTGATAAAAACTGTTTGAATAATTGATATATAATATATCCTAGTTTCATATACCAAATTACATTCAGAAAATGGGATATGAAAATTAACTAAAGAAAGTCCTGGCAGAAAAAATGTCACCTCTATACTATGTGACACCCAATACTGAGGTATTTCATTATGCCTCCATTTAATGAATGTGATTGTTTAAATATTTCATAAAGTACTAATTAAATTGATCAGTGTAATATAATCTAATTATTTACAATTTTGTACTAGAATCATTTAAGAACTTCCCATTAATTCATGACATACATCACATTCCATTGGTATTCATATGGATAGGAATAAGTTTCTTAGGATCTCCTGCCATTTGGAGGTGGCAGGACCAGGATTCGAACTGTGGGCTCCAGCTCCCACCTGAGGATAGGAAACTCACTGGTGTGTTCAAGAATTACAAGACCGACATTTTGTACTTCTCATTGTTGCAACAGGTTACATGTCGGTGTGTGGGGGGGAGGGGGGTATAATTGGGTGGGGGGAGGGGGGTAAAATTGGGTGGGGGGAGGGGGGAGGCAGGGAAGGGAAGTGAAGGGTAAACAAAGGAGGAGGCTGCAATGCTTGGTAAGAAATGTATGCATTATCCTGCCCATGTAATTGTAGCCCCTCTGTACAGTATGTTCTCAAATAAAATAAAATACAATTAAAAAAAAAAAAAAAAAGAATTACAAGACCAAACCGGTCGCTGGTGGCTCACGCCTGTAATCCTAGCTACTCAGGAGGCTGAGATCTGAGGATCGCGGTTCAAAGCCAGCCCGGGCAGGAGAGACCGTGAGACTCCTATCTCCAATAATACCACCAGAAAACCGGAAGTGGTGCTGTAGCTCAAGTGGTAGAGCGCTCGCCTTGAGCTGAAGAGCTAAGGGACAACGCCCAGGCCCAGAGTTCAAGCCCCACAACCGACAAAAAAAAAAAAAAAAAAAAAAAAAAGAATTACAAGACCAATGAATAGGCAGGCACCAGTGGCTCTCAGAAGTCCTCCTTGATACTTACAAGGTTGTGATAGGAGGATCATGGTCAAAGTCACCCTAGGCAGAAAAGTCCTTGAGAGCCCTGTCCAACTTCAGGGCCAACAAAGCCAGAAGGTTAGCCATATGACTCCAGTGTTGGAGGGCTAGCCTTAAGTAAAGCAGCTCATGGACTGTGCCCAGATCCTGAGTTCAAGGTCCAGGAGTGGCAACAAACAGACATACACAACAATCTGTGTAGCCATCTGCCTAAAGCATGTCACCCTCAGCAGGCTTTATTTACATTTTATTATGAGGCCAATGCAGGAACACTCACAAACCAGGGAGGGAACGAGAAGATCAGGTTTCTTAGAAGTAACCAGTATTCAGAAAATTAAAATTGGGGACATAAAATGGAAGCATAATTATGTAAAAACTACCATTAAGAAAAAGATGAGGGCGCTGGGAATGTGGATTAGTGAGAGAGTGATTGTCTAGCATGCAAGAAACCCTGGGTTTGATTCCTCAGTAGCACATTCAAGAAAAAGCCAGAATTGGACTTGGATGTCAGGAGGAAAGAAGGGAACACTTCCCAGTCATGAGGCCTTGTGCAGTGTGTCAGGACACCAACATGGTCTTCACACAACCACAGAACAGGAAGACTGTATCTTTCCCACTTCTCAGGCAGCCAAGGGCCCCAGAGTCAAGAGGGCAGAGGCAGCTTCTAACTCAGGTGCTTGGAGCCAGAAGAGAAAGGGCTCTACCTCTCCTTGGACTGGGGATTTTCATTAATGATGTGGAGAATGAAGGAAGGATAATGGACTGGCAAAGGTAGAAGAAGGGCCTTCAAATCTGACAGATGGAGAGTGAAAAACCCACTCCCAATCTTAGCTATGGTAAATAATGCTGCAATAAACATAGTTGTGTTGGTAGCTTTAGTGTGGTCTTGTTTGTAAACATTTGGATAAATGCCCAAAAGTGGGACTGCTGGGTCATAGGGGAGCTCTATGTGGAGTCATTTGAGGAACCTCCATACTACTTTCCAAAGTGGTTGAACAAGTTTACACTCCCACCAACAATGAAGTAAGGTTTCCTTCTGTCCACATCCCCTCCAGCATCTGTTGTTATTAGAGTTCTTGATTTTTTCCCTTCTAATTGGTGTGAGGTGGTATCACAATGTTGTTTTGATTTGCATTTCTTTTATGGTTAGGGAGGTTGAGCATTTCTTCATATGTCTATTGGCCATCCTTCTTTCTTCTTCAGAGAAGTTTCTCTTTAAGTCATTAGCCCACTTATTTATTGAGCAGTTGTTTCTTTGAGTATTTCTTTTGGGGGATTTGATTTTTTGAGTTCCAAGTATATTTTATATATGAGACTCTTGTCTGTTGTATGGCTAGTGAAGATCTTCTCCCAATCCGTGGGCTTTCTATTGATCTTGCTAACCATGTCCTTTGCCATGCAGAAGCTCTGCAACTTCATACAATCCCATTTGTCCAACCTTTCTTTGATTTGTTGTGTTTCTGGGTCTCTATTAAGAAAATTTCGGCCTGCGCCAAGGAGATCTACGGTTTCTCCTATTCAATCCTGTAATATTTTCAGAGTGTCTGCTTTGACTCCGAGGTCTTTGATCCATTTTGCAGTTAATTCTGGTGCAGGGTGATATATAAGTATCTAGCTTAATTTTCTACAAGTAGATAACCAATTTTGCCAGCACCATTTACTGAGGAGGCTGTCTTTCTTCCATTCTATTGTTTTAGCTCCCTTATCGAAGATTAGATGGCTATAGGTCTGTAGGTTCATTTCTGGGTTTTCAATTATATTCCATTGGTCCTGAGGTCTGTTCTTTTGCCAATACCAAGCTGTTTTGATTACTATGGCTTTATAGTAGAGTTTGAAATTTGGTATTGATATTCCTCCAGCAGTGATCTTTCCGTTGAGGCGCGTTTTTGCTATTTGGGTTCATTTATTATTCCATATGAATTTTTGGATTGCCTCTTCTATTTCCTTGAAGAATGAGTTTTGAATTTTGATAGGTATCGCATTGAATTTGTAGATAACCTTGGGAAGTATTGCCATTTTCACGATATTAATCTTTCTAATCCAGGAGCATGGGGTGTTTTGCCATTTTCTAAGTTCTGTTTTGATTTCCTTTTTAAGTATTTATCATAGAGGTCCTTCAGTTTTTTGGTTAAGTTAATTCCTAGGTATTTTATTTTTTTCTGGAGCTATTACAAATGGAGTTGCTTTTGTAATTTCAGCCCAACTTTTCTCATTGTTGGTATTCAGAAAAGCCATTGATTTGGGGGGGGGATTAATTTTATACCCTGCTACTTTGCCAAAGTTTTGAAAAAGCTTGAGTAATTTCGGAGTTGCGTCTATGGTATTCTTTAAATACAAGATCATGTCATCTGCAAAGAGGGAGAGTTTTATTTCTTCTTTCCCTATTTGTATACCCTTTATGTGAGCAGATAGCAGCATTATTTACCATAGCTAAGATCTGGAACCAACCCAGATGCCCCTCAGTCGATGAATGGATCAAGAAAATGGGGTATATATACACAATTGAATTCTATCCCTCCAGCAGAAAGAATGATACTGCCGCATTTGTTAGAAAATGGAAAGACTTGGAAAAAATTATATTAAGTGAAGTAAGCCAGGCCCAAACAAACACAGGTCCCATGATTTCCCTTATTTACAATATCTAGTATATGTATGAGTCAGGCAGAAATGGTCAGATAAGGTGATGTTAGGAAAATGAACCCTAAGATATGTATTTTCAATCTTTTGTTTCTTTCATGCATTTGTTTCTAATGCAATTATAAGATTATTTATTTGGTGCTGTGTATATCCCTCCCCCACAGTACAACCCCTGCTTTCACTGTGTTTGATGTAGGTATAATTTGTGGAGGGGAAGGGGAAAAACAAGTCGTTTAAATAAGGATACAGGTGGACCTTTTGCAACAATGAGAAGTACAATTTGTCATGTTGAAAACGAACTTTACAATTTTGGGGGGAGGATTGGGTGGGGGAGCAGGGAGGATGGGAATGTATGGGAAGGTAAACAAAGGAGGAGGCTACAATGCTTCATAAGAAATGCACTCAATATCTTGCCCATGTAATTGTAACCCCTCTTTACAGTATTTTTCCAATAAAAAAAAACCCACTCCCTAAGACCAAACAGCAAGGCTGTCTATTGTTAACCTAAAGATAGCCTGGGGTTCCCTTCACCTGGGGGAGGAAGGTTAATTAGTCATTGTTTGAAGAGGCTGAGAAAAGCCACTCTGTCAAATGTTTCAGGTTACCCCTCATTGGTGGCAGTGTCTGGAATGAATGAAGTGGTTTTGCAGCTCACTGACCTGTTAAGTGTGTAAATTCTGTCTCATAATCCTGTAGGCCTAGGTCTCTTCACCTAGTCTGGCTTTTGAAACTGTTTTCTGCCTTCAAATCTTGTTACACTGGAGTTCTTCCTGCTAACAGGGCTAGGGCTTAGAAGCTGAGAACTTCATGTGAACCCAGGATTGGTCAATGATGTGTCTTGCCTGCTTTTATAACTCAAGAACTCTAAGAACTTTTAGCGTGCAAGTAACTTCTCATTACCAAGGGAAACACAGGAAGCTCTTGAACATCTGACCTGTCAGCAATAGAAGTCAGAGTGTCATAGCCGTTCCAGCCCTGGCTGGCTTCATCCTGTGATCCTCAGACTTCAGCCTCCTGAGCTAGCGTAATGGGCATGAGCTACTGGTGCTCTGCTAGGTTCAGAAATGTAATAACATTGGCATTACAAGTAAACTGCTTATCACAAAGGGCTTGGGCAGCATATTAGTTCTTTCAGCATTGGACCTTTCAGACACAAGGTTATAATGCTAGAGTCTGAGAGGCTATGCATATGGATGGGCTATACTTGAACCTTGAGCTCTAACTCCAATTCTGGTGTACATGAACATTCATTTTTCCAGAGAATGTTCTCCTAATTAACAAATAGGAAAGGTTATTTGCTTAACCCTCACTTTATTTCCAGTTTTGTGTCTCAAACTCAAGCCTGGGCACAGTCGCTGAGGCCTTCAGCTCAAGGCGAACACTCTACCACTTGACCCACAGCACCACATGTGGTCTTTTTGTGGTTCATTCGAGGTAAGAGTCTAACAGGTTTTCCTTGCCTAGGCTGTCTTTGAACTGTGATCTTCAGATCTTAGCCTCCTGAGAAGCAGGGTTCCTGCTGTGAGCCACAGGCATGTGGCCTGTTGTTTTTTCCAGAGCTGGGGATTGAACTAAGGGCCTGGATACTGTCTCTGAGCTCCTTTTTCTCAAGCCTAGCACTGTACCACTTGAGCCACTCCACAGCTTCTGGCTTTTTCTGAGTATGTGGCACTGAGGATTCAAACCTTACGATTCATGCATGCTGAGCCAGCTCTCTACCACTAAGCCATATTTCTAGCCCCACCCTTAAAATTTTATCCCTCAACTTACCTATCCCCAAGAAAAGGCTTCTAAGTAAAAATCATCTAAAGAAATTCCTATAGGAAGGTTCTAAAGATAAAGAAGACAAAGTTCATATTTAGGAGAGACCCTAAACCTGTGAAGACTGTGACAAATGCTTCCATTTAATTATGTATCATGTTTCAACACTTAATAAAATATTAATAAAAACGAGTCAATGTCCTAAATTATTGTGTATAAATTTATAATAGATGTGCAACATGTACTAAATATTATGTGTATAATAATACTAAATACAATAAACAATAAGTACATGAAAAGTAAAAAATAAAATAAATACAAAATCAATCATAAAAATTATAATATGTAATAAACATACATAAGTAAATATATATCATATATTACACATATATAGAATTTTTTTCTATTGCAGGGCCTTCATTCAGACGCTGTCAACTCTAGCCTGAATTTCTTTTCCTCAAGGACAGTGAGCTTTGCCTTCATCCATGGTGCAAAAGAGTTACCTGGATGGTGAGATCAAATCCCAGCAATGATGGAAATACTGGCCCCAGTTCCAAGACAGTGACTTAATTTTTTTTTAATGGAAGTAGTTTTGTTTATTCAGTTACGTATTGACAATTAAAAAAAAGCAGTGTAGAATTTTGTACATCTATCAGACACCTTTCTCTTAACCCCAGAATGCTTGTCTGAGCACTACATTTTTCATTTTTTTTATTGTAAAAATGTTGTACAGAGGGGTTACAGTTAAATGAACATGGTAATGAGTACATTTCCTATTGAACATTGTTGCCTTCTCTTTGTTTTCCCCCTACCATTCCTTCCTTCCCATTTCCACAACTATTCCCCCGGCCAAGCTCAGTGACTTAATTTTTATTTTTGGATTTGCATGGGGTTTGAACTCAAGTAGTGCCAAATCTGCACTTTTCCTCACATTGTTACATATTTACTAAGACCCTGAGTTCAAATCCCAGGCTAGGAAAGAAAACTGGTAGAAAATCAAAACAAGGGAGTTTTATTCCTTTTTTTACTTTAGCTAAATAATTAATTAATATTTTTATTTATTCTGTATTTTGCCAACATGGGGCTTGAACTCAGCTCATGGAAACTCTGCCTCAGCTTCAATCGCCCTAGGGTGGGGCACCCTCGGACCCATAGTCAATCTAGGGTTCCTAGGCCCAGAGGGCTTTCAGGAAGAAAAAAAAACGTAGCATAGTACAAAAAGGGGCAAGCTGCAGAGGGCTGAGGGTTTTCCTTTTTTTTCTTTGCACAGTGGCCATCCTGGGTCTGAATAACATGGCTGCAAAGTGGACCTTACCTGCCATATCTGAAGGCTGACAGGCTATGAGGGAATCCATAGGCCAACCTGTGAACATAGGCCCGGTGTTCAAATCCCAGTACTGACACATACCAATGGCAGGAAATCACAAGAGACTTGTTCGTATGCATAGGAATAACAATTGAAAGAGTAGTTCATGTTTGGGTCTAGTCTAAAATTGGATGCAATATTCCTAGGATGCTGATTGATTTAATGAATAGGTTATTATATATGAAAAGAATAATATTAATTCAATGGCGGTATAATAAATGCCTAAGAGTTGGTAGGAATGTCTTAGGTGTCATTCAATCATAGATAGATGGCTCTGGCACTCCTTACGAATATATGTTTATTTGTATACCACCCTCTGCCTATCCATGTATCACTGTTTTGGCCAAACCTGGAGCTGGATCTCAGCACCTGGAAACCACCTGACAGCTTCATTGGCTAGAGGCTGCCATGCTCACACTCATCCATTCATGAATTGGGCTTGCTAAACCCTGAGTTCACATCCCAGCACTGCCAAAAATTTAATGTTGGAGTAAGAAGCCACGTGTGACACATGTTTTCCTTTTCTGTGAGAGTCTGGGTGTCAAGCATGATGGAAAACATATTTACAAATCTGGATGCTGTGATAGGATATAAACATTGTAATACATGGTAGAGGGGTCCTCAGAGTCAATGAAATAAATGGTAAATAAATGAATAAAACAAGAAATAATATGAATAACCACACCCAACAAAATATGGTCTGACTAGCTGTATGGAAGTATAAATCCAATCTTTAAAATGGATATAAGGAGTATGTTTTCCAGCCCTGAGGCTTGAATTCAGGCCTCGGGAACAGGCCTGACTTTTGTCTTCAAGCATGTTCAGATTCCCTTCCGTCACCATGCTGCATATTTACCCAAACCTTGAGTTCAAATCCCAGGCCTGGCCAAAAAAAAAAATGTCATGAATTGCAAACCAGGGAGCTAAATATTTTTTTTTTAATAGAGGGCTATTGGAGAAGCTATCGTCCCACAAAGCAACATAGGCCTACAGTTCGAATACAGTCATGCCACTTCCAGATGGTGGGAGAGCCTAAGAAATTCATTCCCATTCACAGGAATAATGATGGAATATTATCAATGTCATAGTTGAATGACGTGCTCATGAATGATACTTGTACACAATTAGACTTCATGATTTCAGTCGGCTGATTGATTTTATTTAATACCTTATGAAACATTAAAAGAATATTATTTCTCACAGGGACGCAATAATTTCAGGACACTGATTTACTTAATACTTTATTAAATATAAAAATAATAACATTTATTTATTTATTTTTGTGGATCCTGGGGCCTGAACTCTGGGCCTGGGTGCTCTTCAGCTCAAGGCTAGTGTCCCATCCCATGGTTTCCCTTATTTGCAATAACTAGTATATGTCTAAGTAAAGCAGAAAAGGTCAGATAAGGTGATGTTAGGGAAATGAACCCTAAGATATCTACTCAATTTTTTTTTCTTTCATGCAATTGTTTCTAAGAAATTCATAAGAATGTTTCTTTGTTGCTTTGTATGTCCCATCCCCACTGTATAACCCCTGTTTTCACTGTACTTGATGTCAGTATAATTTGTGGAGGGGGAGAAAAACAAATCTTTTAAATAGGAATACAGGTGTACCCATTGCAACAAAAAGATGTACAAGTCATGATGTCGAAAACGAACTTTACAACTTTGGTGTGGGGGGGGTGGTGGTGGTGGTGAGGGAGCAGGGAGAATTGGGTGGGGGGGCACAGAGGAGGATGGGAAGGGATGGGAAGTGGAAAAAAAGGAGGGGGCTACAATGCTTGATAAAAAATGTACTCATTATCTTGCTCATGTAATTGTAATCCCTCTGTACATTATTTTCACAATAAAAAATAAAAAATAAAAATATTAATTACATGGAAGCATAATAAATATCCAAGAATTGGTAGGAATGTAGTATATATATAAGTGAACCATGGATAGACATCTCTGGCACTCTGTAAAGATATATGTATTTATTAATGTACTACAACCTGTGTGTCAATCTGTTCTTATTTTGTCAACACCCGGTGCTCGATCACAGATCCTGAGAACTGCCTATCAATTAAATTTGTTCCAGGATGGCATGCTGCCACACACGAATTCATGATTTTGCCCTGTAGGCCTTGAGTTCAGATGCCATCATGCCCAAACAATGAATCATGGAGTAAGAAACTGATGGTGACACATGTTTTCTTTCTCTGTGAAAGTCCTGGGTGTCAGGTATAAGTGGAATACATATGCAAATCTATATCCTATTTAATCAATGTAACCTATGTTCTATGTGCCATAATAGTCATTAAAATAAACAGTCAATACATGTTTGGTCTTTGTTTACCCCCGAAAGATGGATAGGGCCCAAGTAAAGGTAAGTGCACCACTCGCCCATTCCCCAGTCTCCCTTAGCCCAGGAGACATTCAGACACAGTGGGGAGTCAAGTCAAGCAAGAACTCATTTATTACCACAGAGCAAACACCTTTTAAAGAGAAAAACTGCAAGGCATGGAAGGGGAGGGAAAGGAACCAACCAATCACTGTAAAGGTCACACTCTATCATGTACCTAAGCTTTATCCAATCAGATTTTAAGGTAAACAATTGGGCTGTGCCCACTCAACTTCCTCTCAGGACCATCATTGCTGCCCATGTGCCCCACAAACACATGAATAAAACAAAAATAAAATGAATAACTACACTGAATGCAATATGGAGTCAACCTATGTATGTAAATATAAATCATATATTTAAAATGTACACAAGTAGGACAAATTCTAGTACTGGGGATAGGTTTCAGACCTAAGGAACAGACATGAATTTCTTGGCTTCAAGAAGGCTAGCTTCCCCTTTCAAAACAGTGCAACAGAGTTACCCAGAGTATGAGGTCCAATCCCAGTCCTAGCAGAAAAAGTGGCAGCTTTATACTATGTGACGCCCAATTCTTAGGTATTTCATTGTGCCTCCATTTAATGAACATGATTGTTTAAATGCTTCATAAAGTATTGATTAAAATCAATCAGTGTCCTATAATATAATTGTGTATAATTTTATCATAGAATTTTTTAAGAGCTGCCCATTCAATCATAACATACATCATGCTCCATTGGTATTCATATAGATTGGAATATGTTTCTAAGTATCTCTTTCCATTTGGAGGTGCTAGGACCAGGATTCGAACTGTGGGCTCCAGCTCTCACCATTTTAACTTGAGGATAGGGAACTCACTGGTCTGTCCAAGAATTGCAAGACCAAGGATTAGGCAGGCACCAATGGCTCTCAGAAGTCCTTATTGACGTTTACGAGGCTGTGATAAGAGGATCATAGTCATATTCACACTAGGCAGGAAATTCCTTGAGATCCCTGTCCTACTTCAGTGCCAACAAAGCCAGAAGTAGATCTGTGTAGCTCCAGTGGTAGAGGGATAGCCCTGATTAAAAGCATCTCACAACACACACACACACACACACACACACACACACTCACACACACACACACACACACACACACACACACACACACACACACACACTGCAGTCTAATCATCTATCTGTTTATATATTGGCCATTCCTAGGGCTTGATCTCATGTCCTCAAATTTGCCCGCCAACTTCTCTTGCATCAGACTGGTGTGCTAACATTTACCCACTCATGAAGTGGGCCTGCTAGTCCCTGACTTCAATTCACAGAACTGCCAAAAACTTAATCCTGGTGGAAAGCCAATTGTCCCACTTGATTTCTTTATTGGTGAAATTCCTGGGACTCAGGAATGATGTAGAATGCATAGGCAAATCTATGTCTTATGTAATATGATACAAAAACTATTATATGTGCAATCATATTCACTAAAATAAATAAGAAACAAATAAAACACAAAATAAAATGAATACACTAACTGCAATATGCAGTAAAAATGTGTAGGACAATAAAATTCATGTACTTAAAATATATACGAATATTATTTTTTCGAGTTCTAGGACTTGAATTCAGGCCCTAGAAACAGGCCTTACTTTCTTTTTTCCGGAATGGTGATCTTCCCAATCCTCACAGTGGTGCAGATTTACCCAGACCCTCAGTTCAAATCCCAGGCTTGGCAGAAAAAATGGCATGAATTCCAAACCAAGGAGCCTCATAATTTTTAAAATATTTTAATGTATGTATGCATGCATGTATGTATGTATATATGTATGTATGTATGTATGTATGTATGTATGTATGTATGTATGTATGTATGTATGTATGTATGTATGTATGTATGTATGTAAGTAGGTAGGTAGGTAGGTAGGTAGGTAGGTAGGTAGGTATTTTTCTTTTGTCAAGCACAGGGCTTGAACTCATTTCATGGCAATTCTGCCTCAGCTTTGATCACTGTAGGCTGGGGTGAAGCCACAGGACCCACAGCCCAACCTGGGTTCCTGGGAACCAGAGGCTGACAAGACAAAAAGTAATTAATGCCACACAGAAAAAACTGGCAACTTGCAGATGGCTGCCAGTTTTACAGTTGTTTTATTTGCTAGGTGAGATCCTGTGTCTGAATGACCTGGTTGAAGAATGTTGGTAACTTGGCATTGCTGAAGGCTGGTGGACTACCAGGGAAGCCATAGGCCAACATGGCAATGTAGGCCCTGTGTTTGAAGGGCCTATGGAGGGAGATCCTAAGTGTCTCGTTTCCATTCATAGGAATACCAATGGAAGATTATGAATGGCAAGGTTGAAGTAGATTTTTCTGAATACTACTATATACATAGAGTGATTTTAGGAAGCCAATGGATTTTAATGAATATTTTTGACACATTCAAAGAATACTATTAATTACATGGACACAATAGTTTCGGGACAGTGGTTGATTTCATCAATAATTAAGGATGAAAACAATATTAATTACATGGAGGTAGACTAAATACCCAAGAATTGATAGGAATGTAACCTCAATATGTATAGACATCTCTGGCACTCTATAAAAATCAATAATTATTTTTGTACTATCATCTCCATGTCAATCTGTTCTAATTTTGTCAACTCCTAGAGCTGGATCTCAAGTTCTGGAAATGCTTGTCAGCTCAATATGCATCAGGCTGGCATGCTGACACTTATCCATTCATGAATTGGGCCTTGTTGGCTGTGACTTCAGATGCCAGCACTCACAAAAATTGAATCATGCAGTAAGAAGCCCATGGCGACAAATGTTTTCCTTTTCTGTGAAAGTCCTGGGAATCTGGTGTGAAGTTTCATACATAGGCAAATCTATATCCTATGTAATAAATGTAATAAATAGTTCATGTGTAATAACAGTCAATAAAATAAATGGTAAATAAATGAATAAAACAAAAAATACAATGAATAGGTACACTAAGCACAATATGGGGTCATCATATGGTGTTCGATTTGAGGAACTGGGAAGTGCCTGGCAGCTGAATTGGCTAGAGGCTGCTGTGCTGAAAGTCAGCCATGCATGAATCGAGCCTTCTAGGCCCTGAGTTAGATCCCACCACTGCCAAAAAATGTAATCTTGGAGTGAGAAGCCGAGCGTGACACATGTTTTCTTTTTCTTTGAAAGTGCTCGGTGACAGGTAAGATGTATAATTCAGATGCAAATCTATATGTTATGTAATAGGATGTCATAAATGTAAGAAATGTCATAGGTGGAAGAGTTGTCACTACCATAAATAAAATACAGATTGAATTAGTAGTGAATCATTTTAGGATAAAAGTAGAAACAAAAACTATGGGATGTGGATTAAGTTTAATATTTTATTAAGTATTACCAGAATAAAAATGTCATGGGAAACATAAATACCTAATAATTGGTAGTAACACATGATGCATAATTTAATAATATATAGACATCTGTCTCATTCTATAAAATATGAAATTATGTGTATGGATGTATGTACATATATGATAAACAATAACAGGATATTGAGTAATTTAGTTAATGCTTGAATAATTGTTAACTGGGACACATCATTAAATGGAGACATGATTTAATAAGTAATAATTGGTAGTAATATCTATAAAATAATAATATACAGACATCTTTCTCTGTATATAATGCTTATATATATCAATCTCTATCTATTTATACCTCGTTCACTACTGGGGCTTGGTGGTTAAGTGCTCACCTAGTGAGCATGAAGCCCAGAGTTCGATTCTTCAGTGATACATAAACCGAAAACCCAGAAGGTGTGCTGTCTTTCAATCAATTGAGTTCTAGCCTTGAGCACAAATGCTTAGGGACAGTGTCAAAGCCCTTACTCAAGCCACAAGACTGCTGCCAAAAAGAGGTACTATGTTCTAACTGCAACTATATAAGGACAGTACTTCAAATATCACATGACAGAGCAAGTTAGGAGTCGGGTACTGACAGCTGCCACCTAACCTGACTTAGCTAGATATAAACTGCTGCAACCCAGCTCCATGGGTACCCCCATCATCCTGGCTTACCCTGGCATACCCCCGATATCCTGGCCACTCTGGGGCTTTAAAACCTGGCGGGAAGTCTGTGAGACTCTTTGAAATATGGCTCAAAGTGGTAGAGTTCTAGCCTTGTGCAAATGTGGTTAGAACAATAAGATCCCTAAGCTTTAAGCTCAAGCTCCATGACTAACTCTGGCCCCCCCAAATAAAACATCCCACTAAACACTTAGGTGTGAACTTTTGTGGTTTGTGAAATGTTCCTCAAAGAATGGAGATAATGATTAGAGCACCCTAAATATAATGACAGCTTGTGGAACAGAGCTATGTGATGAGTCCTCCATAGGGTACTCTGCGCTGAGTCCTGCACATGGTGCTATGTGCCGAGTCCTTCACAGGGTGCACTGTGCTGAGTCCTGCATTGGTGCTGGGTTCTGAGTCTTTCACTGGATGCTGTGTGCTGAATAATGCAAAGAGTGCCATGTGCTGTGTCCTTCACCAGGTGCATTCTTTCATTGGGTCCTTGTAAGGTCTCCCCACTGAGATGATTATGCAGACAAGAATATTGAGGTTCAGATATGTCTCCATGGCAGGGAAAAAATTATGTATTACTGAAGACTAGTGAGTTGTCTACTACAGACAATTGTTTCTTTTGTTTTTTCTCAGTCATGAACCTTGAACTAGGGGCCTAAGCTCTCACCCTTACCTCTTGGGCTCATGACTAGCTCCACTGCGTGGAGCCATGGACCCCCTTTCAGCAAAGGCTACAGCCTACTGGTCTGTAGCTGAGGTCTCTCATCCTGCCTTCTCAGGAAGCTGAGATCTGAGGATCTGGGTTCCAAATTATCCCAGACACAAAAGGTCCCCTTAGCCTATTATCTCCAATTCACTTCTAAGAAACCTGAAGTGGAAGCTAGGTGCTTGTCACTCATTCCTGTCTTCCTAGCTACTCAGAAGGATGAGATCTGAAGATCATAGTTCAAAGCCAGCCTGGACAGGAAAGTCCTTGAGACACTTAGCTCCAATGGACAACCAGAAAAGCTGAAGTGGCTTTTGGCTCAAGTGGTAGAGCACAAGACTTGAGCTGAAGAGCTCAAGAACAGCACGCAGGCCCAGACATCAACTCCTACAATAAAAAAAAAAAAAAAAGAAACAAACAAACGAACAAACCTGAAGTATAGGCCTGAACAAACCTAAAGTATGGGTCAATCATGTTTCATTCTTGCTTCTATAGCTCAAGAACTCTAAGAACATTTAGAGTGCAAGTACTTCTCATCACCAAGGGAAAAACAGGAAGCTCTTGAACATCTGAACTTTCACAAGTGGAAGTCAGAGTGTCATAGACTTTTCTGCCCTGGTTGGCTTCATCCTGTGATCTTCAGACCTCAGGCTCCTGAGGTAGGATGACGGGCCTGAACTACTGGTGTTCTGCTAGGTTCAGAACTGTGATGACCTTGACAATACAAGTCAACTGCTTATCACAAAGGGCTTGGGGAGCATATTAAGCCTTTCAACATTGGACCTATAAGAATCCTGTAGGACACAAGATTACAATGCTAGAGTCTGAGAGGCTGGGCATATGGATGTGTTACACTTGATTCTTAAGCCCTGACTCCAATTCAGGTATACATCAGTGTTCATTTTCCAAAGGATGTTCTCATAATTAGCAAATAGGAAAAGTACCTTGATGAACCCTCATTTTTTCCCAATTGTGTGTCTTGAACTCAAGCCTGGGCACTGTCCTTTAGACCTTCAAGTCAAGGAGAACACCTGGACAGTGATCTAAAATCCTAGCAATGGCAGAAATAGTGGCCCAAGTTCCAAGACAGTGACTTCTATTTTTATGGAAGCAGTTATGTTTACTCAGTTCCATACTGAACATTAAAAAAAGCAGCGTGGAATTTGTACAGCTATTCAGATATCCTTTCCTTGCCTCTAAAGTGCATCTCTGAGAATGACAGTGTTTCTCTTATTTTGTACTATTGTATTGCAAAAGTGTTTTACAGAGGGGTTACAGTTACAGGAGGAAGGTAATGAGTACATTTCCTATTGAGCATTGTTGACTCCTTCTTTGTTTTCCCCCTATCATCCCTTCCCTCCCATCTCCACAACTACTTCACCCTGCTGAGGTCAGTGACTTAGTTTTTCTTTTGTGGTTGGCACGGGGTTTGAACTCAAGTAGTGGCAACTCTTCCCTCCCATTGCTACAAATTTACCAACACCCTGAGTTCAAATCCCAGGCTAGGAAAGAAAACTGGCAGAAATTCCAAACCGGGGAGCTTTATTTTTTTATTTAGTTAAATAATTAATATTTTTATTTATTTAGTTAGTTATTAGCCATCTATGGGACTTGAACTCAGGTCGTGGAAACACTTCCTCAGCTTGAATCTCCCTAGGCTGGGGTGCAGTCTCCAGACCCATAGCCGATCCTAAGATCCTAGTCCAGAGGGCTTGCAGGAAGAAAAAAAAAGCTGGAAAACACAAAAAGTGGTGAGCTGCAGAGGGCTGGCATTTTATGATTTTTGGGGGCATGGTGACCATCCTGGTCTGAATGATATGGCTGCAAAGTGGACCTGACTTGCCATTGATGATTCTGGTGAGCTATCAGTGAAGCCATAGGCCAATCTGTCAACATAAGCACTGGGTGCAAATTCCAGTCCTGGCACCAATGGCAGGAGATCACAAGAGACTCATTCCTATGCATGGGAATACCAATTGAATGAGTAGTTCATGCATCCGTCTCATCTAAATTTGGATGCAATAGTCCTAGAATGCTGATTGATCTTAATGTATAATTTATTAAGCATGAAAAGAATAATATTCCTTCAATGGTGGTATAATAAATACCTAAGAGTTGGTAGGAATGTAGTAGGTGTCATTTAATCATAGATAGACGGCTCTGGCACTCTTTAACAATATATATTTATTTGTATACCACTGTCTGCCTATCCATGTATCGCTGTTTTGGCCAAACATGGGGGTCGATCTCAGTGCCTGGGAACCACTTGACAGCTTCATTGGCTAGAGGCTCCCATGCTCAAACTCACCCATTCATGAATTGGGCCTGCTAGGCACTGAGTTCAGATCCTCACATTGCCACGCATGATGGAGAACACATCTAAAATCTAGATTCTAGGTGATAGGATGTAAACAATGTAATAAATTGTAGAGGTGTCATCAGAGTCGATAAAATAAATGGTAAATAAATGAATAAAACGAAATCCTGAAATACTCGTTTCTGGACCTAGGAAGAGCCATAGCATGCGAAAGATCTCAGCCTTGAATGAGTATTTCGTGCATGATGTGAGTAGGAAATGATACATAAGACTCATGGGGTATAGATTATTTGTAAAGAAGAGTTGATGAAGCATGACAATAATCATCATATACATGAAATGGAGGCATCAGAAAAGATCCAAATATAGGTACTCACAGATTGGATTCCATCACAGGTCACCACAATCCTACTCTATACAAATATGTACTTATTTGTATTCTGCCTTCAGCTTATGAATGGATGACTATTGTGCTCCCCACTCTCCCCCCAGGGGGCTCAAATTCAGGTACTGGGAACGCCTACCTCCTTTGTCGCTCACAGGCTGGTGTGCTCATGTGGACCCATTCACCAATTTTGCATGCTAGGCCACGAGTTCAGATCCCACCTCTGTCAGAAGATTCATCTTGGTGTCAGAAGTCAATTGTTGAATCTATGTTCCTTTCCTGTGCAAGTCTTGAGTCTCAGGTAGGATGCAGAAAGCATGGGCCACCCTGTGGTCATGGGAATAAGTTGTTATCCATGTCAGTCCAGTTATACCTCTCATTATATACATAAGAAAATACATAATACATCCATGAATAGCATACAAAATAAAAACAATAAGTACACTCAATGCACGATGCAGTCCACACAGGGATGTGAATATACATCCCATGTTTCAATGATGCATTGAGCACTATTTTGGCCTCCCTGTGGCTTTATCTCAGTTCCTGGGAAGAGCCCATCTCCTTAGTGGCTCACAGTCTGGTTTAATCATGTGGACAGATTGGGCAGTTGGGCCACCTAGGGCCAAAGTTCGAATCCCAGCACAAAATTCACCCTGATGAGAGGAGCCAGGCATTGTACATGTTGTCCTTTGCTGTACAACTTCTGGGTCTCAGCCAGGATGACTACACCAAACGCAAGATGCAGCCCACCCATGTTTGGAAATATAGATCCTTTGTTTAATTATGAATTTATGACTATATTGGCCTCACACCAGGGCTCAATCTCAGGTCCCAGGAATGCCCTGGCTCCTTAGAGGCTCACAGGCTGCTGTGCTTAACATGACCCATTTACCAATTGGGCCTGACAGGCCTTGAGTTCAAATTCCAACACTGCCAAAAGATTCATTCTGATGTGAGAAAACCAAGGTTGCATATGTTTTCCTGTTCTGTGAATATCCTGGGTCTCATCGAGTATGGATAATGCTATATAAGCAAATCTATAGCCATGGGAATAGGTTGTCATCCATGTCAGCACAGTTATATCTGTCACCATATTCAATAAAATGCACAATACATCAATGAACAAGACACAAAATAAAAAGAGTAACTACACTGAATGTAATATGCATACCACTCCTGTAGGTAAAGAAAGATCCTATGTTTAAAAAAGGTGGGCATGCGATTTTGTCCAGTGTTGGGGCTTCAAATCATGTCCTAGACCAGGCCGGAAATTCTAGTCTTCAAGGATGGTGAGCTTCCCCTTCCCCCACAGTGCAACAGAGATACTCAGCCTTGAATTCAAATCCCAGCACTGACAAAAAATTCATCCTGATGTCAGAAGCCAGTTGTTGCACATGTATTCCTCTCCTGTGAAAGTCCTGATTCTCAACCAAGAAGGGGAATTCATAGGCAACCCTATAACCATAGGAACAGGTTGTTATCCATGTCAGCAAAGTTATACCTGTCACCATATTTAGTAAAATACACAATACCTCCATGAAAAAGAGAAAAAATAAGGAGAAGTTCACTAAACACAAGATGCTGTGGATACATGAATGTCAATATAGATTGTATGTTTAAATTATGAATTCATGACTATAGTGGACCACCTTGGGGATCAATGTCAGATCCTGGGAATGGCCTAGCTCCTTAGTTCACAGGTTGGTGTGTTCACCTTGACTTATTGGACAATTGGTCCTACTAGACCCTGAGTTCAGATCCCAGCACTACCAACAAGTGGGTTGTAGAGTAAGAAGCCAAGTGTGAAACTTGTTTTCCTTCTCTCTGAATATCCTGGGTGATCCTGAGAATCCTGGCATGGTGGAGAACATTTCTACAAATCTAGATGCTCTATGATAGGATGTCATCAATGTAATAAACGGAATGGTTTTCATCATAGTACAATCAATGGTAAATAAACAAATAAAAGAAAAAATTCAAGGAACAACCACACCAAACATGTATGGACTGAACATCTATAGGTAAATATAAATCCTATCTTTACAATATATATATAAATACTATGTTTCCAGGGCTGGGGCTTGAATTCAGGGATAGTGAAAAGGCCTGCCTTTCTTATCTTCAAGTACAGTGATCTTCCCCTTCATCCACATTGCTGCAGATTTACCCAGATCCTGAGTTCAAATCCAAAGCCAGTAAGAATAAACTGTGTGAATTGCAAGCCAGGGAGCTAAATTTTTTATTTTTTTTTTATCTCAGTACCGGGCTTGAAATCAGGTTGTGGCAACTCTGCCTCAGCTTCAATCACCCTAGGCTGGGGTGCAGACTGTAGATCTACAGCTGCTTCTGGGATCCTAGACCCACAGGTCTTGTAGGGAAAGCAATGCACAGAAAAAATGTGGCCTTTTTATATTTTCTTCCTTTGCTCGGTGACCCTCATGGGTCTGAAAGACACTGTTGCAAAGGGTACTTCACCTTGCAATGCTGAAGGCTGGCAGACTATCTGGGAAGCCATAGGCCCACATGGCAACGTAGGCCCTGATTTCGAATCCCCCTCCTAACACCAACCAATGGCAGGAGAGACTAAAAAAATGGTACCCATCCATAGGAAGAACAATGGAATATTATCAATGTCAAGGTTCAATGAGTTGATCATGAATGATGTTCCTATAAAATTAGAAGTATTTCAGGAAGCTAATTGATTTTATTTAATATTTATGAAGCATAAAAAGAATATTATTACTTACAGGAACACAATAATTTCAGGACACTGATTGATTTTATTAATAGTATAAGGATGAAAACAATAACATTAATTAAATGGACACATAATTAATAACCAGGAATTAGTAGGATTGTAGTCTATATAACTGAATAATGTATAGACATCTCTGATACTTTGTAAAAGCACATATTTATTAACATACTTCCATCTGAATGTCAATATTTTCTTATTTTGTTAACCACTGGGGCTTGAGCTCAGGTCCTGGGAACAGCCTGTCAGCTCAATTTGCCCCAGGATGGCGTGCTGACATTCACCCATTCATGAATTGGGCCTTGTAGGCTTGTAGGCCGTGAGTTCAGATGCCAGTACTCCCCAAAAATGAATTGTGGAGTAAGAAGTTGATGGTGACACATGTTTTCCTTTTCTATGAAAGTCCTGGGTGTCAGGTATGAAGTAGAATACATATGCAGACCTCTATCTTATGTAATCAATGTAATCAATGTTTTATGTGCCATAATAGTCAAAATAATTGGTCAATATATGAATAAAACAAAAAATAAAATAACTACACTGAATGCAATATGGAGTTAACATATGTATATAAATATAAACCATATATGTAAATTGTACATGAATAGGATGTTTTCTAGTGGTGGGGATCTATTTCAGGCCTAAGGAATAGACATGCATTTCTTGACTTCTAGGAGGCCAGTTTCCCCTTCCCACACAGTGCAACAGAGTTACCAAGACCACGGGTTCCAATCCCAGTCTTGGCAGAAAAAATGGCACCATTATAGTATGTAATAGTATAGTAAGTCTAAGGTATTTCATTATACCTCCATTTTATTAATGTGATTGTTTAAATGCCTTATAAAATATTAAGTAACAACGATCAGTGTCTTATAACATAATTGTTTATAATTTTATCCCAGAATCATTCAAGAACTGCTCTTTCAATCATGACATACATCATATTCCATTGGTAATCATATGGACAGGAATATGTTTCTTAGGATCTCCTTCCATTTGGAGGTGGCAGGACCAAGATTCCAACTTTTGGCTACAGCTCCCACCACTTAAACCCGAGCATAGGGAACACACCAGTCTGTCCAAGAACATCAACAAGACCAATGATTAGGCAGGCACGATTGGCTCTCAGCAGTCCTCCTTGATACTTACAAGGCTGTGATGGGAGGATCATTGTCGAAGTCACCCTAGGCAAGAAAGTCCAAGTTCAGTGCCAACAAAGCCAGAACCCCTGTGCCTCTAGTGTAGAAGGCCAGCCTTGATCAAAAGCAGCTCACAGACTGTGCTCATATCCTGAGTACAAGGTCTGGGACTGGGAACAAACAGACATACAGAACAATCTGTGAAGCCATCCAGGTAAATGAGGTCACCCCCTTGTTTCCAACAGAATTGGACCCATTGTTCCCTGGAAAAAGGGCTGGGGGAGCAGCTCTCTTCTTGACTCCGCCCATGCTGCTTGCATCACAGGATTCTGGCCACACCCCCATTCATTCATAGTTCTTTCTGACCAATGATATACAAGAATGGTGGCCACGCCCACATTCCATGCTGCCTGGTAGCACCAGGATTCCCTCTGTTAGTTTACACCACTACGAGCAATTGAGGAAGGTAGAAATGGCTGAGTGGTGAGGAAGAGACTCCAGGCAACTTTGGAATATAGAAGGAAATTGAGATGCCTGCACACACCCTGGCTTCCTTCCCTCCTTCCCAAGGTGCGGAATTTCAAACATCCGGCAATGGTACCCTGCCAGGCCGCATAAAGCCCCAACCTGCTCCCTGGCCCTGGTTCTTTGCTCTGAGGCCATGTGTCTGCAATGCCATTGCCATCGCTGCTCGCCCCACCTGGAGCAGCCTACAGCAAGTTCTCCCAGAAGCCCAAGTGAGTGGCTGCCCCCAAACCACACCTACCCCAGGTCAGACACCCCTCTGGGGACACCATGACCCCCCACTTGTGTCCTCTCCCTGGGTCTGAGGAGCCACCTTTCTGTCTTGGGCATTTCTGAAACAGAGACTCAAGATATGCTCTGGCTAGGCTGGATCGAGGTCCTCCTATCTATGACAGGTATGCTTCACCAGACCTGGTCCTCTGGAGTTGGGATGGTAGAAATGTAATTTCATGCACAGTCAACGATTTAGATGGATTACCGTAAACTTTTAGTCCACAGCAGCTGATTCGTTTTTCTTCATATTTTTTTATAGTGAAAATACTGTACAGAGGGGTTAAAATTACATGGGCAAGATAATGAGTACATATCTTATCAAGCATTGTAGCCTCCTTCTTTGATTCCCCTTCCCATCCCATCCTCTCCCCATCCCATACCCGACCCTCCACCTCCCCCTAACAAAGTTGTAAAGTTCATTTTCAACATAGGACTTGTACATCTCATTGTTGCAATGGTTCCACCTGTAATCCCTAAATGATTTTCTTTCCCTTCCCCTCCATAAATTATAACAATACAAAATACAGTGAAAGCAGGGATTATACCATGGGGGAGGGACATAAAAAACAACAAAGAAATAAACTTATAAATGTACTAGAAAAAATGGAATGAAAGTAAAAATGTTTGAATACATATCTCAGGGTTCATTTCCCTAACTTATCTGAGCTTTTCTGTTTGAGTCAGACATATACTAGTTATTGAAAATAGTAAATCATGGGACCTATGTTTCTTTGGGACTGGCTTACTTCACTTAATATAATTTTTTCCAAGTCTTTCCATTTCCTAAGAAATGGAGCAATGTCATTCTTTCTGATGGAGGAATAGAATTCCATTGTGTATATATACCAAATTTTCTTGATCCATTCATCTACTGAGGGGCATCTGGGTTGGTTCCATATCTTAGCTATGTTAATAAGGCTACAATAAACATAGTTGTACTGGTAGCTTTAGTGTGGTCTTGTTTGTGAACATTTGGGTAAATGTCCAATAGTCGGATTGCTAGGTTATAAGGGAGTTCTACGTGGAGTCTTTTGAGAAACCTCTATACTACTTTCCAAAGTGTTTGAACAAGTTTACACTCCCACCAACAATTCAGTAAGGTTCCCTTCTGTCCACATCCCCTTCAGAATCTGCTGTTATTAGAGTTCTTGAGTATAGCCATTCTAACTGGAGTGAGGTGGTATATCAATGTTGTTTTGATTTCCATTTCTTTTATGGCTAGAGAGGTTGACCATATCTTCATGTGTCTATTGGCCATCCTTCTTTCCTCTTTAGAGAAGATTCTCTTTAAGATTTTAGCTCACTTATTTATTGGGCAGTTGTTTCTTTGAAGATTTGTTGTTGGGGGATTTAATTTTTTTGAGTTCCAGGTATATTGTAGATATGAGAACCTTGTCTGTTGTATGGCTAATGAAGATTTTCTCCCAATCCGTGGGCTTTCTATTGATCTGGCTAACTAGGTCCTTTACCATACAGAATCTCTGCAATTTCATGCAATGACATTTGTCCAAACTTTCTTTGATTTGTTGTGTTTCTAGGTCTCTATTAAGAAAATTTCAGCCTGTGCCAAGAGACCTAGGATTTCTCCTATTCCATCCTGTAATGTTTTCAGATTGTCTGCTTTGTCATCCAGGTCTTTGATCCATTTGGAGTTGATTCAGGTTCAGTGTGGTATATAAGGATCTAGCTTTATTTTTCTACAAGTAGTTAACCAGTTTTGCCAGCACCATTTACTGAAGAAGCTGTCTTTCTTCCAATGTATTTTGTTAGCTCCCTTATCGAATATTAGAAGGCTATAGGTCTGTAGTTTCATTTCTGGGTTTTCAATTCTGTTCCATTGGTCCTGAGGTCTGTTCTTGTGCCAGTACCAAGCTATTTTGATTACTATTGCTTTGTAGTAGCATTTGAAATTTGGCATTGATATTCCTCCAGCACTGTTCCTTCTATTGAGGATTGTTTTTGCTATTTGGGGTATTTATTGTTCCCTATGAATTATTGGATTGCTTTTTCTATTTTCTTGAATGAGGATGGAATATTGATAGGTATTGCATTGAATTTGTAGATAGCCTTGGGAAGTATTGCCATTGTCAAGATGTTGATTTTTCCATTCCAGGAAGATGGGAGTTTTTGCCATTTTCTAAGATCTGTTTTGATTTCATTTTTCATGTTTTTAAAGTTTTCATCATAGAGGTCCTTCAGTTTTTTGGTTATTTTATTTTTTGTAGGGATATTACGAATGGAATTGTTTTCCTAATTTCAGCCACACTTTTCTCATTGTTGGCATACAGAAAAGCCATTGATTTTTGAGGGCTAATTTTATACCCTGCTACTTTGCCAAAGTTTTGAATCACCTTGAGTAATTCGGGAGTGGAGTCTATGGGATTGTCTAACTACAAGATCATGACATCTGCAAAGAGGGAGAGTTTTACTTCATCTTTCCCTATTTGGATCCCCTTTAGGTTTGCATCTTGTCTTATTCCTGTAGCTAGGCATTTTAATACTAGATTGAAGAGAAGTAAAGAGCTTGGAAATTCATGTCTCATTCCTGAGTTAAGAGGAAATGGCTTTTGTTTTTCAATATTAAGTATAATGCTGGCTGTAGGTTTATCATATTCAGCCTTTATTGTATTGAGGAATGTTCCATGGATTCCTAATTTTTCCAGAACCTTCATCATAAAGGGGCGTTGTATCTTCTCACATGCCTTTTTGCCATCTATTGAGATAACCATGTGGTTCTTATCCTTGCTCCTGTTGATGTGCGTATATTGAATCAGCTTTGCATCCCTGAAATGTATCCTGTTAGATGATGAATTGTTTGAATGAATTGTTGAAGTCAATTGGCCAAAATTTTGTTGAGAAGTTTTGTATCAATGTTCATCAAAGAAATGGGTCTATAGTTCTCTTTCTGTGATGAGTCCATGTCTGGTTTGGGGATGAGGGTTATTATGGCTTCATAGAATGAATTCGGTAGTGAACTTTCTCTTTTAATTTAATTGAAGAGTTGAAGTAGTATTGGTGTGAGCTGTGTTTTGAAGGCCTTATAGAATTCTGCTGTAAAGCCTTCTGGTCCTCGGCTTTTCTTAGATGGGAGGTGTGTTATTGCTGTTTCTATTTCAATGCTTGATATGGGCCTGTTAAGATGGTTTAACTCATCCTGGTTTAGTTTCGTCATGTCAATATTTGCTTGGAAAAGGTACATTTCTGCCAAGTTCTCAAACTTATTAGCATAAAGTTTTGAGAAGTATTCCCTTATAATGTTTTGAATCTTGGATGTTTCTGTGGTGATGTTTCCATTCTCATCTCTCAGTTTATTTATTTGGGTTTGTTCTCTTCTTTTTCTGATAAGATTTGCTAAGATTGTCCATTTTGTTAATTTTTTCGAAGTAACAACTCTTTGTTTTGTTGATTCTTTCTATATATTTTTTGGATTATAATTCTTTTAATTCTGATTTAATTTTAATTACTTCTTACCATCTACTGGATTGAGGATTATCTTGCTGCTCTTTTTCAATGAGGCTCAGATGTCTTATCAAATAGTTGGTTTCAGACCTCTCTAATTTGTAGAGGTGGGAACTCAGAGCTATAAACTTCCCCCTGAGTACTGGCTTTGCTGTTTCCCAGAGGAGCGGGTAATTCCTTTGTTCATTTTTGTTGAATATCATGAACCTTTGAATTTCCTCCATGAGTTACAGGACATTCTTTGATGGCTTTTGGTGTTGAGATCTAATTTTATTCCCTTGTGGTCTGAGTGAATGCAAGGTATAACTTCAATGTTTCTGAATTTGGACAAGTTTGCTATGTGACCAATAATGTGGTCTATTTCAGAAAACATTCCATGTGCTGCTGACAAGAACATGTATTTTGATGCTAATGGCTGAAATATTCGGTAGATGTCTGTGAAATCTTGATGAGCTATGCAGTTGTTTAGATCTGTGCTTTCTCTGTTGAGATTTTGTCTAGTTGATCTATCTAGTGGGAAAAATGGTGTGTTAATGCCCCAACAATTAATGTCTTTGAATCTCTGTGGGATTTGAGGGAAAGTAGTGTTTCTTGGATTAATGTGGGTCCTCCCTTATTTGGCTAATAGATATTTAGAATTGTAATATCCTCCTGAATGAGAGATCCCTTAATTAGTATGGAGCGACCTTCTTTACCTCTTCTCAAGAATTTTAATTTGAAGTCTATTTTGTCTGATATTAGGATTGCAATTCCCGCCTGTTTACAGGGGCAGTTTGCTTGGTAGATTTTGTTCTAGCCTTTCACATTGAAAATGTTTGTTTTTATGGGCAAGATGTGACTCCTGAAGGCAACAGATAGAAGGATCTTGCTTTTTAATCCAACTAGATAGTCTATGTCGCTTAATTGTAGAGTTAAGTCCATTAATGTTGAGAGATAGGACTGAGAGGTATTTGGGAGTTCCTGCCATGTTATCCACCTTCTTGGGGGCTGAGGTAACTGGGTTCTTCCTGAGGTAATTGGATTCTCAGTTTGTGGGCAATTTCTTGGCCTTTATTGGGGTCTTGTTGGTTTTCTATGTGTAGGACGCCTTTAAGAATGTTTTGTAGGGCTGGTTTGATGGAGATATAGTGTTTCAAGTTTTCTTTCCTATGGAGGTTTTTATTTGACCTTCAGTTATGGAGAGGTTATCTGGGTACAGAATTCTTGGTTGATCGTTGTTTGTCTTTAAGGCATGGCATACATCATTCTAGGCTCTTTTTGCTACGATTGTCTCCGCTGAGAAATCTGAGGTCATTCTCATTGGTTTCCCTTTATAGGCGATTGATCTTTTCTCCTTGACAGCTTTAAGGATCTTTTCCTTGGTCTGAATTTGTCCTGTGTGGATTTTAATGTGACAGTGGGATGTCCTATTCTGGTCCGGTCTACTTGGAGTTCAAATAGCTTCTTGTATCCGAATAGGCCTATCTTTTTACATGTTTGGGAAGTTCTCTGCTATGATCCTGTTAAACAAATTTCATAGACCATTAACTTCTGTCTCTGGGTTCTCCTCTACAGTCATTATCCTCAGATCAGCACTTCTGATGGTGTCTTCCAAGTGTTGAATAGATCTATCATATTTCTTGGATTTGTCTTGGATGGATGTATTTTCTTTCTCCATAATATCTAGGCTGTCTTCAATCCCTGAGATTCGATATTCTGCATGGTGTAACCTACTATCAAGACTTTATACTTTGTTTTTATTTCTTTTTCTTCTAGTTGGTAGGCTTTCATGGCTTCAAATTCTTTGTTGGAGCATTGTTTTATATCTTGTATGAACTTCGTTAATTCCTTAATTTGTTTTTCAGTGTTTATTCTCAAATCACTTAGTTGATTGTTTATTCCCATTCCTTCTGTTGGGTTCCATCCTGGATTCCCTTTGTGGTCTCCCTGACTTCTTTCAGTTCTCTGTTTATGGATTCCATGAATGCCTTTAGTGATCTTTCTGCATTCTAATCCAGCTCTCTCAATTCCTGTATTACCCTTTTCTTAGCTTCTTGACATTCATGCAGTTCCTGTAGTTATCATTGATTGATCTCAGTCTTCTCACAACATTCCTTTATTTCTCTTTGAGTGTTCTCAAGCTGCTCATGCAATTCCTGTATCAATCGTTGAGTAGCTTCCTCACGCTCATGATATTCTTGTATTAACCTTTGTTTTGCCTCCTCTCTCTCCCTATCACTCTCATTCAGGGTCCTTTGCAGGTTTTCAATATTTTCATTTACCATGTTTACCAGTAGTGTTTGTAGAGCTTTTTGGGAACTCTCCTCTAGATTATTCATTATCTTTTCTGTCCCCTGATTATCATGAGTGGGATTTGAGATACCCGGAGTAGCTGTTTTTCTTGTGTTTTTCCCAGTTGCTCTGATCATTTGAGATGAAAGTAACACCAGTTTTGTGCTAGCACAGTATTTTAAGGCAAGCATCAACGAAAGTCTGTAGTTGCAAAGTCAAAAATCAGCAAAAATCTAGTTCAACAGATATACCTATTCAACACCGAACAACTATGTATTAATGGGCTACGAACTGCAAAGAAGAATTTGGCAAACTGAAATTATTAAGTTAAGGAGAGATATGGGTAAAAATATGCATATAGGGATGTGGAAAGGCTGTGGGAGAGTTAACTTAACTCAATCCTAATCTCAAAGCGGTAAATAAGTTGGATAGAATGATAGTAGAGAGACAGAAAATAAGAAGGAAGAGAAAGAAAAAAGACAAGAAAAAATAGAAAAACAAAAATTAAAAATTAAGAAAAGCAACACTTAAAAATTATGCAAATTTTAAAACGTAATATTCAGAAAAGAACATGGATAGAATAAGAGAAGCAGATGGATATAAAAGACATGTGAAAAACTTAAAAATAAAAATGCTTAAAATATTATATAGGTATAAAGAGGTAGTACTGCTATTAAGGAATTTAAGTCTAATAGTTTTTAAATTAAGTAATAAATTTCTGGATTAAGCATGTACACAATGGGGGTAAGGTCTAATAATCAACTGTTGGCATAACAAATTATGTCATGCAAAGAAGAATGAAAGAGAAGAAAAATTAAAAAGAATGAGAAGGAAAGGAAAAAGTATCAAAGAGTCAGTAGAGCTAAACAAAAAATTTTTTAAAAGAAAAAAAGTACACACATATATACCACTAAAATAAAAATTATAATAGGAAGAAAAAAAGTTAATAGAAAACAAAAAAATTAAAAATTAAAAAAAAAATTTAGAAAAAATTTTTTTATAAAAGCTACAAAAAAAGAGTTCTTAGATGTTTTTGGGTGGGGGGATGGGAAGATCCTGTATCTCCCTGTGTCCTTAACCTGTCTCTTTTTGGAGTCTCTGGTCTGCTTGAGGTTTTTGATTTTCCTGTGGCTTGAATGGTTTCTTAAGTCAGTTTGAGCAGGCAGAAAAATCACAGCAGATGATTCTTGACCACAGGGGAAGCTCTGGGTAGGGTCCCACCCATCGAACCTCATTCTCCTCACAGGACAGTTGTGAGGAAAAAAGGGATTTATACAGAGGGATCTTTGGATCATGGCTAGGCACAGAGGGAGCAGCTTTCAGAGAAGGTTCTCGCAATTCTGTGAGCAAATGACAGGAAGATACCCGGAAAGGGCTCAGGTTGGCCCTGTTATTAATCGTGCAACAGATGTGGGATTATCAAACAAAACATGGCTCTCTTTCATCATTACCCTATCCCCATGAGGAAGAGGATTCTTCACTGTGTTGAGTTTTGCAGCTGGCGAAACCAAGGCACAGAGAAGCCAGGTGACCTACTTATGACTTCAGTTTCACAGGAAGCTCTGCCTGACTTCGCTACCATGCTCCCTAGGACAATGGGTGCTATTCAGTCCACTTCTTCTGTTAGGAAGTTCACTTGTTGTCAGTCTTGGGGCTGGAACTCTAGGCCTGGGCGCTGTTGCCGAGAGCCTCAGCAAAAGGCTAGTGCTCTACCACTTGAGTCCACAGCACTACTTCTGATTTTCTGGTGGTTCTTTGGAGATAAGAGTCTCACAGACGTTCCTGCCTGGGCTGGTTATGAACCGTGATCCTCATATCTCAGCCTCCTGTGTAGTTAGGATTAGAATTCTGAGTTACCACACCCAACTTAATTGTAATTCTGACTTTTTTCTCTCTCTTTCCCAAGACCTGGTTGAATAGAAGCTAGAAGGGGCGGCCCAGCATCCCCATGTGGTTGGAACCCAAGGTGGCCCTCTCATTCTGGAGATGGGTTGTGGGTCTGTAGCTGTCTCGCTAGCTTGTTGAAACAGATTCATGAGATAAGCCCTTCTGTTCCCTGTCTAGACCTTGACAGTTATTCATTGTCCATCCAGCCTTAGTAGAATTATTGTATCGTATTGCTTTCTACATCATTTTCTAAAACCTTGTCAAAATTATGATATATAGCCAGGTGCTGGTGGCTCACGCCTGTAATCCTAGCTACTCAGGAGGCTGAGATCTGAGGATTGCGGTTCAAAGCCAGCCCGGGCAGGAGAGACTGTGAGACTCCTATCTCCAATAAACCACCAGAAAACCGGAAGTGGCGCTGTAGCTCAAGTGGTAGAGCACTCGCCTTGAGCTGAAGAGCTGAGGGACAGCGCCCAGGCCCAGAGTTCAAGCCCCACGACCAACCAAAAAAAAAAATTATGATATATAGTTACGGAATGAAAATGTAATGCCATCTTAAGAAAGTTATTTAGGGCTCTAGGAATTTGGCTTCATGGTACGGTGATTGCCTAGCAGCCATGGAACTGTGGGTTCATTCCTTAGTAACACATTAAAAAAGAAAAAACTGGAAGTGGTGCTGTGCCTCAAGCGGTAGAGTGCTAGCCTTGAGCTAGAAAAAAAGCTCAGGAAAATTCCCTATCCCTGAGTTTAAGCCCTTCGACTGGCAAAAAGAACAAAAACAAAACGAAACAAAAAACATTTAGTTAGTAAATGCAAAGTAAAGACCCCATACTTGGAATATATAATTGCTTCTTCCATACTGACACCTGACAACAGTCCCTAATTTATGTACTTTAGTTATGTTAGGATACAGTGTTAAAAAAGTTTTGTTCAATAAGTCACAGTTATTAATGCCAGGAATGTGCTTAGATGTCAGGTAAAGTTTAATTCTGGAAATTCAATGATTCCAGGATATGTGTCGTCACTGCTAATCACAAAGAGAAGGGTACGCTAAGTGTGGTTTTGAAATCTTTTTGGTGAGTTATGGCACCAAAAAGGCAGAGGCTAATTAATAGTTATGAAAGAAAATAAAGAATAAATCCAGATAGAAGGAATAAATGATATTAATTAAGGCATACCAGAAACTGTTCTAGAAAACCATTTTTGGTTATTGTAGAACTTGTTGCCAACTAGGCTTTTCCTCTTTGCCTTTAGCATTCTAAATCTCTTAGGCTAGCTCTTAGTCTCTGTGTGATAAATGTGTGGCGAACGCCTTCTCGGCCAGCGAGAAAAAACGACCACCACACCAGGAGTCTTCTCAGATCACGCTTTATTGGAGAGCCTTTTAGTTGATGGGAGAGCTTGAGCGCGAGAGAGCGTGCACCCAAAACATGGCCGCTTATATAGGGAATAGGAACACGGGTCTTTCTATCATTGGTCTTCTGCCTTTCACCGTCACCAGGTGCCATGGGATTGGCTGGGGACTCTACGTGGCTCGCGCATGCGCAAAGCCCAGGACCTACCGTCCCGCCAAGCACCACCTGAAATGGAGTGGTTACCTCAAAGCTGCAAAGGAGTGGGCGCCATCTTGTAATGGCGTTTACCCTGGCTCTCTACAGTTCCCCCTATTTTGTTTTTTGGCAACAGGTAAGAGTAGAGGTTGGGCCTCTGTCTAAAACATTAGGACCTTGCACTGGCCTTCGCCTGAGGGGCGCCTTCCCCAGTGATGACCAGGCCCGTCCGATGCCTTTTTTTGCAGAGGTGGGATCTTGGGCATCAACCCACTTGCAACCCAGCATGCTCTTCTTGAGGAGATGGTCCTCCTCAAGTGCAGTGCACTTGCCTTGAACCCTGTCCCAAATTGCAAGTTGCATACCTGTCCCGATGCAATGGGATCCCCTAATCCCTCGGGGTGCTAAGGCTATGCAGGATGGTAAGGCTTAATTGCCTCTCAGGGCAGACAGCCAGATCTGGGGTGAGGATCCACTCTCCAAAGCGGCTAATGCTTGCAAGATAACAACCTTGTCCCTTCTGGTTTGGGCTCGAAGGCGACAGACCAACCATAGGCAGACCACGCATCTTCCCAGGCAGCAGGCTAAAAACATTCCGACTCCCACCCACTCTTTGAAAAAGGACACCGCAGAGGCCCAGTCAGTAAATTGTAACAGCCCACAGCATCATCAGTTTAGCTATCACAGGGATTGCTATTAGCACTGTTGCTAACAGCAGGAAGATCAGCAGCATCAGGAGACGAGTGGATGGCATCTTCAAGAGGGGTTTCTTCTGCATTCTCCACCAGCCTGGTCAGTCTCGTTGGCACCCAGTGAGGTACTTCTTGACTCTGTGGAAAAACACAAACAGCTCCCCTGGATCTCGTTATTACCGGATCCGGTCCATACCATTTATTATTAATAACATCCTTCCACATAACCATGTCTTTAGTATCCATGGGGTCTCTTGTCATATGCTGATCTGCGGCAGACTGATCGTTGTCATTTAGAATTAAAAAATTAAGGGTAAAGATCGCAAGAGAAAGTCTTTCCCTGGGGGATGCTGACTCAGCAATTCCCCCTTTTTGTTTTTGAAACATTTCTTTTATGCTTCTATTAGCTCTTTCCACTATACCTTGTCCTTGAGGATTGTAGGGCAGTCCGGTGGTGTGGGCAACCTGCATTTGTGTGCAAAAGGCGCGAAAACCATGGGAAGTATAAGCAGGGCCATTATCCGTCTTGAGTCTAAGGGGCTTTCCCCAAGCTGCCCAAGCTTCTAAGCAGTGTATTTTGATGTGAGACACCTTTTCTCCTGCCAAAGGTGTGGCATGAATGACACCAGAAAAGGTGTCCACAGACACATGTAAATATTTTAACTTACCAAATTCTGTCAGATGAGTAACATCCATTTCCCATAGGGCGTTTGGTCTCAACCCCCTGGGGTTTACCCCCACATGGGGAGGATGAAGAAAGGTAACACATGATTTACAGGCTTTAACAATATCTCTTGCCACATGCCTGGACAAATTATATCTTTTCCTAAGGGTATTAGCTGGTACATGATACAATCTATGAAAGTCTTTTGCCAATTCTACAGGATCAGCAGCGACCAGAGCCACAGCCCGAGTTGCCTGGTCCACCAAATTATTACACCTTGCCATCGGGCCCGGCAACATAGAGTGGGCGCGAATATGTCCAATATAGAAAGAGTGTTTTCTGTTTAAGAGAAGGGACTGAATCTGTAACAAAACATTAGAAATTGTACTGGCCTGCTTAATTGAAGCAGCAACTTCAAGGGAAGCAACGGCATTTACAACATATAATGAATCAGAAAATAAATTAAAAGGTTGATCAAATCTTTTAAAAACTTCAAGCACAATTAAACATTCAACAGCCTGTGGGATATTCGGCTGAAAATTAAAGACTACCGGCTGTTTGTGTCCTTGAACAAAAAAGGCACCTTGTCCAGATTTTGATCCATCCGTAAAGATGGTCAGAGCATCAACCAAGGGTTCCTTTGAAGTGACAACAGGAAAATACACTAAATTTTTGTTAACTATGGCAAGCAGAGGATGCTTAGGATAATGATTATCAATTACATTTGGAAATGAGCAAACAAGAATTGCCCACATATCCACTGTGGCTGCTAAAATTTCAACTTGCTCACGGGTGTATGGAATAATTAATTTATCTGGAATTTTTGCAAAGTGCATCAAACAATACTTTATACCCAAAATTGCCTGCTTAGCCACTAATTCAGGAAAATATTGAACAGTTTTTGCTCCCACAGAATTGCCGTGGAGCCACCATAAGGGGCCATTTTGCCAAAGAACCCCCGTGGGATAATTTTTTGTTTTTAATATACATAAATCGATAGGTAATTTTAAATCAACCCGTGAAAGTTGAGCCCTAGACAAAGCTGCCTCAACCTTTTGTAGGGAATTTAGTGCTAAAGGTGTCAGGGATCTAGAGGAGGTGACTTCAGGGTCGCCCTCCAAAATGGCAAATAAAGGTAACAACTCTGACCGAGGGAGATTAAGAAACCCCCTTATCCAATTAATATCTCCTGCCAATTGCTGAAAATCATTAAGTGTTTTGAGATGACCAGTTCGAATGGAAAGTTTTTGTGGTTTAATCTCAGTAGGAGAAACAAAGGTTCCCAGAAATTGAACAACACTAGTCTGTTGCACTTTCTCAGGGGCAATAATCAGTCCGTTACCAGCTAAGGTCTCCGTTACCTGCCCAAACACTTTATGAAGAGTCTCTACCGAGGGAGCAGCCAACAAGATATCATCCATATAATGGACAATCCGTACTTTTGGAAATTTTTTCCTAACAGGGAGTAATGTAGCCCCTACGAACAATTGACAAATTTTCGGGCTATTAGCCATCCCTTGGGGGAGAACTTTCCACTGATAGCGAACATCCGGGGTTTCATGATTAACAGAGGGCAAAGTAAAGGCAAAGCGCTCCCTATCCTTTTCATAAAGAGGTATGGAAAAAAAGCAATCCTTAATATCTAAAGCTAAAATAGGCCACTCTTGAGGTAACGCAGAGAGCCATGAAAGTCCCCTTTGGATGGGTCCCATAATTTGCATCTGGGCATTTACTGCTCTAAGATCATGTAATAATCTCCATTTTCTGGAGGCCTTTTTAATCACAAATTTGGGGTATTCCAAGATGACACTGAAAGCTCAACATGCCCCAGCTGCAGCTGTTCCTGGACAAGAGTTTGAGCTGCTTCCAATTTTTCTCGAGATAGGGGCCACTGAGGAACCCACACCGCCTTTTGTGTTAACCAAGGTATGGGTACCGCACCTTCAGTGGAAGCTTTGTTTTCAGAGGCCCCTAAGAAAAACCCAAACCCTTCCTGTCCTGTTTAGGAAGTGGCTCTATCGGTTCCTTGCATCCTTGGAGACGCCGACCAAGCCCCAAGGCTGGCACAAATCCTTGCTGTTTCATCATATTCTGACTGGCCTCAGAATAATCATTAGTTAAAGTTAGCTTTAGCTGTTGCTGCACATCTCTTCCCCAAAGATTGACAGGGACGTCTACCACAAATGGCTTCATTTTTCCAACTTGGCCTTCTTCTGTTCTCCAAGTCAATTCTTTTGCACTTAACTGTGGGGCATCGGCATAGCCCCGCCCTTGTAAGGTCTGGGAGGATTTCTGAGTTGGCCATTGCTTTGGCCACTCCCCTCTTTGGATGATGCTTCGATCTGCCCCTGTATCCACCAGTCCCTCAAATCTTTTCCCTTCCACTTGGAGAGTTAGCATGGGTCTTTGGTCTAAAGTTATGGACAGGCATGTAAGGTCGACTCCAGTGGAGCCTAGCCCTTTGTCTCCTCTCTCTTTCTCCTTAGCAGGGAAGTTGCCATGAAGAGAAGGCAAAAACAGGAGCTGTGCAATTCTATCCCCGGGAGAAATGGACACCACTCCATGGGGGACATGGCAGAGGACCTTGATAGTCCCCGTATAGTCAGGGTCAATCACTCCCGGGAAAATTATTAATCCTTTCATTGTGGAGGAGGAGCGTCCTAAAACTATTCCTACAGTGCCTTCATCTAGGGGTCCTGTCATGTCTGTCTCCACAATCTGGACACCCATCTGCTGTGTTAATACCCGTCCGGAGGTGGCACAGAGGTCCAACCCTACGGAGCCTGAGGTTGCTCTTTTTGGCTGGGGGGTTGTTGCGGGTGCTGTCCGGGAGCCAGAGTCTGAAATGCCCCGTAAATTTTCGGGCCCTGGGGACGAGGACCCTCCTTCCCGGTTTTTGGCTCTGGTTCTGAATCAGCGTTTGGAGTATTTTGGGGGATAAAATGTCCATTGATGTCTCTAACTGACCTGCACTCGTTGACCCAATGCTTTCCCTTTTTACAACGAGGACACACTCCTGGAGTCCTTGGCGGCCTGGGTACGTTTTGCGCAGGACCACCATTTTGTGGGCACTGTTGTCTAAAATGTCCCAACTGACCACACCGGAAAGACCCTTTCCCTTTGCTATCTTTTGCGGGCCCGGCAGCCGACAAGACAGCAGCTGCCAGCCCCACATTGGTCAGGGGGCCACCTACTTCTCTGCAGGCTTTTAACCAAGCTTCTAGGCTTTGAGTTCTTACTGGGGTAATTGCCCTCTGACATTCCTTGGTGCTTTGTTCAAAAATGATTTGCTGTACAAATGGCATTGCTGTTTCCAGATTTCCTAACACCCGCTCGGCTGTCTCTAGCATACGGGCAACAAAATCAGAAAATGGCTCATTAGGGGCCTGCATGATTTTTGTTAGTTTGCCAGCCATCTCTCCCTTGTTTGGGAGGGCCCACCAGGACTTGTAAAAGATCTCGTTTACCTGGCAGTATACTTCAAAAGGATATCCTGTCTGGTCTACCGTGTAGGGTCCCTGCCCGAGAAGCATATCTACGGTCCAGTCCGGGTGCCCGTCACGGACATTTTGTCTGTATTGGGCTTGAGCCTTGTCTTGAACAATAGACCGGAAATCGAGGAACTGCCCATGATTGAGACAGGTACGGGCTACCTCAAACCAGTCCGTGGGCGTCATAGCATTGACAGTCAGTCTTTGGAGCAGGGCAGTGGTATAATTAGCCGTCACTCCATAAGTCTGGACTGCCTCAACTAAATCCTTAAGCTAGAAGTAGGAAACAGGCTCAAAATTTCTTTCATTATTAATTGGATTTTCAAAAACTGGAAAGGCGGCCACCAGCCATGACCAGGTGCTTCCTTTTATAAAGTGACTCCACCCCGCCGGCGGGCACGCCCGGGGTCCGACGGGTGAGGGCCAGCTCCGTTTCCTCTTCCTGGCTGCTTCGGTACTCCCACCCCTAGGGGGCGCCACCCCCCCCATATCTGTCTGCCTCATACTCTGCCGCAGCCTCTTCTAAGTCTTCACAATCAGCTGGATCGAGCTGCTCTCCCTCCTCCTCTAACATTTCTTCCTCTGAGTCACTCACAAGTTCACTGCATTCTTGGTCCCACCCTTCCACATGTAGGGCTGAGAACCAGTTTGCTTTTAAAGAAGGGCATGGGGGTCTCCTTGAGACCCCCTCCTCCCTAAGACCCTTCTCCTTTTGTGAAGGCTGCAGTCCCTCCTGCTTTAATTCTTTAGGATCCTTTTATCTTTTTTCCCTTTTCCTTTTAGGCCTATTTTCCTCCCCATTACTGGATGCTGACTCTGATAGACTATCCTGATGCCGTGTTAGTACTTTGCATCCTTCCTGGATTAAATCAAACCCTCCCTCCTCGAGGCAAGTGCGCACTATCAAAAAGACAAGCCACAAGGGAAGAAGCAATGCAAGCAACCAATAAATATCTAAATCTACAGTGAACAGCATACCTCTCCGCGTGTTGAGTTCTGGCTCTGGTTCGGCCTCTCGCATGGGTCCCGGGTTTCAGCACCACTTTGCGGCGAATGCCTTCTCGGCCAGCGAGAAAAAACGACCACCACACCAGGAGTCTTCTCAGATCACGCTTTATTGGAGAGCCTTTTAGTTGATGGGAGAGCTTGAGCGTGAGAGAGCGTGCACCCAAAACATGGCCGCTTATATAGGGAATAGGAACATGGGTCTTTCTATCATTGGTCTTCTGCCTTTCACCGTCACCAGGTGCCATGGGATTGGCTGGGGACTCTACGTGGCTCGTGCATGTGCAAAGCCCAGGACCCACCGTCCCGCCAAGCACCGCCTGAAATGGAGTGGTTACTTCAAAGCTGCAAGGGAGTCGGTGCCATCTTGTAATGGCGTTTACCCTGGCTCCCTACATAAATGTATCTCCTTCTATGCTATTTTTCATACCTTATCTCTTTTGATTTCTAAAAATCTCATTCTTTCTCTATTTCTCTATGAACATTTCCTGATACTAAATACATCTATACAGATGGCAGAGGATGCTAATGTAAGGGTCCCAGAGCTCATCAGTCATTAATGTAACAAAATGGAAAAGGAGGATATATTTCTTGCTACTTCAATTTTTCTGAAATGCTGCAATGTCATCATTTGGTTAAAATTTCCATTCTTTTTCTACACAGTGTCATTCAGTGCACATAAATGCAAATATGAGCCAGGTGCTGGTGGTCTACACCTGTAATCCTAGCTACTAAGGAGGTTGTGACCAGAAGATTGTGGTTCAAAGCCAGCTTTGTCAGGAAAGTCCATGAGACCCTAACCTTCAATTAATCACCAGAAACCAGGAGTGGTGTTGTAGCTAATCACCCAGGATAAGAGTTCAAGCCCCACAAGAAAAAAAGTGGTGAAATATGACTTTCAGTTTCCCCCAAAGGAACGGCAAGATCAATAATCTTCCCAACCAAAAAAAAAATAATTCCAAAATGATTCAGTGCACCTACTTTTGCTGAGTTATGTTATGGATTCTTTGCTGGATATATTCTCTAAAACAAATCGTTTAACTAGGGATACAGGTGGACCCATTGTAACAATGAGATGTACAAATCGTTATGTCGAAAAATGAACTTTACAACTTTGGTGGGGGGGGAGGACCAGATGGGGTAGGGGGGTATATGGGAAAGGATGGGAAGGGGAAACAAAAAGGAGGCAACAATGATTGATAAGAATTGTACTCATTATCTTGCCTATGTAATTGTAACTCCTCTGTACGGTATGCTCACAAAAAAAAGAAAGAAAATATGGTCAAATATTAGCTTTACAATAAGCTTCATCTAATATTTCTCATTTGAAAAGAGAAGACTGTACAGTTGATGACACTTGGCTTTCTTACTATCTTAGTTCAAAGCCAACCCAGGCAGCAGAGTCTGTCAAACTCCTATCTGTAATTACACAGCAAAAAATCAAGAAGTGGAGTGTTGGTTCAAGCAGTAGAGTACTAGATTTGGGGGCTGGTGGGCAGGAACAAAAACTGTTCAGGGACAGGGTCCAGCCTCAGGGTTCAAGCCCCAGAACCAACATAAACAACAAAAATGCAAACAAAGAAAAACAGGTATTTCATTGGGACCCTCCTTTAAGGACTACTGGTGTGAGAAATGGCTCCTTTTGCTGATCATACGCACTGGATGCTCTTTTGGAATCCTTATTGCTCTGGAGAACTCAGGACCAAAATAAAGGAATTGATAACTGACTCCTACAATAAGAGAATCATGTCAGGAGTGAAATATCCATGCATAAAACACTTTAAAACCTCCATGTCTTTGTTTCTTTGCAGTAGAATTTTTTTTGGGGGGTCCAGGCGTGGGCCTGAACTCTGGGCCTCGGCGCTTTACCTCAGGTCTTCAACTCAAGGCTAGTGCTCTACCACTTGAGCCACAGCACCACTTCTGGCTTATTTTTGCTTATGTGGTGCTGAGGAATCGAACCTAGGGCCTCAGGCATGCAAAGTAAGTTCTCTACCACTGAGCCACCTTCCCAGCCCCTGCAGTAGAACATATTTAAAACAACGTTATTTCCTTTTGTTCTATGCTGGCCATCAAATGGCACATTAGTTCTTTTTGTAATTCTCTCAACTAGAAGTTTACAGAAAAATTATATATGAGTAAAAACACACTAGACAAAGTCAAGGACAGAGTTTTCTTCAAGACCTCGGATTCTCTTCTTTTACAGTAAAAAGGAAAGCACAAGTTAACTTGAACTTTGTAAATCCTCTATGGTCAATACCTCTCCTTGGATCAGTTTCCACATCCAGTAACGGTTACTTCCGGGAACAATCTATGGTGCTGTTTGAGGTATAGTGAATAATTTCTGACTTCAACGAAATAACACAAGGACACCTTTGGACCTGAAGTAATACGAGTTTCAGAGACAACTTAGTAAAGAGAAAATATGAAATTTATATTGCTTATAAATACATTATCCATGAGTATATTGAGTTCAAACTTTGTAAATTGTCTGTAAATTAAGGCGAATTTTAAAGGGGAAGAAGTTTCTCAGATCATTTTTTTTGTGAGTGTATGTTCTGCGCATTATTTCCCAAGTGTACATGAATTTGTTAACTCATGTTAACTATAGCAATAATAAGAGAAAGAGAAATTCTGTGTTTAAGTATAAGGGTTCAATACACTATAGAAGACTCTACAAATAAGACAACGTTGAAACAATAAAGCCAAGTCCAGTATGTAGATTTATGAGAATGATATATAGAAAGCATTACTCCTACATGGAACAGGAAGTATGAGGCCACTCCCTTTCTAAATCATGCTTGCTAATGATACAACTTTGTAGAAAGTAGAATGGAAGAATAATTCTGTTTTCAATGCAAGTGAGATATAACAGTATAGACTTAATTGGGAAAAGAAAGTCCATCTTGTGAGAGCAGGGATTATACTAGCTATGAACTGGTGGATAAGATCACATTTTTTCTTTCCTTTACTTATATATTGTTTGTTGGTGGTGGTCCTGGAACTTGAACTCAGAGGCTGGGCACTGACCCTCTGCTATTCAGCTCAAGGCTAGCGCTCTACCACTTGAGCCTCAGTGCCGCTTCCAGTTTTCTTGCAGTAAATTGGAGAAAAGAGTCTCCGGGACTTTGCTACCTGGGCTGGATTTGAACTCCAATCCTCAGATCTCACCACCACCCAGCTTAGGATCACATTTTTGACAGTGTACACTCAGCATATGTAATGTGTATGTTCATCTATCTTTATATGAATTCTTGAGTTGAAAATCTGGGCTACAGCTTTGACTTTACACTCACAAAAATCTTTGTAGTTTAAAAGTAGATTCCACTGGATAAATGAAACCTAAGAATGTAAAGGAGTCTGGGAAGTTCAGGTTGCATCCAGCCTGGGCAGAACAGTCTTTGAGAAACTATAATTAACCAGCCAAAAGATGGATTGGAAGTATGGCTCAAGTATTAGAATACCAGTCATGAACAAGATTGCTGAATTAGATTTTGACGCTTTTGCATACATACATACAATCATACACATATATACAGAGACACTTATATGTGCACACACAAATACAAATATGAAGCAACTCTCAGAATATGTAGAAAAGTTAGAAAACAATAGAAAATATGTCCTGAGTAAGACTAGAATCAAGTGATAATTTGTAAAATTAAAAAATCCTCAAGCGAACATTCTTCAAAAAAGTGTGAGAAAATTACATAGATAGGGATCGGGATAGTAAGAGATTCAAGTAATCAGTATTAAAGGGATTAGATCCATGGAATGAATCAGAGACCCCGCAGGTGCATTTGAAAATGTTCATATCCTGCGTCAAATGTTAGAACATCTTCGAAAAGAGGACATGAACATTCTGAGAAGTTTAGTGGATAATATAACTGGAGAAGTTCAGAATTGCTAGTCTGGGCCTGGGAAGGTGGCTCAGTGGTAGAGTGCTTGCGTTGCATACATGAAGCCCTGGGTTCCATTCCTCAGCACTACATAAGCCAAAAAAAAAAAAAGCCGGAAGTGGCTCTGTGGTTCAAGTGGTAGAGACCTAGACTTGAGCTGAAGAGCTGAGGGACAGCACCCAGTCCCAGAGTTCAGGCCCCATGACCGGTTCCAAAAATGAATAAATAAATAAATAAACAAATAAGTAAATAAATAAATATATATACATATAAATAAACCAAGAAACTACGGTGGGGCAATGTGATACAAACCTTCAATTCTAGCACTCAGACTGACAGGAGATTAGAGACTGGAATTACATAGTGATACCTTCCCTGGACCAGGTAGTATAATTTTCTATTATTAAAAGATACCAAACCAGAAAGGAATACGCAGTTGGAAGTTTGGGCTAATTTTGTCATTATGTTTTGAGAAGTCGTTTCCTATTGAAATGCAACTCATATATAATCCTCACTTCTGCTTTTAAATGCTCTCTTCATTACAGAACATTCCTAGATGCAAAATGGCTCATAATTCCCATGCAAAATTAGAAAAAGTAAGTAATCATCATTCTGTTAGATTCCAAGGAAAGGATGAAGGATTACAAAAGCTTAAGCCTTGAGGAATAGCAAAGTTCATATAATGTAGGAATTGATAGATCTTTCTAAATTAGAGTTCAGACTTCAAATAAATAATTTGGTGTTGTTTGTAATTTCATATTCTATAAGATACTACAAAATTCTTTTTAAATAGTGTGTTTAATTGACAAATTTACAAATGTTTCTTGCATTCAATTTGCCTAGCATATTATTTCAAGAGAGTTATAATTAGAACTCAGTTAATAGATAATTCCAACAGTTCCTGTATAAAATGATAATGTAAATAATGTAGACCGAGTTGCCAAGAAATGGATATTAATTTATAAATTTAGAAAAACAGCAATTTTTGAGGCTTTGGTATAACATGTTATGAAGAGAATAATTGTGTGACTTCTTTCTTCTACCTGTATGTAACACAGGAAGCAATTTCCTTAATTAAATGCCTCTGTATAAAATAAGAAAAATGCTGGGTTTGGAGTTTGTTTTTATTTTTGTTTTTGTTGTATTGGTTTGTCCTAGGGGTTGAACTCTGGGCCTGGACACTGTCTCTGAGCCTGTTAAGCTCAAGGCTTGTGCCCTACCACTTCAAGCTCAGTACCACTTGTGTCTGGCTTTTGCTGAGAAGTTTATTGGAGATAAGAATCTAGGGATCTATCCTGCTGGGTGGGCTTTGAACTGTAATCTTCCGATCTTAGCATCCTGATTATCTATGATAGTTAAAAAGTATAAATATATATAATATTTTCAAGAATGCCAGTGGAGGAAAAATGATGCAACCCAGTTTATTGTGGTGTTCTTTCCAGAACACAGAGGGCATCCCATTAGCATAGGTGTAGTATTTTTTCCAATAGAAATAAGTTATTTGTGATGGGAATTAAGGGAATTTTGAGGTGCACCCTACAAGTTGGAAACTGTTGGTCTAGGATGACTTTATGGCATAAATTTTGGGATTGATGGTCATAGAAATAATAGCTTAATCTGATAAACAATAGCTTAATCTTGAAGAATTAATTATAACAAGCTTCATAGTTTTATCCTATACCAGAATGTGGCTATTTTTCTGTTCACTTCTCAATGTGTAACACCCCATTGCAAAATGCAACTATTGCAGAATTACATAACGTGCAAATAGGTACTATTTTGAATCTCTCAGGTATGGAGTGTTCAGAATTTGAAAGTGAGTAGTTATTAGTAGTTATTATTTTGAGGAACACACATATTCTGTCCTCTTACACAACTTATTTACTTTTAAAAGTTATGGGTTTCTATAGAATTAATCAGTTTTCAGTTTTAGTATGAGAAAGTACAAATTTATTATTTTATGAAAATATTGGCAATTATATTGTAAAAAAATTGTCAAGTTATATAACATTCAAGTTGATGGTCCTCTGATAAAGAAGGGGTAATTAATTCAAATTAGATGCCAAATAGTACGGATTTTTTAAAATGTTACTACATGAAGAATAATATTTACTATACCAAATACGGTGAAATTTTATTTCATGCAGCTTATTTTTAAAATTTAATTTTAATGTGAAAGTGATATGCAGTGGGTTAGCAATTATAAGGCAGTGAATACATAACTGTTCAAACTTGTTATCCCCTCTCTCATTTTTCTCACAGTTTTCCTTCAGCCCCAAACCCCTCACAAGTTGTAATGTACATTTCCAACATAATGTCTTATGAGTATTGCTATTGCATTGGTTTGTCTTTGTCCTTTGTCTCGCCAATTTGTTGTTCCTCTTCCCTTTACTAATTACGGTAAATGTATAAACAAGACACAGGGTACCAAAATCAAACACAATAGGAGATAACTCATAGGGGAAAAACCCAAGGAAAATAGAAATCACATAGTACATTAAAAACAACAACTGCAGAGAGTTCCGGGAAGATGGCGGAGGAGAAGCTGGAATCTGAACAAGCTCTCGCATAGAAAGGAGTTTTAGAGTTCCAGTGAACAGTCCTAAGCCAGAGAATCACACCAAGTGAGTCATCACAGTACAGAGAGTTAGACAAGAGAGGGGAAGCCAAGGAAACGCAGCAGCTGCCGCTCCGGCGGCAGGGCCGCGGCGGCGGCGACCACCGCCGTGGAGACATACCTGAGACACAGAGAGTCGGGGACGAAGGAGCCAGACGCAGCGGACGAGCGGATTCTACTCAACACCAACAAGAACCGACAAGGAGCGAACATCTTCATCCTGCTGTTTGCAGACCAGAGACGACCCAGGATCCAAGACTCGGCGTGAGTACAAGCCCAACATCCTCACTCCTCAGGGAGCAGAGGAGGGAAGGCCACCCCTCCACCCCAGCACCGGTGATCTCCATCTTGGATACCGACAAAGTTCGGAGGAGCTGCTAGCTCCAGCTCAGGCCTTGGAATAAAATGAGTCATTTAGCAGGTCACAAGAACTTAATGGCGAAGTGACCTGCCAGACTCAGCTCCATCCAGGGAAAAGTCACCCAGCTCAGGCGCCAGCCACCGGAGTGCCTTGCTTCACTGGGTAACCAGAACCAGAGGCTGCCCCTCCCTCTAGCAGCCTCGACAATCAATTGAAAAACAGAAACCCTGAGAATGGCTCCAGGCTGGGCGCTGTGAGCTTTATCACAAAATAGCCCCAGGGAAAAGCTACTGTTTATTGAAAGGTCTCAACTCTACCCAGAACCTAGCCTCATCACCACATCACCCTCTTTTGTGACTCTCAAAGCAGACCAACCTCCCAGAAAACTAACCTGGGAGGGGGATCTCAAAATCTTGGGTAAAGCAGAGCATTTTTCTACCTCTTCCAACCAACCGACTTAAGAAACCAATCAAGCCACAGGACCTCAAGCTGACCAGAGACTCCAACAAGAGACTGGTTGCAGACAAAAGGGAGATACAGGATTCTTCCCACTCCTCCCCCCCCCCAAAAAAAAATCAAAAGACTTTTTTTCTTTTTTTTTCTTTTTTTCTTTTTCTTTTTTTTCTTTTTTCTTCTTCTTCTTCTTTTCTTTTTTTTGCTTGTTTTTTGTTTTTTGTTACCTTATATATAAATATATATATATAAATTTTTTTCCCTTCTAAAACTTTTATTAATCTTTAATTTTTGCCTCTTCTGAAAAAATAATTGTTTTCCAGTAACCTTTTTTTTTCTCATCTTATAATTTTTATTTTAGGAATACGTAAATAAGAGTTTTCCTTTCTTTTCTTGTCTTCTTTCTCTTTTTCTTTCTTTCTTAATTATCTTTTTGTTTTTTATCTAGCTCTACTGAACTTCTGATCTTTTCTTCTCCCGTTCCCATCCTTAAAGCTTTTCACATCTCCTCTATGTCCCTCCCCTTCTCTGAACATATTCACATTCCTCTCTAAATAGACGGCCTTTTAACCTCTATAATAACATTAATTTTTACGTTTCTATTCTTTTTCTGGTCTCTCTTTATTCCCCTTTCCGTCTCTTCTTTTTCTCTCTCTCTCTACTTGCATCCTACCCAACTCATTTCCTGCACTGTGATTAGGACATAGTTAACTCTCCCTGTGCCTCCCCACACCAATCTATTCCTATTTTTTACCCACATCTCTCCCTAATCCTAATAATTTCTGGTTTTCCAAATTCTTTTCTGCGGTTCGAAATCCTTTAACATATAGTCGTTTGATGTTGAATAGATGTATCTGTTGAACTAGATTGTATCTGTAGACTATTGACTGTACAAATGCAAACTTTGGTTGATGATTGCCTTAAGATAGTGTTCTAGCACAAAACTGGTGCAATCTTTATCTCAAATGGGCCGAGTAAGCCGGAAAAACACAAGAAAAATGGCAAATTCGGGTATCTCAATTCCCAACCTTGATAATCAGGGATTAGAACAGATAAAGAATAATCCAGAGGAGAGTTCCCAAATAGCTCTACAAACACTAATAGCAAACATGATGAATGAGAAGTTTGACAATGTACAAAGGACTCTATATGAGCGTGATAGGGAGAGAGAGGAGGCATCCCAGAAGTTTATACAGGAATATCATAAGCGTGAGGAAGCTTCTCAAAAACTGATACAGGATTTGCGTGAACAACTTGAGAATACTCAAAGAGAAAGGGAGGAATGGCGTGAGCAGGCAGAGAACACTCAAAGAGAACTGCAGGAATCCCACAGAAGGGAGGAAACTAATCAAAGAGTAATTCACGAATTAAGAGACCAGGTAGAGAATACACAAAGATCACTAAAGACATTCATGGAATCCATTAACAAAGAGCTGAAGGAAGTCAGGGAGACCACAAAGGGAATGCTGAATGGAACCCAACAGAAGGAATGGGAGTCCAAAGAAACCATAACCAATCAACTAAGTGATTTGAGAACAAACACTGAACACCAAATTAAGGAAGTAAAGAAAATCATACAAGACCTAAAACAGAGCTTCAACAAAGAACTTGAAGCCATCAAAGCTGACCAATTAGAAGGAAAAGAGATAAAAAACAAAGTAGAGAGTCTTGACAAAAGGTTAGACCATGCAGAAGATCGAATCTCAGGGATTGAAGACAGCCTAGATATTATAGAGAAAGAACATACAACCATCCAAGACAAGTCCAAGAAATATGATAGGTCTATCCAACACCTGGAAGACACCATCAGAAGGCCCAATCTAAGGATAATGGGTGTAGAGGAGCACCTAGAAACAGAAGTTAATGGTCTAGGAAATTTGTTTAACAGGATCCTAGCAGAGAACTTCCCAAACATACAAAAAGATAGGCCTATTCAGATACAACAAGCTTTTAGAACCCCAAATAGACCAGACCAGAATAGGACATCCCACCGTCACATTATAATCCACACAGGATCAAACCAGACCAAGGAAAAGATCCTTAAAGCTGTCAAGGAGAAAAGGTTAATCACCTATAAAGGGAAACCAATTAGAATTACCTCAGATTTCTCAGCAGAGACAATCAAAGCAAGAAGAGCCTGGAATGACGTATGCCATGCCCTAAAAACAAACAACTATCAACCAAGAATACTGTACCCAGCTAAACTCTCCTTCATAACTGAAGGCCAAATAAAAACCTTCCATAGCAAAGAAAAATTGAAACAATACATCTCCACCAAACCAGCCCTGCAAAAGATTCTTAAAGATGTCCTACACATAGAAAACCAACAAGAACGCAACAAAGGCCAAGAAACTGCACCCAAACTGAGAATCCAAGAATCTTAGGAAGAACCCAGTTTTCACAGCCCCCAAGAAGGTGGATAACATGGCAGGAACCCCCAAATACCTCTCAGTCCTATCTCTTAACGTTAACGGACTGAACTCTCCAATTAAGCGACATAGACTGTCTAGTTGGATTAAAAAACAAGACCCCTCTATCTGCTGCCTGCAGGAGTCACATCTTGCCCGTAAAAACAAACATATTTTCAAAGTTAAAGGCTGGAACAAAATCTACCAAGCAAACGGCCCTCATAAACAGGCGGGAGTTGCAATTCTAATATCAGATAAAATAGACTTCATACTAAAATTCGTGAGAAGAGATAAAGAAGGTCGCTACATACTAATTAAAGGATCTCTCCTTCAGGAGGATATTACAATTCTAAATATCTATTCGCCAAACAATGGAGCACCCAAATTTATCAAAGAAACACTACTTTCCCTCAAATCCCATATAGATCCAAAGACATTAATTGTTGGGGATTTTAACACACCACTCTCCCCACTAGATAGATCAACTCGGCAAAAAATCAACAGAGAAACCACAGATCTAAACAGCTGCATAGATCAACTAGACTTAACAGACATTTACCGAACATTTCACCCAGCAGCAACAGAATACACGTTCTTCTCAGCAGCACATGGAACGTTTTCTAAAATAGACCACATTTTAGGCCACAAAGCAAACTTGTCTAAATTCAGAAACATTGAAGTTATACCTTGCATTCTCTCTGACCACAAGGGAATAAAATTAGATCTCAACACCAAAAGCCACCAAAGAAAGTCCGGTATCACATGGAGGATGAACAACACACTGCTGAATCATGAGTGGGTCATGGAAGAGATTAGAAAGGAAATTCAAATGTTCATGCTATTCAACAAAAATGAACACACAAATTACCAGCTCCTCTGGGACACAGCAAAGGCAGTACTCAGAGGCAAGTTTATAGCTCTGAGCTCCTACATCAACAAATTGGAGAGATCGGAAACTAACAATTTAATGACACATCTAAACCTCCTTGAAAAAGAGCAGCAAGATAAACCCCAATCCAGTAGACGGAAAGAAATAATCAAAATTAAATCAGAATTAAATGAATTAGAATCCAAAAAAACTATAGAAAGAATCAACAAAACAAAGAGTTGGTTCTTCGAAAAACTTAACAAAATTGACAGACCCTTAGCAAACCTTATCAGAAAAAGGAGAGAACACACCCAAATTAATAAACTCAGAGATGAGAATGGAAACATCACCACGGAAACAACCAAGATTCAGAACATTATTAGGGGATACTTCTCAAAACTTTATGCTAATAAGTTTGAGAACTTGACAGAAATGGACCTTTTCCTAGCAAATATTGACATGCCAAAACTAAACCAAGATGAGTTAAACCAGCTTAACAGGCCCATATCAAGCATTGAAATAGAAACAGCAATAAGAGACCTCCCAGCTAAGAAAAGTCCAGGACCAGATGGTTTTAGAGCAGAATTTTACAAGGCCTTCAAAGCAGAGCTCACCACAATACTCCTCCAACTCTTCAATGAAATTGAAAGAGAAAGCTCACTACCAAACACATTCTATGAAGCCATCATAACCCTCAACCCAAAACCAGGCAGGGACTCATCAAAGAAAGAGAACTATAGACCCATTTCTTTGATGAACATTGATGCAAAACTTCTCAACAAAATTTTGGCCAATCGACTTCAACAATTCATCCAAAAAATCATACACCATGATCAAACAGGATTCATTTCAGGGATGCAAAGCTGGTTCAATATACGCAAATCAATTAATATTATTCATCACATCAACAGGAGCAAGAATAAGAACCACATGGTTATCTCAATAGATGCAGAAAAAGCATTTGACAAGATCCAACACCCCTTTATGATGAAGGTTCTGGAAAAATTAGGAATCCATGGAACATTCCTCAATACAATAAAGGCTGTATATGACAAACCTACAGCCAGCATTATACTCAATGGTGAAAAACTAAAGCCATTTCCTCTTAACTCAGGAACAAGACAAGGATGCCCACTCTCTCCACTTCTCTTCAATCTAATATTAGAATGCCTAGCTACAGCAATAAGACAAGATGCAGACATAAAGGGGATCCAAATAGGGAAAGAAGAAATAAAACTCTCCCTCTTTGCAGATGACATGATCTTGTATTTAAAGAATCCCATAGACTCCACTCCCAAATTACTCAAGCTGATTCAAAACTTTGGCAAAGTAGCAGGTTATAAAACTAACCCCCCAAAATCAATGGCTTTTCTATATGCCAACAATGAGAAAAGTGTGGCTGAAATTAGGAAAGCAACTCCATTTGTAATAGCCCCACAAAAAATAAAATACCTAGGAATTAACTTAACCAACGACGTGAAGGACCTCTATGATGAAAACTTTAAAATCTTGAAAAAGGAAATCAACACCCAACTTAAAAAATGGCAAAACCTCCCATGCTCCTGGATTGGCAAGATTAACATCGTGAAAATGGCAATACTTCCCAAGGCTATCTACAAATTCAACGCGATACCTATCAAAATTCCACCCTCATTCTTCAAGGAAATAGAGGAGGCAATCCAAAAATTCATATGGAACAATAAAAGACCCCGAATAGCAAAAACGCTCCTCAATGGAAAGAACACTGCTGGAGGAATATCAATACCAAATTTCAAACTCTACTATAAAGCCATAGTAATCAAAACAGCTTGGTATTGGCATAAGAACAGACCTCAGGACCAATGGAATAGAATTGAAAACCCAGAAATGAACCTACAGACCTATAGCCATCTAATCTTCGATAAGGAAGCTAAAACAATAGAATGGAAGAAAGACAGCCTCTTCAGTAAATGGTGCTGGCAAAATTGGTTAACTACATGTAGAAAACTAAAGCTAGATCCTTATATATCACCCTGTACCACAATCAACTCCAAATGGATCAAAGACCTTGAACTCAAAGCAGACACTCTGAAAACATTACAGGATGGAATAGGAGAAACCCTAGGTCTCCTTGGCTCAGGTCGAAATTTTCTGAATAGAGACCAGGAAGCACAACAAATCAAAGAAAGGTTGGACAAATGGGATTGCATAAGATTGCAGAGCTTCTGCAGGGCAAATGACATAGCTGGCAAGATCAATAGAAAGCCCACCGATTGGGAGAAGATCTTTACTAGCCATACAACGGACAAGGGTCTCATATCTAAAATATACTTGGAACTCAAAAAATTAAACTACCCAACAACAAATCCTCAAAGAATCAACTGCTCAATAAATAAGTGGGCGAAAGACTTAAAGAGAAGCTTCTCTGAAGAAGAAACAAGGATGACCAATAGACACATGAAGAAATGTTCAACATCCCTAGCCATAAAAGAAATGCAAATCAAAACAACATTGAGATATCACCTCACTCCAGTTAGAACAGCAAAAATCAAGAACTCTAACAACAACAGATGCTGGAGGGGATGTGGACAGAAAGGAACCTTACTTCATTGTTGGTGGGAATGTAAACTTGTTCAACCACTTTGGAAAGCATTCCAAAGTGGTTGAACAAGTTTACATTCCCACCAACAAGTATGGAGGTTCCTCAGAAGACTTCACATAGATCTCCCCTATGATCCAGCAATCCCACTTTTGGGCATTTACCCAAATGTTTACAAACAAGACCCCACTAAAGCTACCAGCACAACTATGTTTATTGCAGCATTATTTACCATAGCTAAGATATGGAACCAACCCAGATGCCCCTCAGTAGATGAATGGATCAAGAAAATGTGGTATATATACACAATGGAATTCTATGCCTCCATCAGAAAGAATGACATTTCCCCATTTGTTAGGAAATGGAAAGGTTTGGAAAAAATTATATTAAGTGAAGTAAGCCAGGCCCAAAGAAGCATAGGTCCCATGGTTTCCCTTATTTGCAATATCTAGTATAGGTATGAGTCAAGCGGAAAAGGTCAGATAATGTGATGTTAGGAAAATGAACCCTTAAATATGTATTTTAATGTTTTCGTTTCTTTCATGCATGTGTTTCTAATGCATTTATAAGATTATTTCTTTGTTGCTTTGTATGTCCCTCCCCCACAGTGTAACCCCCGCTTTCACTATATTTGATGTCAGTATAACATGTGGAGGAGATGGGGACAAACAAGTCGTTTAAGGATTCAGGTGGACCTGTTGCAACAATGAGAAGTACAAAATGTCATGTCAAAACCAGCTTTACAATGTCGGTGTGTGTGGGGGGGGTTAATTGGGTGGGGGGAGGGGAGTAAAATTGGGTGGGGGGAGGGGGGAGGCGGGGAAGGGAAGTGAAGGGTAAACAAAGGAGGAGGCTGCAATGCTTGGTAAGAAATGTATGCATTATCCTGCCCATGTAATTGTAGCCCCCCTGTACAGTATGTTCGCAAATAAAATAAAATACAATTAAAAAAAAAAAGAAAAGAAATGCAAATCAAAAAAAAAAAAAACCTTCAAAACAACAACTGCAAATAAATATCTCTGTCCATATCTTGGAGTTTATTTTGCTCAGCATCAGTTTATATGCTCATATATATGCATAATAAAGAAACTGGAAAATAATAGTTTCATGGATAATATATCATGAAAACAACATGTTAACTGTTTTTGATGGTAAAGGTGGAATTAGGATTGGTAAATTCGCGATTCTGATAAAGGAATTTCAAAAGAGTTTTAAAATTATGACAGGTAAATTTTAATTGTTCAAACTTTTTAACTTAGCCTATTAAAATTTAAAATTGCCTGGGAAAATAGACTTTCATGCAAAAAAATCCATGGAGACTTAGCTGAGAGGGAGCAATGTGGGTAAGATGGCTCATTTTTACACTAAACAAACAAGCCTCACAAACTGTGCTGTAAATCCTGTAGGTTAACATGCGAATTGTCCTTACCCAGGAAATACAGTCTTACTGTGAGAAACAAGGTTGTTGTGTAATTTAAACTAAACAGTAATTTTCTTAAAAAGATAATTTTGGTCAAAATATTTACGGAGAAAGTGCCCTTCAAAATGAAAGAACGTATTGAGTTTACACAGTGTCTTTGCACTTGAAGCACTGAAACACAGAACAAAAATCTGATTGGATACTTCACATTTCTAAGTAGCTCAAAAATATAATATCCTCATTAACATGAGATAGTGAAGACATCTCTTATTACATAAGCCAAAAAGTTTCGGGATCAGAAAAGAATTGAGCAAATTGCAAAGGTAAGAAAATGCGTTCTTAGAAGCCCTAGCTAAGGGTCCTGGCTTCAGCCGTGGAGGGGGCCAAAACTTTTTGATATAGATTGTCTTAATGTTTTTGCTACCTAAAGTGATTTTACAGAGCCTATTTGGCTCAGTATAATGCAGAAAAAAATGAATGAAGACATGAAAATAAATTCCACCTCCAAATAAAAGAGTTTTAAAAGAGAAACCTGAAGATGTAGCAGTGGCAGATGCAGTATAGTCCTTCACCTTCACTAGACTTGAAGCCAAGAAACTGATTAATTGGAAATCAGGCAAGAGCTAAGAAGGGACATATAAGTAGGACATAGAAGTATTGTCCTTTGTAACAGACAATGTAATCCAAGGAATGGGTGATTTAACTCTATTCTTCTCCATACATCTTGTTGAGCAAAAGCAAGACCAAGAGAAAAATAATCTATTGAAATGATTTTGCAAAGAATTATTTCACTGTTCATAATATGGTATCTAAGGAAAGTCTTAAGAGAGAAGATAAAAGTTGTAAGAGAGAAGATAAAAATGGATTATTCTTCAGTTTCCTCTAAGCATTTTGTTAGCAAAATATATCTTTGAGGTTAAAAGTGACTGAACCAAAAAGGGGTGGAGTACTTATTTTTGTGGGCACATTAGACACAAGAAGATTTCAAGGTAAAAGAAAAAAGAAAAAAAATATAGCTAAATATTTGTGATTACAGGTTCTTGGACTGGTTTTTTGGAGACAAAGATTTGCATTAGTGTTGGTCTTCATAAACATAGTTGTGACAACAAAGAAGGAAAGAAAAAATTCCAAATCTCTTGACTTTATTAAAAGTATGAAAATAGAGTAGTGAAGAGATTGAGAGAAAACAAAGAGAACTGCTTTCTCTCCAGTGGAGTAATAGGTTCTTGTTCTTGTTTCTTCCATTCTGTCTTCACAAGCTATCAAATGTGCCTCAGGACTGGAGTATCCAGTTCAGACAAAGAACATTCACAGAAGAAAATATTTGCAGTAGATATAGGTGATTTATAACCTCAGACAATCTATTTAAATCTGTTTAAAATTCTCCCCACACCCCAAACTGCCCTCTTTGCACAGCTTTGTTTGCTTTTCCAAAGACTGACCTTCATTAACTATTTAAAATTTTGAGAGGTCATATTCATACTGTCTTGAGATTGCTGTTTGGTTGTAATTTTTGTATGTTTTTGTTTGTTGTTGTGTGTTTTAACTGAATTTCAAAAGGTTGTGCAAGTGTGTTACAATTAAATATGTCCATCTAATTGTCTAATGCTCCTGGATCAGAGTCACTCCTTCTATCAATCTGAACCAACCCTTTCTCCAAGATTTATTTCAGATTTACCACTTCCTTTATTACATGTGTACATTGAGTATTCTAGCTGTACTTGTCCCTTGTTGTATTTTTCATTCATTCTATTTCTTTACTATTGTTCCTCTCTGTTCTCAATTTCCTGATAGTCATTCTGTTAAACTGCCTGTTAATACTTTGAAAGGTTTATATACATTCCATGGAGTTTCAATCCCACATATACATGAACTGATGTCAGTTTATATTTCCATAATTCATTCATCTGCAATAACAATTTGCAAGACTGAAGATGTGAATCACTTAGACATGATTTTATTCTCATTCATTTGGAAGATTAATCTTTAGGCAGCAAGAAAGTTTAAAAATTACTTAGAATGTATTCCTAACTACCAGTTTTTATAAATGGCTTTGTACAATGGTGTGTGATTATTTAATTTTACCTAGGATAATATTTTCTACTACCTATAAGTTTTGGAAAAAGAAGAAAACTAAAATTTACGAGTGTAGAGGAATATGATAGAAATAGAAGACATATTTTATATTTGTCACATCTCTGATCAGTACCCAAATGCAAGACTTAAAGTCATATTTCTTACTATATTAGACAGATAGGGAAAACATAAAACAACACTTGATAAAGCAACTATTAGTGACTTTTTAAAATGTACGTTCTTATGTGATGAAATTTACTTTATTAGCTAATACTTGGGTTTGGAATATGGGAGGCTGATCTATTTAACACATTTATGGAAGGCACCTACTAAACAACACAAATGGTGGGGGGTACTATTTCTACACTTTAATGAATGAATTTGGTTGATATTAATGTTGGGTAAGTAAATCAACTCTATTTTAACTTGCTCCCTACACTTGAAAGCCTTTTAATGTCACTATCATCTACTTGTCAAGTGTTATTTTGGCAAATGTGATTTTAAATAGTTTATTTGAAAATGAATATACTTTCAGGAGATTAAGGGTAGGTTATCATTAGTTTGAGAATAACAACATTTTTATACTATACAACCTAGTTTTCTGAAGTACCGGTGTTTTGAAGCACTAAGGATCTTCTTAGTTAATGTTTTTCTAAATTATATTTGACCTCTAAATCAAGTATTCCTTGCCTTGGTAGACCAATTATGGATCTATCGTTCCAGAAACTATTTTTGGCCAACTTATGCTGCACTGAAATCTTTCATTAATCATTATGAGAGGGGTATTAAAAATAATCTTGTTCATTTGTGATTTTGTTCACTCATATGGGCTGGTCATTTGTAAATTGAAAATTTGAACTACAGTACTTTCTCTCATATTTTGTGATCTCATTTTTCATTTCATGTTGCCTTGCATTTCACAGTTGATTACTGCTAATTCCTGTAAGGAATTGGGGACCTGAAATATTATAGGACATGAGAAATTGAGATTAGTCTTCAATTACTTTCTGTTGGCATGTTGCATGAGCCTAAGTGAGAAGTCTTGCCCTTGTTATCTGATGTTGCAGATAACTTGAACCTGGTATCCTAGGGCCCGTGGGTCCTGCAGAAGAATAATAGCTTTTAGACATCATATCAGCAAAATTTGGGTATAATCAGTAAGAATGCTTCAGAAATATGGAGAAAAACACTTTGGGACCAGCAAGTTAAAACAATAAACAGAGTATCAGAGTAAAATCCCTTATACATTAGTGGAAAACAATACTGTTATTTTACCATATGAATTCAGAAGACCACGAACACATGGAAGGTATCACAAGTTTATACCGAAGACATTGAATTGATACTTTTTATATTCTAATATATATTCTAAACCTAATTATTTATATTCCAATCTATTTATGAGTATAAATGTCAATATATTTGTCAAACTATCAATTCTAGTAAGATTCACTGTGTGAAATTTAAAATCAGCACATATAAATATAAAATATATAAGTATATATAATATAAAAAAGGCAACTCTGTTTTAAAGTATTATTCCATTATCTCTACCTCAGTTTTTGGTAGAGTTAGATTTAAAGCTTTACCATTTGTTGATTTACAGCCTAGAGGCAAGAGGAAACACTGTGATTAAAACATTACCAATTTAAGGCCTAATATCGAGGAGAAACTTATGGACTTCTCCAGGAGCTATAGAAATATTTGGTGATAGAAAGTCAGTAGTGTAAGTTCCTGCCTGGTTGGATGATAGACAGGCAAGGACAGTAAGTAATCATGCATATGAACAATTTTTTCACCTTCTTGGCTTTAGCTACTTTTGAAATGATAAGTATAATAAACAATTATATTTTGATAAAATGCCTTCCATTCTAAACAATTCTGTCTGAACTGTTCATCTCTCTATGATCTCTTGTAACTAAGGTTAGTTTTGTTCCAGTGGACAATCTTTGCTGTCACGGTAAGATATTCTGATTGGTCTGTTCCTACATGGAAGAAAGGTAAAGGGTCAGCTAGACATTTGTCCCAGCAAGACCTCATTTTGGAAATTTTAATTTGCACAAGTTAAGAAGTAGCTCTTAAGCAAGGCTTTCTTTGAGTCCATTAGCTCCACAAAGCTAACTCAGTTGATAAATACTTGAAAAGCAATCACCTTTGGACATAGCTGTAAAGGCTTCAAAGTATGATAAAATTTAAAATGAAAAAGACAAAATAGTCATTGACAAAAAATTGCAAATATGGGCAATCGACCAAGAAATATGTTTTTTTTCCATTATACACAGAATTTTAGAGAAATAAGATCAATAGAATTTTTAGGAACAATAAGGGTTCCTTGTTATAAATAGTCAACCATGGATATATGCCTGTATAAAGAGTGCATCATTAAGTACTTAAATTTAGATGATACTACATCTTTCAGCAGCAGGCCTACCCAAATTACAACAATACAGAGATTAACATGGCACTTGCCGAAGGATGATATGAAAATTTGTGAAGTATTCCATATTTTTCATTCTTCTGATGCAAGAAATGAAAAACAGTTAAAAACAGTTATTAAAAAGTTCATTACAAAAATAGAAGTGTAACAATACGTGTAATTCATAGAATTAAAGGTTAGTTTGACATCAGTATATTAAATCTTCACCTGAGAAAGGCCTTTACATAGCATAACCTTTACAAAACTTGAAATTAGTTAACATTGTCATTTTATCCCAAAGAAATAAAATAATACAAGGACCTAGGAAAAAAAGAATCTTAAACTTTTTCTATATGTAATGCAATCTGAAAGGACACATTTATTAATGAACATATACATTATATAACAATGTAGAATTCAAAGTATTATATCTAGGAGCGAATTAAATAGATTGTGGACATTATACAAACAGATATACTTTTTTCAGAAAAGCACCATGAACATCTTTAGTTTCTATACTATTTATTTCAAAAGATAAGTTAAAATTATTTCTGATTTGAAAAAATCACAAACTCTGCAGAAAACATTATAGATGTACACAAACAACTCTTGAATATATTTTGACATCAAAGTCAGGCAATTCACTTGGATGAATACATGGAATCCATGAATTTTTAAAGTAAGATATTGCTGTTGCTTTGTATTTTGAAAATAAAAATTGTAGGGAAACAAAGGATGGACTGGCATTTTTGAAATTTAAGAAACTCAACCAAACCATTACAACTTAGGAGAACAATTTGTACAGTCTTCCACAACTTCAAAGAGGTAGTAATACTTACTTATCCTTTTGGAAATATCAAATGCAGTTTTCGAGATCCAAAAGAAGAAATTTGCTTGGATCTTCCTCAATTGTTTTCTTGCAAATGATACCATTCCTCATTTTTTCATCTTACTTCCTGTCTTCGTCAGAATTGCTTAACCGGAGACTTTGAGTGCCTGTGGGAATGAGATGTCCATGTTTTTCTCCAATAGTTCACATTGATTGAACTGGTCAGAAAAATCTGGTGAATTTTCTGCATATATTTATTCACCATGATTTATTTTATCTTTTTTCCATTTTTACTACTCTAAATTATTCTAACTGGAGAGTAGGGAATTTATAGAGAGCAGAGGAATGATTTTCCTCAATATTCAAAGGTACAGACTGAAAATTAGTAACAGTGGTGTCTTCATGTGCAGCTTATTCTAGGAATGAGAAAATAGGAAACAATGGCTTCTATGTAAATGATTTGGGAAATACCATGTTATAGTGTAAGAGAACTCACTATTCAACTTATGGGCTTAAAGAACTTTCTAATAGCTTTCTAATGTTGGTATTCAACATTAGAAAAAATGTATAATGCAGTAGTAAAATAGAAGTCCTTTGTATGACTACCTAAATTCTTGTTTTATTAAAGACATTTGTTTTCATCTAAAAAATAGGCCTGTCTATTGTCTTCAGGTGATTTTGATGATTGAAGATGCTTAATGAGAAGTCAAAATGTATTAGTAGTCCTTTTCTATCAAATAAATTTCACTTTTTCTTCTTGGCGGATATAATGATCAAAGCAATAATTCAGAATCAGCAAGCAATCGTTCAGAATCATGCTTGCAGTGCAAGTGAATAACCAGTAAGTAATCCTCGATACCATTATCCACAAAGATTTGTCACAGATACAATCTGCCTGCCTTCTCTAGCTGCTTTCCTAGCCTGAACCTATTCCTTCATTGTACAGGAAAAGTGTGATTCAACTGATTTTAGTCAGATCTCTTAGTAGAATTATCAAGTATTTAGATTCTTTTTTTAAAAATTAGTTGTGGGGCCTGAACTCTGGGCCAGGGAACTGTCTTGAGCTCTTCAAATCAAGGCAAGCACTCTACCAATTGAGGCACAGCACCACTTCTGGATGGTTCTGTTTATGTGGTGCTGATTTGGGAAATGGCAGAGCAGAAAGTGAAATGATGCAACCAAAAATATAAAAACAAAATAAATTAGGATAATTATGGAGCAATCATATTGTCTATGAGAACCATGAAAGAGAGAGAGGAAAATAGATAGAGTTGTGCAATGACCTAGCTAGCCACAAAATCCATGCTTCTATTTTTTAAAAGAGATGGAATTAGAATATATGTATTTACTTGAAATTAGTAAATACATTTTTAGTAGCCTACATAAAGAGTCAGAGCTTTGACCACATTACAAACAAGAATCTTAAAACTTGTGCTGGGATGGTGGATCAGTGGTAGAGTGCTTGCCTTGCAGCTTACTACAGCAGAGACTATTTCCAAAAAGGCCACACATATGAATAATAGGGATGAGGATGAGTAAACCCCTCTTCATTGGGAAGCCTAGAGTGGAAAACTAGAAATTGTCCATGAGTTGGTAGCTCAAGGCAGATATTCATGCAATAACTGTGAATGGCTGGACACCCCTGTACAGTGCTTATATGTGGAACATATTGCAACAGCACACACACACACACACACACACACACACACACACACACACACACACACACATCATCATCATCATCATCATCATCATCAGATTTCTTCTTATTTTTTGCGTATGGTCTTAAGAATAAATTTACATTACTAACATGAATTTCTGACAGGAAAATATCATCACTGTACATCTTGGTTGTATGCTCTCAGGTTTAAATTACTATCTAAGTATGTGCATTTGATAAGTATAGGAAAAAGTAGGAGCCACATCGGTGGCTCAGGTCTTTAATCCTACCTAATCAGAAAGATGAAATCGGATGATTGTGCTTTGAAACCAGACCAAGAAAAAAAAGTCCATTAGATTCTGATTTGAAAGTAACCACAAAAGCTTGAAATGGAGCTGTAGTATAAGCATTAAAATGCTAGCCTTTAGAAAACTAAAACGAAAAAATAACAAATTCTGGAACAGAGTCAGGCCCTGAGTTCAAGCTCTAGTATTAGCACAAAACGAATGAATGAATGAATGAATTAACTAAAAATAAATTAAGTGGTCACATGTGGAGAGGCAGATAAAATATAACAATCGTGGAGACTGGATTATGTATTATTTTGTAAAAATGCAAATTATCATTTTTCTTAATCATTAATATTTTATTTGAACTTTATTGTACAATAAACCCTGAGTTTGGCATGCATGTATGTGTGTGTGTACATGTGCGCACATGTGTGTGTATGTGTGTGTGTGTGCGGTTGCAATGTTGCTTGCCAATGTGGATAGAGTGAGGCTGAAAAGAGCTGTGTTGAAATGTTGTTATTTATCATGGTTCCATCCTGTCATTTCAGTGGAACCACCCTTCTGTACATTTTATTTGTCAAATAATAACATCCTCATAATCAAAGCATTTACACCATTAAGTTAGATAAAAGAGATCACTTTCGGTTCTTAGTATATGTTAGGCAAGAAGATACACATATAATTAGGTAGTGAGTTATTGCTGTAAGATGACTGTCAGTACAAAATATGTATTTGACATCTTAAATTGGATATACTTTTAAGATATACTCATAGAGTGATTTTGACCAACTCAACCAAACAGGTATTACTCTGGTTATTCCTGTGAAACTCAAGGTGGATAAACACTTTCCAGATTTCTGTTGAAAATAACTTTGTTTGTAAGATCATATCTATTCACACTAAGATAATAAACCCCATATTTTTTAGGTTTGAATATCCCATCATATTTACTGAAAATCAGTATTGTGGATATGTTTGTTAGATATACATTGCAAAAACAAACAAAAAGCATGTGTCACCTCCAGATTGTGGATGCATTTGAAGTTGTTTTGTACATACAAATGTTTCTTAATTAATTGTTCTTTTGTGGGAGTAACTATCACAACTTTAACAAATAAGGATTTTTGAATATCTTTTCCAATATAAATAAGATCCCAAAGAAAGTCTTGCAATTTCTGAAAACCCTTTGAATATTTTATGATCCTAACTACTCAGGAGACTGAGATCGGAGGATCACAGTTCAAAGCCAGGCCGTGAGACTCTTATCTCCAATTAACCACCAGGAAACCAGAAGTGGCACTCTGGCTCAAAGTAACAACACACTAGCCTTGAGCTGAAGAGCTTGGGGACAAAGCTAAGGCCCAGAGTTCAAGCCCCACAACCGAAAATGAATAAATAAATAAATAAATAAATAAATAAATAAATAAATAAATAAAGCAGCCGGGTGCTGGTGGCTCACACCTGTAATCCTAGCTATTGAGGCTGAGATCTGAGGATCATGGTTTTCAGTTCATTGACTATACAGCTAAAAACATTTCTGAAATAAACATTGTTAAAATCTGAAAATGTAAATGGGTATATAGGCTTTTTATGCATCATTTTATGAAAAGCCAGTTTTTATGAAACTAAAAGATATAGAATAAAAGAATGGAAGTGAATTGGGTGAGCTAATTATTAGTATAACTTTGTTTTCTATTAGCATAGTCTTTTGAATTACATGATGAAGTTAAATTATGTCCTTTGTGACACTATGCTTGTTATTTTTAGAATCTTTGTAGTTATAAGAGTGAATTTGTAGTATAAATAGTCTTTGAAAATGATTAGGATTAATCTTGTGTTTTGTGTCCTATTCCCCTAAAAATGAGTTATTTTCAAGTGTTAATAGTTTATAATTGAATCTTCAGTATCATAAGAAATTTTGAAAAAATGGATTGTGCGGGGTAAGATGTAGCTGCCTCTTCTCCGAACCTCCCCTTTGCCTCCGCACTTCTCAGGGGCCAGCAGCAGCCCGACCAGGGGCACGGGAACGAGGGCTCAGCAAATGACCATGGGCTTGGTGTCCAACTAGCAGTTTGCAGGTGGCTGTGCCAAGGCAGTGGAGAAGGCGCCCGAGTAGGCGCCAGGGGATTCGGCTCAGGCGGCCGAGGAGCTGCAGCTGCTGCACAGGGCCGGCATCTGTAAGTGGTTCAACGTGATCATGGGGTTCGGCTTCCTATCCATGACCGCCTGCACCATGGTCGCGCTGGACCCCCTGGTGGACGTCTTTGTGCACCAGAGTAAGCTGCACATGGAGGGCTTCTGGAGCCTGAGGGTGGGAGAGGCTGTGGAGTTTACCTATAAGAAGTCTGCCAAAGGCGTAGAATCCATTGGATTCACTGGGCCCAGTGCGGTGTTCTCTTTGGTAGTGAGAGGCGGCCAAAGTTGAAGAACATGCAGAAGCGCAGATCCAAAGGAGACAGGTGCTACAGCTGTGGTGGTCTAGACCATCATGCCAAGGAATGCAAGCTGCCACCACAGCCCAAGAAGTGCCACTTCTGCCAAAGCATCAACCACATGGTGTCCTCCTGTCCACTGAAGGCTCAGCAGGTCCCCAGTTCCCAGGGAAAGCCTGCCTACTTTAGGGAAGAAGAACAAGAAGAGATCACAGCCCTGCCCTGCTCCCCGAGGCCCAATATTGAGCCACCAGAGTAAGGGGGGCTACTCTTGCCAGCAGGAAGTTTCAAGGAGAAGGCATGAAACGGCAAAGTGGAGAAAATGGGGATATGGGATGGGTTGGTGAGTAGCTGGCACTGCCATATGTCTCAGGCCGGAATGTCCCAGCATCACCCCATCTTGTCTTTTGATGAGGGGAAGGGGTTATGCATAGGAATCCCATCATGATCTATCCCAATTCAAGTGAGGGGCTTTGGGGGAACCATTTTGAAACCTGCATACTTTATATGATAAGCTTCACCTGTCCTACATGCTTCCCCTCCCTCCGCCCCCCCCCACAGCCTCCAGCTTCTAAAAATGACCCAGATTGGCAAGTTGTTCCTTTAAAGAAGGATGTGTCTTATTTCTCTTGCCAGGGTGTGAAACAAATAAGCATCAGACCAGCAGATCCATGGGCCCAAATCCCCAAGGTGTAATACCTCGGGTAGGAGGGCCCGTCAGGAGCAAGGTAGGGTTGTTTTGTTTTGTTTTGTTTTTTGTCTCTCCACCACCTCCTCTCCTAAACATCTTGTTTCCTCATCACCCTATCTTGAGCCGTAGTGCTGGGAGAGCTTGTCCAGGCATTTGGTTGTGATGACAGGCAACATGGGTTACTAGGGAATGGCTGTAAACCTGCTGCTCTGTGCTTCTCCCCGCCCCGCCCCAATTCTGGGCCAATGTGATTGTAATTTATTTGTTCCCTTGGATAACTGCACCTTGGGTCCCCGCTTTCTTCAGGATGCCAAAACTGCACTATATGTGAGAATGATGTATCTTGTGCATTTTAACTTTTTTTCTTATTATAAATATTCTGGTATTGTATTTTTATATATTTTAATCTTAAGGCCCTCCTTCCTGCACTGTGTTCTCAGGTACATGAGCAATCTCAGGGATAAGTAGGCAACAACTCCAGGTCAGCACAGCAGGAAGAATTTGTTGTTTTTATCACCATGGAGAACAACCATTTGTAGTGCCTAGCCTATTGAACTACTTCATTTTTGCCAATTAGAGCTGGTTTTTCTGCCATAAGGTCGTCTTGAAACCCCATCAACCCTTGGAAATGTTTCATGGGAGACTAAGTTTTTAATTGGGTTGCCCCATGACTTGTTCTCCTTCTGCTGGAAGAATGGAAATTAGTCTAAACAGGAAATGGTGGTGCAGACAAGGTAGAAGAGGCCCAAAGAGGAAGCCAAGGTTAGTAATGATTGTCTAATCCTATGGCTCTGGGACTTGTTTTCTTTCCATATACCACATCTATCCTTTACTAGGTTAGCCTGGGATTACTGTGCAAGTAACTGTATATGTATTTTTTTTCCTAAAAGGAATGGGAATTGATATGTTTGGATTTTAAGACCACAGATATGTGTCCACCTTGTACTAGCCATGCAGGGATGGCTCTATAAAAAGCAAGGACCAAAATCCTCAGTCTCGGCTTCCAGGGAAATCCATAAGTGAAGGTCTCTCTCTGGAGCCCGTGTCCTGCCCTGCTGCATAATTGTTCATAGTGTTGTGTTAGCTAAAGGAGAAAAAGGGAGTTTCGTTTACATTCTGTGAGATCACCGCAAACCTACCTCACTGTGTTGAAACAGGACAAATGCAATAGAATGCATTGGGTGATGTGTGTCTGATCCTAGTTTCTTGTCTCCCCACAAATGCTGGCCCCTCTAGTTAATTGTATTTGTCTAGGCTCTGTAGGACTTTACTGAGTTTCTGAGTTGATCATTTGCTAGGTGGCCTAGTTTGCGTAAATAATAATGTGTGGGTTTTTTCTCCATGTTCTTTTTGAGGTTTTATTGTTTACAAACTTCTTTTAGAATTGAGAAAAATAGCCAAACCATCTTTGACAGAAGGTTATGCACTAGACAAAAGGATCTGAAGCTAAGTTGGGGGACCTTCTAAAGTGAGGATCTTGAACTAGTTTTTCTTTTGTTCCCTCTCTTCCTCTATTTCCCATTTTGGACTAGATCTTCGTTGGTAAAAATAATAATAATAAGTCCCTATCTTCTACCCTTTTCTCCCTCAAAAGAAAACCTACATGCCCATACACAGATGACTCTTGGAATGTCTCTTCAACTTTTATGTGACTTATGCAAAGATTCTGAAGATGCTAGGGCTCCAACCTCTCCACACCCCACACACACACCTTGTTCCCAACCTGAGTCCATGTTTTTTAAACATAATTCTCATCAAATATGACATTTGTGACCAAACTTGTTTGTTCTGTAATACTAGAGAAAATCAAGTGTGGCTTTCCTTGTAGAAAGTGGGGTCAGGAGACCAGGAAAGGGAATATTAATGTGTGTTCCAGTCACTCAGGAACTTGTACACAGGTGCAAGAAAAGTCATGTCAAAGTGGCCACAAGATTGTTTAATGGGAGACGGACAAATGTAACTCCATGTTTACTGCGAGAAACCAAAGTTTTGTGAGAAATCTTGAATTTATGGGGAGGGAGGGTGGGAAAGTGTGTACCTGTCTGTCCTTCCTCTGATCCCTGCAGACTAAAGCTCCCTTGGGCTTTTATGATACCAGTCCTGGGTGTTTTATTTCATGATTGATTTGTGCTGTACCCAAGTACTTCCTTTCCTCCTTTCTAACCATTTTTTTTAACACATCCTGACTCTTCCCTTCCCTTTCTTTTCCTGGGAAAATACAATGAATGAATAAATAAATAAATACTTAAAAAAAGAAATTTTGAAAAAATGTAGTAGTATTGTTGTCTTTTTTAGGGAGTGGAGTCTGGTAGTGGGGCCTGAACTCTGGGCCTGGTCGCTGTCCCTTAGCTCTTCAGCTCAAGGCGAGCACTCTTCCACTTGAGCCAAAGCGTCACTTCCAGCTTTTTTCTTTTTGCTTATCTGGTGCTGAGGAATCAAACCCAGTGCCTCATGCATGCACAGCAAGCGCTCTACCTCTGAGACACCTTCCAGCCCTTTATGTCTTTTTAAACCAATTGTATTCAGAAGTTGGAAAGGCTTTAATTCATGCTTAGGTCTTGTTGTCTATGATTTTTATCCTCTCATTCCTAACATTAATGATAGGTCAGTCTGTATTTTTGGGTACAAGAAAGGTAAAATATTTATCTGGGGTCAAAGGTGATTTTTATATCAGTCTTGGTTTAATAGCATTTTAAAGTATACCTTTCTCTCAAAATGTTGGGTATAAAAAGCAGTCAAAAAACTTCTAATAGTAAACAACCTAGGTGAGCTACACTGTGGAAATGATTGGTGTATAAGACCTGCAGTCTGTTTCCATCAGGAATTGGGGAGGTCATTCTTTCAGTAAGACAGTGTTAAACAGAGATAGGGTCCCCAGGCAGCGCAGTGTTGAGTGAAGGGATAGAATATTATTTCTGCTATTTTGACCTAGAAATCAAGAATGTTACACTTTAGCAGTTCCTTTCACAATGGAGGTATGTATGGATTATGAACTTTGAGTTTTCATATTACAATTATCTATTTTCTAAGAAAGATAAAGTGAAATATTATGAGTGTACACAATACTGGGAATTTTTCCTAGAATTTGTAGACAAAGGGATGGTATTTTGGTCATAAAATAGAATGAGGTTAATTGATACATTTGGAGATGGACCTCAGGCTAACACTTACCATGTGTGCAATGTTGTAGTAGTAATTACAACTCTGAAGACTTCAATATCATCATCTGAGAATTAAAAATGTAAGTAGTTCCACTTTATGCAATTATTGTGAGGATTAAATTAGATACCATAGGTAAAGTATTGGAAAAACAATCAATTAGCATTTGGCAAATTCTACCTGTTATTTTATCATGTGATGAATTCTAACATTTTTACTCTGGTTTTATATTGTCTCTTTATGATGTGCAATGTGATGTATTGATATTCATTGCATTGATCATTTTTCTGTCACTATAAGGAAAAAACCTGAAGAGAAAATTTCTGAGGAAGAAACTATTATATTGTTTCATGGCTTAAGAGAGCACAGTTTAAGATCAGATGTCTCCATTGTTTTTAATTATATTTTTATTATCTTAACTAGTTGTACAAGGGAATTTTCATTCAATAAATCATGTTTTTATGTATAATGGATATTTATATAACTTTTCCCTACCCTTCAAAACCTCACCACACTTTAATATTTTCTAGTTTCATACTATCTGCATTGAATATTATGTCTTCACTTTCTTCCTCCATAGCTCACTTTATTCCTTCCCTTTGACTTCCCCTCACATCTTCCAACAGATTGTTTCCTGGTATTCATTTTGTTGTATTAAAAGTTCAATTTTATAAAAAATATGACATCATTTAAATACTCCTCTGTAAATAGCATGATTTGGTTAATATTGCTGTGTAAACTTGTATAAAGTTCTAGCTTCCAAATATGAGACAGAGCATGGGTCCTTTTGTGTCTGGCTCTGACTTATTTTACTTAACATATTTTTAGATCTATCCATTTCATTGTAAATAATGTAACAGTCTTCATAATGGATAGGTACAATCCACTTATGTATATATGACACAGTTTTGCCAACCATCTCTCTGCCAAAGGGCATCTGGGCTGTTTCCATAACTTGGCTATGGTGAATAGTGCAATAGTGAACATGGTTGTGAAAGTGATTTTACTGAAACCATTTGGAAGAATTCATCACTATCTTTCTGGGAGCAATCCCCTAACCTGTTTTCCAGAATAAGCACATCCTTCCCATCATCTCCATCGCAACGTTTTGCAAGTCCTCAAAAACACACTACCCCATATAGGTCTCAATAAGCTAAAACCACACTGTGCCCATATTCTTTCAATACATTTTTAATAATTGTACATATAATTTACTGAGAAACTTCTATGTACTTTCCTAATGTGGGAATGAGAGACATAACAACAGAATGAAATTAAGAAATATGCATCTTATTTAGCTATTATCATATTTAAAATCTTTTTCAGCTCTAACTTAGAGCCTCGCTTACTATTATTTTAATCTTTATTTGATTACTTCATCTATCGCCTAAATTATAACAGGTAAGTTAAATACAAAGTCAAAAAGTGTGGTTTGATTTTGACACTCATGTGTGAGGATGCACAATATGGGCCAATAGATGGATTGGAATTAATAGCAATTATCCATTTTGCTAAAGTAGAGATGGTTTTCCCAAACTGATTCTCACAATTAATATTGCATTCAACAAAAAGAAACGTGTAACAATTCCCTTTGTTTTGCTCCTATTAACTTTTGTTTCCATTTTATTTTATAATGAATGATGATTTCATAAGTCTCCTGTAGATGCAAAAATATGTAGAAATATTTCTATCTATGCATTAATCTATACATACACACATATATTACACAGGTTACAATGATAATGTATAACTTCTATAACTATACAATTTACTAAATTATTAAAAATATCGATGGCTCATGACTGGAATCCTGGTTACTCAGGAGGCTGAGATCTGACGATCGTGGTTTGAAGCCATCCTGGGCAGGAAAGTCCATGAGCCTCTTATCGCCAAACAACCAACAGAAAATCAGAATTGGAACTGTGGTTCAAAGTATTAGAGTGGTAGCCTTGAGAGAAAAAGCTCAGGGACATCACCCAGGCTCTTAGTTCAAGAATTACAATCTACCCGAAAAAAATCTATTTAATTTACACCTGTGTAAGTAGAGTATTTCCATCACCCAAATGCATATCCATGCTCATTTGCAAAGTAACTCTCTTTTGTCTGAAGTACCATTAAACATTATCACTAAAGTAGAAAGCATTGGAACGTAGGTTCATTCTATCTCTCTCATGGATTTTTCTCCACTCAAATACTCAAGTGTTACAATTGTTCTAATTATTTAAAATCATAGTTTTTTTCTTTATTACCCCTAATATTAGAGTTTGAATTGAGTGTTTTGTGCCCCTTAAATGGGTGTTCTTACCACTTTGTCATGCCCCCAGCCCTGTTATCCTGATTATTTTTTAGCTAGAAACTAAATTCATACTTGTGTATGATCTTAGCCTCAGTCTACTTGATGTTATTCTTCCTGGAATTTAGAATAACAGGTGCATGGAATTGTGTAGGGGAAAATCAGTCAGGAGGTAAAATCTATATTGAATATTAATAGTTAAAGAGGAAAAAGAGATCCTAAATGGCAAACTAAAGACAAAGCAATATCAGAGTACTATATGCTCAATATTAAATAAGAAGGTTTAATTGCAAAATTGAGCTGAAATGTGCACATCAGGTAAAAGCAAGAAATCAGAGCCTACCACCAACAAAGAAACACCATAATGCATATCTCAGAAAAAGGAAAAAAGTTCCTGTCCTTGATATCAATGATACATATAATCCCTACACATGCACATGCACATGCACGCACACACACACACACACACACACACACACACACACACACGAATGTATGCAACAGCTCAACCTTCTCGTATCCATTCAACATGAATCAAAGATTTTCCTATAATAGTTGAAACTTTAAAAGTTTCTAGTTTTGTAAATAATTGATGACAGATGCATAAGCAAATGTTTTCTGAATAACACTATGTTATGTAATTGAGAATTTATGATGGTTATATCTACTTAAAATATCTCTGAATCTCGAAAGAATTAAACAAGAGACAATTCGAATTTGGGACTATATTTCTACCAGCTATTCTGCAAAGGCTTAAAAAAAGTTATGAGATCCAATATTAAATACCAAATTAATATAATGAATACATGTGTAAGTGAAGTGAAAGACAGTGATCAGAGACCTATGCTGCCTCCAATTCTCAGCAGGCTGCACACTGTGACACCTTTGATTCTGCTGCGCCAGTTCATTTCCCTAGAGCACTGGCCCTGCTGGGGTTGGGGATGGGGGCTGGGTGGAGAGGGAGGAGGACACAGGGGAAGCAGAGCTTTGGTTGGGGCTGAGAGCAATGGGGAGAGGATGGTGGGGAGGCCCTGAAGGAGGCTGTGAAGGGAGGAAGAGGCAGTTGGCCAACAGCTCATGCAACAGCAGCCCTAAAGGCAGCTGGGTTTTGGAGAGTGTCTGTGAGGTGTGCAATTTGGGGTGGATTTGCTAGGGCCTATTTGCTTGGTGAGGAGAGGAAGAAGTCTCGAGTCCCACCCATACAGATAATGAAAAATGAGACAACCAGTGGCTGAAGAATTTCAAGAACAAAGTCAGGGACTTATAGGTAACCTCTAGGGCCAGTGAGGGCAGCAAGGATGGGCCTGTGGTTGTCATGCCTCTCTTGATGCCCTTGGAAGTGAGGGCCAGCTCTCCTGTGGGTTAGGCCTCGCTCTTGCCTTGAGGCCAGCACCAGGATTTGTCAGCACAGCCTCACCCTGCCCCAAGGAGCTGGCCTGTTGTGGGTGCTGGAACCTGGGCAGCTGCTGGAAGGCTATACATAGCAAGGCAGAGGAAGCATGGCTGGTAGGCTCTGCTCCAGCCCAGCCAAGCTCAGGAGCACTGGGGAAGTTACTGCACTGGATCAGGCTCAGGCACTGCTCCCCAGAGAAGTAAGGCCTCTGGAGATCTGTGCAGTGGCCGCCACATGTGGGTTGTGAACCTCCTTAGAATGGCCGAGGAGTCTCAATGGAGAGGTGCATTTGCTTCTGTGCCTCTCCCATCTTCTGGATTCCTGTTCTCCTCCTGCCTCCTGCCATGTGCAACTACAGGAGTCAACTTCTCCAAGCCACTGAGAGGCCATCCTGGAGATGCCCACAGGGCTTTCCAGGCTGTTTCAACATGCATGCAGGGCTCACAGGGTGCCATCCTCCAGGCAAAGCATACCCCCATTTCAGCTTGGCCACCCCTCCCTAGGGGATCACAAACTGCATTCTTACACAGAAAGCCAGAGGTACACAAGGCTGCCCTGCAGTATAAGGCATCCTTTCCTGCCTCCTGCTCAGGTGTGGAGCAGCTGTGGAGCTAACTACAACATAATGTTTGATTATCTAAAAAGAAGAGGAAAAAAGCATCATTGTCCCACATACAGCTTCCCCTGGGGTTCGCTGTTTACACTATTCTTTCGCTTAGATAAGGATTCCCAAAGACCACCACGGAGCCAGTTCTCATGTGAGCACATTAGAGTCCTTTATTTCAAGCTCGAGCCTGGACTCACAACTGTCACCATTGCAGTGGGTCAGAATTGAGAGCCCCGACCCTTCAGTTAACTGGGTAATCTTATAACAATCTTATTGGCTAGCGAGTGCAGGCTAAGCAATGAGCAATAATTTGTGGAGGAGAAGGGGAAAAAAAAAACAAATCATTAAATAGGGATACAGGTGGACCCATTGCAACAATGAGATGTACAACTTCTTATGGAGAAAAACGAATTTTACAACTTTGGTGGGGGAAGGGGGCGGAGAATTCGATGGGGGAACTATGGGAGGATGGGAAGTTACAGGAGTGGGAAACAAAGGAGGAGGCTACAATGCTTGATAAGAAATGTACTCAAGCTGGGCGCTGGTGGCTCACGCCTGTAATCCTAGCTACTCAGGAGGCTGAGATCTGAGGATCGCGGTTCAAAGCCAGCCCGGGCAGGAAAGACCGTGAGACTCCTATCTCCAATAAACCACCAGAAAACCGGAAGTGGCGCTGTAGCTCAAGTGGTAGAGCGCTCGCCTTTAGCTGAAGAGCTGAGGGACAGCGCCCAGGCCCAGAGTTCAAGCCCCACGGCCGGAAAAAAAAAAAAAAAAAAAAAAAAAAAAAAAAAAAAAAAAAAGAAATGTACTCATTATCTTGCCCATATAATTGTAACCACTCTGTACAGTATTTTCACAATAAAAAGTAAAAAAAAAATTGAAAAATTTAAAAAAATCTGTAGCTTTATGTACATTCTTTCATTGGTGATGGCTATTGCTAGGGGAGTTATTTGCAGAACATTATTGTGACATTTCACAGTTTTTCCAGGAACCTGAGTTCTAACTTTCAGTAAAAGTCTACTTACAATGGGTACTTTCAGTAAAGGTCTTCACAATGGATACTTTCTGATTATTCGGAGTCTATGTCCAGAATGACTGTACTTTGGCAAAGACCTCTCACTAGGTGTGTGTGTGTGTGTGTGTGTGTGTGTGTGTGTGTGTGTGTGTGTGTGTGTGTGTGTGTGTGTGTGTGTGTTGTGTGTGTGTGTGTGTGTGTGTGTGTGTGTGTGTTTTGTGTGTGTGTGTGTGTGTGTGTGTGTGTGTGTGTGTGTGTTGTGTGAGAGAGTCAGACACAGATGAGGTTTGGAGTAAAACACTCCTTCCCTTCAGCATTGAGTTTTGGTATATATTGTTTGTCCCACCTCCCCAATCTGGAGTTTTAAAGTTGTCATTCTAAATACTTTTATCCTTTGATCTTCTTGATATTCAGATTCCTAAGGTCTGCTTGTGAACTTCAACATTTGCTTCATGAAGGTGATGCCTTTCTTCTAACTTTTATGAAGCCTTTTCCTCTCTTTAAATCCAGTTTGTGCTGTATTAGTGGTTTTACTTAGCCCAGACTGTGGGGGCCCATGCTGTGACTGGTAATTCAGAGATTAGTTTAGGCCAATATGAGATACTATACTTTCAGAATATCAGTGAAAGAAGTTCAGCATCTTTATTAAAACAATTTCCTGATTGTAAATAAAACAAAAACATCCAGTGATATAAATGTACAATCTGTTGTTTTTAGTTAATTGTGCACCATTGTAATGAAAAAAAATCTTTTTACTAACTAAAGTGAGTATTTGTAATGGGAAAAAATAAAATATAATAAATCTTAAAAACTGATCAAATACTAAAAAAAAGAAAGACACTGATCAGGAATGAAATACAAATGTAAATATTTAATAAATAAATGAAATATTTGAGATTCATATCCACATAGCAAACACGAAGGAAAATAAAGAGGAAAGTCACTGAGATCCTATCTTACACACCAGAATAGCTATTACCACTCAAATAAATAAACTGCTAGATAGGTTGAAATAAATCAGGAACTATATTTGATTTTGTGGCATTGTAAACTAGTGCAACCAATAGGGATATCTTAATGGAAGTTTACACAACACCAAAAAGACAGATATGTTGATGACCTTACTGCAACTGGATACATATTGAAGGAATATAAATCAACATGAACATCCATGTTCATGGCAGCAATATTCTATAGCAACCAAGCTGTGTAATCAACTTAGATGCACCAGAAAGAGAGAATGAAGAAAATGTGCTATTAATACCTACAAACATGTTCTGGTATATGAGAGGTGAATGTTTCTACTGTATAATTGCTAAATATTTTAAATATATAACTAATCTTAATTTCACTGGGTTTTGTGGCATTGTGTTTTTGCTTTAATGAGGAATGTCCATATTGATTTTCAGACCAGTTACAATAGGTTGAAGATATCCTATATTATGTGGATATTAGATCAAAATTTAAATATATCAATGAACACATAGAATACCATCATATGTAGTTTATAATTTGAAGCAATTTTAAGAAGGCAACAGTTGAGGGAAAGACGATGTTAGAAGCTTAACAAATACACAGACATGGAAAAATACAAAAAATGTGCAACTAATTACTGCTAATAGTAAAACATTTTCCTCAAGTTTTAACGATGAAACTATTAAAATAATACTTAATAACATTAAATAAATATGCCTTGGAAGATAATGTACCACTTATATACGTTTCCCCATAATTTGTTTTACTTTATAACAAATGGATTAAAAGAAAGTGTAATTACATGTCTGAAGATGCTAACACTTTCAAGTGTCATTGATTGAATCCAGCAAAGGAAAGTAACAGAGAATTAGAGAGTAAGGACTACCTGGGCTATGGATAAAGATACTCAGTAGAACTTAGTGAGGAAAGAATGTGTTCCATTTTCCTGACCAAATAGAGCTAGGACAGTTAACTTTTGACAGAACACATGTAATGTAGAATAGTGGAGTTACTAATTTAGGTAGTAATTTATTACGTTTATTCTCTAATCTTATGATGTGATTCCCAAATGATGTGAGTGATCCTAGATTTTCTGAGCCCTTTTTTCACCCAAAGTTTCTAATTACTCACCCTGCCAATCGTCCTTCTGCTACTCTCATTTCTCCTTGATTCTGAACTAAACTCCTGTAACCTCTTGGTTCATGAGAAAGAGCTGCAGAAATATGAGGATGGCTTTGAGTCTGAGCTAACATCCACTCCAGCTTGGGGATCTGGTGAAGGACTTGCACCTGGGCCTCGAATCAGATATTAATTGACCTCATTGGATATGAAGAAACTCACTCCCTCAGGCAGAATCTGTCCTTCCTTGACCTTCTCTGAACAGATTTGATACTAGGGCACAATTCAGAGAATGAGCTTTTCCATTGTCAGAAAGAACAGGTTGAAAACTAAAAGTGGCCTCAGTTCCCAAAGGGCCATTCAGAAGCCAAGAGATCACACTTTCCTCCTCATCAGAGATCTTCTGGTAGGAATATAGTCTTAGCAAAGTCTAAGATGGAGATAAACTGAGTCTGGGCCTACGGAGGAAACAAAAGAATGCCCTATCTTTGACTACAAGGGAGTTGTGTAGTGAGACATGACAACTTCCTTCATATAAGTAAATTCACTAGATAAGTTATCTCACTGCCACTTTGCAGGAGGTCAATTTCTCCAAAGGAGAAGTTGTTAAATGTTGTGACTGCCAGTTTGCTCTCTAGGCTGTTGTCTCTCTTACCCCTTCTCATGTCAGGAATACATTGCTTCTTTCAGGCACTCAACTACTTATCCTGACTCCTAGGCAGGAATACTGCTGGCTATTCTTCGGCTAACCTCTTGTATTAAAGGTAGAATTGGCCCAGGCTCTGCTTATGCCTAGAAGTAGATGCAAGAGTTGAATATAAGCTCAGATTTGTACAGAACAACAATCATATTGAAAAAAAATTAAATGAAATTAATAGTTGAGTAATTTAGGGTTTATTGCCACAAGATTTAGGTAATAATTAGAAATACATCTAGAATCATGTATTAGGAAGAGAGCAGTGAAGTAGGTTCAGGATATGATGGAAAAGACACCATGGCCATAACAGGAGATGAGAGTATGAAGGAACTATTGACATAGGTCCATTAACTATCTTAGGAGTGACCTTGGATAGGAGGCTTTTAGAATAATAATTAAAAGACAGGGACTTGCTGGGCAATGGTGTCTCACACCTGTAATCCTAGCTAACTAGGAGGCTGAGATCTGAGTATTATGATTCAAAGCAAGCCCAGGCAGAAAAAGCCAGAAGTGGTGCTGTGGCTCAAGTGGTAGAACAAGAGCCTTGAGCTCAGGGACAATGCCTAGGCCCTGAGTGCAAGCTTTAGGATCAGCAAAACAACAACAAGAAAACAATAATGATAAAAGAAATAAAAGAAGGACTTAAATATATGCGATGTAATGATGATCATGTGTAACTGTTTAGGGAACATAAAAGGAGGCAAAATTTGGAGAAAAATCATATCTATTCTTTACTAATCAAGGATGCAAAGTAAATGCCAAATATCTCTTCTCAAAAACTTCCAAACTTGGGCTGGGAATGTGGTTCAGTGTTAGAGTGTTTGCCTTGCATGCATGAGGCCTTGGGTTCCATTCTTCAGCAGTACATAAGCAGAAAAAGCCAGAAGTGCTGCTATGGCTCGAGTGGTAGAGCACTAGCCTTGAATTGAATAGGTGAGGGACAGTGCACAGGCCCAGAGTTCAGGCCCCCTGTCTGGCCTAAATAAAAACAAAAAAAAAAATAAAACAAAAGAAAAAGTTATCTTTTCTCGTAATTGAACAGAGGCTCCTTTTACAGAGATTCTCCTTATCTAGCTCAAGGTCATCAGAACTTCAGCAAACTTATCCTGTAGAGATGTAATGCACCTAATTCTACTGAACCTAATCATGGCTAGGAAAGTATGGTCATCGATACGTTGTGGTATTTTTCCTTATAAATATATAATACTGTCAGTTATTACATACAATATATGTTATAATATAGAATAGATTATACATTATATAATATATCAAATATATTATAACATGTATTATATATTAACAGACTTCCTAGTTTTAGAGTTAGGAGCAATCAACCTATTGAAAGAAAAATGTTTGAATCTCTGACTAATTTCTCTACCACAGGACAATACCAGGTTTCATTCTTATTACCCAAAGAGCAACATAGGAAAGCGATGCCCATGGATGTGGTTCTCTGGATTTGGAAACTGTGATCATATATATATGATATGTATATATGTCATATATATATGAAATATCGTTTAATAATAGTGAATATGTAAAACTATAGCAACAGATAAGTAAGTGAACACCTATGTGCACACAATCTCAGTCACTTTCATGTATAAGAATTTCTTTTCTATGCTCCTTATTCACCTACACAGAGAGTATATTAGTTGCCCTTGTATTGTCTTGGAAGTTCTTTATCGGGATACTGTAGCTTCACATCCTTTGTTCCCTATGTAGTCAGATGTTATGTATTCAATAACAAAACTGTTACAAGCAAAAGTAACCACCCTGACACACAGAGGAACCTGGATTTCAGAAATGCCACAAATAAGTGGAAGGTACAGCAGTACTTTTCAAAATTGAATATATTACATATTTATTAGAAAGCTGAGTGCTGCAATAGACAATAAATAAAAATATAAAAATTACATATGACATCAAATTATGAAGTTCCAGGGCATTTCCCTACTCTTGAGAACTAGAGTAATCCATATTAAAAATAAATAAATGAAAAGACGAATGTTTTATACCAAATTTCAAAACATACGATATGTTATACAAAGGAAATGCAATAAGCATGCATTTTTAATCTAGTAACATCATATGGTATGAAGAATCTGATGAACTGATTCATAGAAATCAACACAATGCAGATAAAACACCCGATATCTCAAGTGTCAACTTAGCAGAATACTTTCAATCTATGGTGTCTATTTTACATATTATCCAGCCCTATCCTTCCCACAATGGCAGAAGGCTCTTCCTAAGAAAGTCCAGAGACCCGTCTACTGTGAGTACTCAATGTAGACCTGTTCCCATTCTCTTTTATTTGGGCATGTGATAGTCTGACTATCTGTTAACTTGCCAAAGGCTTCCAGTAATGATATTTTAGCTCTCAGAAAAAAAGGGAAATTGAAGACAGAGGGAAAATCTACCAGATCACTGAAAGATTTCTATCATTGTGCTAAACCTGTAGCTTTCTACTAACACTTGAATAAACTGCAGTAATTGCCACTCCAACGACATGTCCCAAAAGTGGCTTTCCAAATATTGGTCTATTTTCACTTTGGTAAATCAAGACACACTGTACACACTATTTTGGCCCCGTTTTACTTAAACTTTTAGCTATGGTTGGCCCAAGGGATAGTTGACCTTACCAATTTCGTAAATTTTTGGTCATCACACAATCACTTCATAGTCCTTAAACAATAAAACTACCTACCAATATAAGTTTGCATTACATACTTATTACTGTTTTTCTTCATTTGTCATGTTTTACATATTTGTGTATCCCAGGGATTAGCTCTGTATTATTCCTTCTCATGGTTGTTACCACTGAGTACAGTAATTATTTCTCTATTTTTCTCCAGCTCTGTTTTCTTTAATTCAAGTCCTTAATAGCATCCTCTCTACTGCGAACTACTAGCTACTGATTTTAGCAAACTCAAAAGATACCAAAGTGAGCTTTGATCTCTATCTACAAACCAATCCTTCATTACTATTTGATTAAGTGATAACTCTTCCAGCTCTCTTGTCAAAATAACTTGGAGATATTTCAGACTTCCATACATTTTGACACTTCATATTTAATCTATGACCAGGTTTCGACCAATTAACTCACTGTATATTTTAGTAACCATATATATATATATATATATATATATATATATATATATATATATATATATATATATATGGTATATGAGTGCTAGTACTATGAATTAAACTTGGGAACTAGGTTCTTTTATTTTTCTTTTTATGGGGGTGGTGGTGTCCGGTCATGGGGCCTCAACTCTGGGCATGGGTGCTGTTCTTCAGCTCTTCAGCTCAAGACTAGTACTCTACCACTTGAGCCACAGCACCACTTCCAACTATTTTTTTCTTTTTGCTTATGTGTTGCTGAGGAATTGAACCCAGGACTTCATGCATTCAAGGCAAGCGCTCTACCACTGAGCCACCTTTCATCTCCTTACTTTACTTTTTTGCTCAGGCTTTATTTGGTATAAAGATAACCTACAATGTCATTACCCACACCTTTTTCATTTAAAAGATATGTATATATATATATATATATATATATATATATATATATATATATATGAAGCAATGTTATTGCCATTATAACCATAATTAGGAAGATAATATGGGTTCATCTGCTCCATACATTTTGAAAGGTAATGAATGTGAAACTTACAGAATATCCTCAGATATGCCTGGTGGAAACCTGGATTTGAATTATGGGTCTACAGTTGATCAGTATTAGGTACTTGGGAAATTTGTTTGGCCTTGTTGCCTAATTCTGTTTTTAATAAAACACTTAATTCATTTCCTAACTGGAAGAACTATCATGAGCACTAAAATTACCCTAATGCAGGTGCAGTGCTTGGAATGGGGTCTGCACATTGTGTAGTACGTCCCAAAGAAGTCAGCTTCCATCAACATAGTCACAGCATCCTACCTGAAATCCTTAAGAAATGTATACCCAACTGATGTTAATATCTGTGAAAATTTGTCTTTCCAAAAAAAAGGTATTTTCTTCATATGAAACAATTAAAGTAATTTTGGGCTGTCCTGTGCCTTTTACTGTGAAGGAGTTTTGCCTAAATTTTATTCTTACCCTATTAGTGGTAGCAATAGCATTCTTTAGTGCTACACTTCATGTTTCTAGCTCTGTGTTCCATTTGGAATACTATTGTAACTTAGTTTATCATCTTTGTTATCAGAATAAATAAACTACAACTGCTGAAGTTTTAAATAAAGAGACAATTTTAGGTGTGCATTACATTTTATGTGCTTCATACTTTCCTGAAATTATTCCTTTTAGGTTATATATCACTAACATACTAATTTTTTTAAGATTTCTTATATGATTTATAGATTTATTATATGATTCTTATATGATTTCTTAGAGATCCATAAATAAAACATCTCAGAACAGGAAAAGAGTAGGTAAGAAATCATAAAAACATTATTATGGTGTCTTAATGGCTAAGTATAAAGAACATGTAACAAAACAGTTGGAAGATTCATTTGCTCTTTTTGCTATTCTCTCACCCTTCATTGTAGAAACCTTCTCACTATGAAGTGCCAAGTGGTCGGGAACTTTCAAGCCTCATCTCAGTGACAGAAGTGATAGGATTAGGAGATGACTTGCTTTTAAGAAGTTCACAATATAGCAATACCAGTACATATAAAGAAACTTTTGTGAGTGATGTGTATTGACTTCCTCAATTGCCAAAATTAAATTCATATGTCAAAACATCAAATTACTTACATTATAATATATGCAATTCAACTGGCATCACTAACACATCTACAAATCAAATGCAAACTAAAAGCTCTATATCAAAAACCAACATCTAAGGCAATGTTGGAAATAAAAGATTATACACAATAAATCTAATGGAGTGAGATCTTTACACTGGCAATAAACAATGATGGCTGAATTTTTAACCAAGCTTGGAAAGTTCAGGTGTCCACTAACTATGTGATTAGAGTTGCAGAGTTGACCTTGGTATCAAGATTGGAGGTAAATTTCAAAGGCAGCTAAGGTTGCTGCTGTATTGTAGCTCAATACAGTGTGACCCTGCCTGACAATGGTAAAGCACAGAGTAGAAGCTAAGCCAGTAAAATGTATAGGAAGGATTTTCCACTGAGAATAATTGCAGGGGGTGATCATCACTTTTGCGTTGAAAATATACAGCCCATCATTCTACTTTAAACTCTAGAGTATTTTGATCTGAAGACAATTATAACAAACCAATGTGCTGTGATTGCTGAAAAGCTTAGGTGTGTATTACTGTAATATATGTAAACTCTTCTCTTTAGAGGTATGGAATGGCCTGACCCTCACACTTCATTCTGTGTTGTTTTCATGGAGAAATGTTCATAATTATGTAATTCACACTCATCTAAGTCTGAATCAGGCACCTGAGATAAGACATTAAGATCATCACTCCAGTGACGAGGTTTGTGACCTATGAAATGAATAACATTATTTCATAATGTATATGCATTTCTGAAAATTTATGCAATACCAAATACCAAATGTACAAAAGGGACAATTGTCCATCGCTTATATTATCAGAAGTTAAGATACTCCTGAATTATACTTTCTTGCTAGAGGATCACAGGGTGACTGCTTATATTGGTATCTTTTCAGGTGCTCGTATATATTTGTGAATTTTCTTTGAGGAAGTGTTTTTCCATAGTTTGTTTTGAGGTGTTCAAAATATCAGTACTGTCACTAACCACAACCATGGAACAACAAAGATGACGGGATACCTGGCCAAAGAACTGAAAAATCACAGGAAGTGATAGGAAAGAAGACACCCGAGGAACCAAAGCCTCATTGCCAGGTTCCAGAACCCCAAATCCCGCTTAACATGCTTTATATTCATTCTACTACAGGGGTCGGGGAGTGAGCAGCTACAGGTACGTCCACAAACTAAGGTATCATTCTAGCTTGTGGTTACAACTATTAACCGAGGTATTGTTTGTATACATAGTGATAATTGAATCCCTTATTGTTAGGGAGCAGGAGGGAGCAATTGTCATTACAACCATAGCACAGACATCCATCTTGTCTCCAAAGTCTTAAACTTGTAGTGTCCAACAGCTCTAACTTAAATACTTTTGAGGTAATAACCCATACCCCTGTCTTCCCTTAACTGTTTGATCTTTCCAGAGCACAGCTCTCAGCCTTTTGATTGCTGTTTGAGATGGCTTCCCAATATAACCCTTTCCAGGTATAACCGTTTGACTCTAGAATCCCTCACAAGTACTGTTACAGATGGGTTATTTTGAGAAGGATATTTTTTTTCTAGGGAAGGTTCACTTTTTTAAAATTTTATTTTATTTAAATGTACTGTAGAGTGGTTACAGTTAGATGAGTAAGGTACATTCCTTGTTGAATATTCTTACTCACTACATTGTTGTTCTCCTATCTTTTCCCATCCCCAACCCCTATCCCCCCACCCCAAAGTTGTAAAGTTCATTACCAGTATAGTGTCTTGTGAATATCATTGTTGCAATGGGTCACTTCTTTCATCATTATGTTATTTCCCTTTCCTTCTCCAAATCAAATAATGTATATACAAGATGGAAGGTACCAGAATCAAGATAGATTTCCAGGGATAAATCAAAGACAAATGAAATAAAATAAGATCTAGATACACCACCTTACCGACATCAAAGTTGATATCTGCAAAAAAATGATTTGTTGTTTCCATGTCTTGGAGTTCATTTCGATTATAATTTTGTATGGTCAAATGCACATAGCTCTGGAGCCAGCAATCCCATTCATGGGCATTTGTCGAAATTATCTCTAGGTTGCTAATGGATGAAGAATGGAATTAAATATATTAGAGGAAAACAAATCAACATGCGGGTATTATGATTTTATAATTCTAATATGAAAGAACTGAAGCTCTGAAGAAGAAAGTTTAGCCTGTAATTTCAATGTAAGGCATCAGTTGTAATGAATCTGAAGTCTTTTCCTCCAAGATATTCAAGAGTACAATACTCATTCTCTAAAGAGTAAATAAGTAATTATTTTAATTAGCTTTGCTTAATATTAATTTACTTGTAGAAAATAAGTTAAAATATCTTCTCTCGGGCTGGGAAGGTGGCTCAGTGGTAGTGTTTGCTTTGCATGCAAGAGGCCCTGGGTTCGATTATTAAGTAAAAAGAATTCTTAAGCCAAAAGGAAAAAGCCGGAAGTGGCGCTGTGGCTCAAGTGGTAGAGCTCTAAACTTGAGCTAACAAGCTGAGGGACAGCGCCCATGCCCAGAGTTCAGGCCCCACGACCGGAATCCAAAAAATAAAACACTGAAAATACCAGGACAAGTATGTTTTTTGCAGCATTATTATCATATCTAAGATATGGAACCAATCCAGATGCCCCTCAATAGATGAATGGATCAGGAAAATGTCATATATATACACAATGGAATTTCATGCTTCTATCAAAAAGAATGACACAGCCCCTCTCTTAAGAAAATGGAAAGATTTGGAAAAAAAATAATTATGTGAAGGAAGCCAGACTCAAAGAAACATAGGCTCTATGGTTTTCCTCATTTTTATTAATTAATATATGCTTAGTATAGTCTTGGCAGATAGGTTCATTTTTTTGCACTCTTAATATTCGCTTTTTTCTCTCCATCTTCCTCTCCCATTCCGTGTGTGTGTGTGTGTGTGTGTGTGTGTGTGTGTGTGTGTGTGTGTGCGTGCGTGCAGTAATTAAACTTGACTCGGAGCCTCAAAATCCTGCTTGATTTTTTCACACATGACTGACTGAAGCTGTACTATTTTAACCAAGGTTTCACTCTGTGTGTGATTGAACAATTGAACATAAATATCTCGTGGACTGCTACCCCAGCCATCTGTGAACCATGATCTTGCTATATCAGCCTCATGAGATGAGATACTGGCATCTAGCTCTATTGCCAAGTGTCATTTGCTTTGTTTTGTTGTTTTTGTACAAAATCTGTATGGAAAACAAATCATTTATATTCAGGACTATTCACATAAAAAGTTTGTTGTTTAAAGATTACCTTAATAATGTAATCCTTTTGCATCCAATTATGTGATTTGATTTTTTGAACTCTGTTTTTGCAGTCAAGTCACTTATATATAATTTGAATCTTCTTGTCGTGGTTTTATAGGGTGTTAGGTGTTTAAAAACAGAATTTATCAAGGTTTAACTCTGCACTACTGAAGCAAGACCTTTATAATTATTCAATGTCCTGTAAATCATAAGTTTATCACTTCTTGATGCACCATATGAGCACAAATAGTTTCCTATAATATCTCCTCATATTTTAGACCTCAATGCCATGCACAATTCTGCCAAATATGCAAGGCCATTCTTTGTAACTCTCAATTGATTTTCACTGTTCTTCTCTCTACTCTCCAGTGCTAAGTCCTGTGATGGTCATGTTAATTTTCTCCCCTGTTAGATTCATCATTGCATCTTGGGAACTACTGTTATGCACTATTGTACTTCTGTCCATTCTCCTTGTGCTTCGACTTGTACCCCTCTCACCTAGAAGGGCTAAAAATTGGGGATATTTGCTTTACTCTTTATCTCAGACATCTATCTTTACTTTCTCGAAATACATTCACTGAATTCCTTCTGTAAAGTCTAATGCCTTGAAAATTATTACTGCATTTTCATGGCTTTGTTATTTGGCATAAGGGAAGAACATAGATCATAACTGTAACTTAGGTAAAAGATTATTGCAATCATGCTTCAATAGATGTTGTTCATTGGATAATGTTTACTTCAAGGTCTGCCTGCCTGCTTCCTTTTCACTGTTTTGTTTATTTTTCAATGTAGTCTTTTCTTCTGGAAAATGTTTATGGGCCTAGAGAAGATCAATTCCTACTGTAATTAGTCATTAATTTTATTCCAACCTCATTTCACGGATCCTTCTGAGTTTCTTCAGGGCCTGTTTAGTGCTTCACATTTTTAGATAAGTTTTAACATCGATGCATCCAATGATGAAGACACATTCTTGAAGTCACCATTTTGATGACTGAAAAGAAACCATGCTGCAATATCACTATATGGCAATTTTCTGGCTTTAAATTCTTTTAGATTAAAATTGATGCTGGACAACAAATTCTGTGTATAATTTTATATTTTCCTAATTATTGTAGTATACTTCCCAATATTGTATAAAGTTAAAACACTATCACTTACTTAGTTTTAGGATTTCTACATCGGTCAGAGTAAAAGTTCTATTCATTCACAATTTTAAGATAATAGAGTTTCCATTATGACCAAGTGAGATATTTTAAATTTTTTATTTGTAGTCCTTAAAGGTTGTGCTGGGGAATCAAGTCCAGTGCTTCATGTGTCTTAGTCTACTGTGGGCCTCTGAGCCTGATTTGACCTGTGGTTTTATTTTCACTCAACTGGAATAAAGAAAAATTTCACTAGAAAGAAGTTATTACTTGCTTGCTTTCTCCAATATCTCTTGCATACATAAAAGTAATATAATTCTACACTGACTGAAAATGGTGTTCCTATCAGAGTAATTGTTTATTTTTTGTAGCCCCACTCTTCACTAAGTCTTGCCCCTTTCCTATCCTCCCCTTCCCATAAAACTTTACTGGACCCACTGGAAACCCACTTCCAGTCAGCCTCGTCTAAAAAAGTCCAACCTTAACGAACCTACCCCCTGGTAGTCCTGCTATAAACTTTCAAGGCCCTGACTGCAACCAGAATCCTTCCTGAAAGCCCTCCTCTGCTACAGGGAAAGCCTTCTTCCACTCAACCCCTTCCTGGAATCCCTTCTCTGCACCAATAGAAACCAGGCCACATCCATATCTCCTCCTATGATCTGCCTTGCTTCACCAAGAACCCCTCCTACATTGGGCTCCTCCCTCTAATCCTAACTTCATCCATCAGATACCCCGTCCCTAACTATTATATTCCCTCATAGTCCCATTGCTCCCATATTCTATTACCTCCAAGTTCTTCCCTTTCCTTTCATACCCCACTCCAAACCAGACTTCTCCCTCGACCCCTCCTGGTTTCATCAGAAACTCCATCCATACTAGTCTACTTCTAAGTGGCCTAACGTCTCAAACCCATCCCTGAACCTACCTCTTCCCACAAAGCCCTTCATGCTACACTAAGAGACCTCTATCTCTCTATTACTGCCCTTGTAGCCCCGCCTTGGTTGACCAGAAGCTTCTCACAGAGCCCATCTCCTGCCTGGAAAGCCAGCCCTGCTCCACCACAGGCCTCTCTACCTCCCATATCTACTCTCTCAATGGCTGCATTGTTCCCGAGATGAATCCTCTCCTTATTGGATCCTCCCAGAGATCCACACCCTACTCAACCAGATACCCTGCCCATAATTACCCTACACCTTTGTAGACCTTCCACTCCTTCTCAAAGTCCCTCTTCCAATTAACCCCATGGCTCCAAGCCTGACCTGCTCTAGAAAACCCCCACTAGATAACCCCCACCACACTATCCCATCTCTCGACTCCCACGTTGCGCCACTGGAAAACACTGCATCAGCTGGCCTCCCATTGAAAGTCTCACCAGGCTCAATTATAAATCCCTGTCCCTTCATAGTCCCTTTTGGAAGGTTGCCTTTCCCTACTGGAAACCATGTCCAAAGTCTAATGCCCTGCCTTGCAACACTGAAATCCCCACCCAGCCTTACTGCTCTTTTCAAAGTGGTGACTTGCTACACCAGAAACCCTGTCTTAACTAGTCTAGTCCACTGGATCCTATCCCTGCTCTCACAAAGCTCTGGTCCTGAAAATTTCCTCCATACATTGTTACTACATTCTGCTCTGCCAGAAACCCCACCTCCACCCTAACAGACTTCCCAAAGGCCTGCCATTCTCCACCAGAAACCCCGCCCCTTACTACTCTGCCCTCTCACAGACCCTGAAAAGCCTCTCCCTCATAGCTCTGCATTCCTGCACCAGAATCCCCACCTTCTGTCAGTCTCTTGCCTTCATTCTCTTCCCTGCCTTATGGGAAACCTCACCCTACATATCCCACAAGGGCTCACAGTGCTACTCCACAACTCCTCCTCTAAGTAACCTCCTCTTTTGTAGCCTTGTTCTTCCTTTTCAAAGCTCTGCCCCAAACAGCCTCTTCCTCAGTGACCCCACCATCTTCCACTGAAAAACCATCCACCTGCCAGTCTCCATCCTAAATTCCCACCTACTCCACAAGAGACCCTGCTCCTAACAAGTCTAGTCTTTCCTGTCCCATCCCTGCTGTCTAAAAGCTCTACACAGTCTGGCCTTCACCCTCAAAGCCCTGCCCTGCTCCACCACAGAGGCTGTGCCAATATCAATTCCTCCCTTGAACCAGACAGGGCTCCACAAGAAACCCCACACCACCTCATCCTTGAAGTTCCCACCTAGGAACTTTTATTAAAATGTGATTTTATGATAGTCACAGAATTCATACTAATCAATATGATAAGAAAGCAGTATTGTCAAAAGACATCAAAAATTAGATAGTTATTAGATGCCTTAGTCTAGGTTGGAGTTCACATGTTGTGAAAAAGTGTGAAGATGATTCCTCTAACTGGAAAGCATTCTTTGAAGTATCAGTAAGGTTTCATGAGTGATCATTTTATTTCTAGAAAGTTCATGCCCATTTGTGTCCATTAACTTGGGGGGGGGCCCGGTAGTGGGGCCTGAACTCTGGGCCTGGGTGCTGTCCCTCAGCTCTTCAGCTCAAGGCTAGCACTCTACCCCTTGAGCCACAGCACCACTTCCGGCTTTTTTCTTTTGCTTATGTGGTGCTGAGGAATCAAACCCAGGGCCTCATGCATGCAAGGCAAGCGCTCTACCACTGAGCCACCTTCCCAGCCCAGTTATTTTAAATCCTCTAGTTTGGTTGAGGAAAGATTATTGAGATGTAAAAAGATGACTTTCAGCTCATCTCTCCAGTGAATAAATTTAGACTTGCTTACATTACTATGTACCAGAGTTTTTAGTAACAGAAATTCTCTACCAGAATCCACTTTGAATTTCCTCCTTCCACTAAAGTGCCCTTTGGAAAAGATTGAAGTGAGATTATACAGGTAGAATGCCATAAATAAAAACATATTTGAGATCTTAACAAAATCATGATGTGCTTTAAATTTTCTAATAAAAGGAACTTAAGCATATTTAACTGCAGACTTTTTGAAGACTAGAAAACAAAAACATGAGAAATGCCCTCTTATACCATGGTTCTGAAAACAAAACAAAACCAAGGAAAGATAACATAAACAGACAGAAACTTGTACATGTGACATAGAATGTAAAAATACACTGAATCAGGTAAAAATAATTTTGGTCACCATGCCTGGTTGTTCAATATATTTCATTGTATATATTGTTCTTTGTTAAACTGTAACTTAATATAGGTCTCAGCAGGGATCTGCCAAGGTAGTTGTGTAATTAGTCAATTTCATCATTGCAAGATCATCAGGATGATAAACTCCCACACACCTTAACATACCTGCAACAGCACTAGACACACACTCCTATTAGTCCAACAGTGTAAGGCAGACCTGTATTTTACCCAAGCTTTTTAGTGGTATGCTATGGTTTTTTCAGGCTTCATACAAAATGACTCTGCCCAGAATTAAATGAAGGCATTTATAGCTAAAATGATTTAGGGTCATTGTTAACATGTAACACATGCTGAGGTTTTTATTTATACTTTTCTTTTCCCCTTTCTTTCTTTTCTTTTCTTTCTTTTCTTTCTTTCTTTTTTCTTTCTTTCTTTCTATCTTTCTTCCTTCATTTCTTTCTTTCTTTCTTTCTTTCTTCCCTTTTACTTTCCTCTTTTAGGAAATGAGTATACTTGTTTGCTGAACAAGTATTGTACCATTAGAATAATCTTTTTTCGATTTACTTACTTTGCTCATGAGTTATCCCTTTTGCTTAGGGCCGAACATAGGCTAAGTTCCTCACCTCTGTCTTCCAAGTAGCGGGGATCAGAAATGCATTCCAACTTTCAAACCTTTAGGATGATATGAAACTCTTATTACTTTCCTTGCACACTGGTTCTGATCTGTGAACCTCTCAAATTCTAACTCTTCAATTAGTGATGTGAGTTCCAGTAGCCTGCCCTCAGTATAGATCGTCTAAATGAATTATTGAAGGCAATTTCACTTTAATCTCTTTTTTGCCATTCCAGGAGCTGTTATAGTTTTATTTCTAGACAAATTTTGTGTCTATACGCACATTAGCTTTAAAATATTACTTTTTCCCCTTTTTTTCCTTTTTAATTTTCTTGGTCAAGGGGCTTGAATTCTGGGTCTGGGCACTGTCCTTGGGCTCTTCAGATCAAGGCTAGCAGGTTACAACTTGAGCCACAGTGCCACTTCTGGTTTGCTGGTGGTTAATTGGAAGTAAGTGTGTCATGTATTTCCTGCCAGGTATAGCTTTGAAATACTATCCTCAAATCCCAGCTCCTGAGTAGATAAGATTACAGGCATGAGCCACTGGAACCCAGCTAAAAATGTTACTTAAGTTCTGTGATTTAAGTTGAGGGAGTAACATGAGTGTTTAGAAAGGTTACTTTCAAGTTACCTCTCTAAATAATTTCAGAGTTTCATTTTCATATTTATTGCAGTTATTAATAACAGAAACTCCCAAAGTAACAGAATAATCCTTCATTTTCTCCTTCCCATAGTTACTATTGGAAGAGAATGAGTGCGATCCAAGATAATATGTACTTGAAATTATAAAAAAAATTATTTTGATGATACATAAAGAGCCAGATAACACAATGTGTTTTTTCATTTTGTAAAGAAAGGAATGTCATGAAAGTATATTTATTGGCAGGCTTTTCACCTGAAAAACAAAGAAAAAACAATATCATAAAAAAGCTGAAGGGGATCAGCAAACATGTAATGTGATATAGCATTGGAGACTTTAAGACATGAAGTGGTTCAGGTAAAGTAATATTTTGGAAAAGTTATCTGATCACTAAATTTATTCATTATACATTTTTCATTTTTATTTATATGTCACTTAATATATACATACATACATGTGTGTGCAATACATATATGTATGTATGTATGTATGTATAGGTAATTTCATCATGTCAAGTTCATGGTGTTCAATAAACCTTAACAACCCAACAGCAGCACTGCACATGCAAACTGAATTGTTCACCATTGTAAGCTAGACCCGTGTTTTACCAAAGCTTTATATATAGGGTGTCATTTTTGCATTTAGTCTTGCCACAAAATGTGTGTGCTCCTAGAAATGATGGTATTTATAACTACAATAATTTAGTGTAAATATTTACACTGAACAAATGCTCAGTATGAGTTGTTCTTTTTTTTTCTTTTCTTATTTTATCTTTAGGAAGTTGATTTGAGTTTTGATGTTGTGTTTGCCAGATAAGTATTCCAACACTGGAGTCACTCCACCAATCCTTTCTTGTTTAAGTTACTTTACTCATAGAGTAGCAATTTTTACAACCAGCCCAAAAAACAGGGATCATGATTGCATTCCAATATCCCTACCTAGTAGGTTATATGGGTGATACTTTCCTTCCTAGACTGATTTAGAACTGTGATCCTCTCAAATTCTACCACTTTATTTAATTGTATGAGCTCCAGTTCTCCCTACTTCTAGAAGATAGGACAGACATAAATGATTACAGGTAATTTGAGTGAATCATTGGCTAATATAGGTGATTTGATATTAAAGTGTAGGTTAAGTTTGAAAGTATAAACACAGTAGTCAGATATTTTGCTAAGTAATTTTGTTTCACATTAATAACACATCTTGACCAGAATTAAGGACTTACTTTTGCTGTCTGTCAACTTGTATGTCATTTGGTAAAGTAAAATTCATGTCTTCCATGTGGTATAAAGAACTTTGAATGGTCTGATGTGCTGGTTCACATCTATAATCATGGTTAGCAATCAGAAATAAATAGATCACAATTTGAACATAGCCTAACCAAAAATTTAAGAGTCCCAATCTCAACAAACTAGTGGATCATGTTGAATTATGCCATTAATCTCAGAACCACAAAAGGCTAAGTCTCTGCCTACTACTTGTGTCACTTGGGTAACTGAAACTTTTGGAGGCAGTCACCTCTACTGATGCAGAAACTGGGCTGAGATTTAGCAAGAGGAGGGAGGAGTTTGCCCCACCTTCCTAGGGTGGACCTCACAGAATGCAGTGAGCATGCTTGCTTTCCTCCTCTAAATGGCTTAAGATGCCATGCTGCTGAGTATTCATTATTTGATTCCAGTGACCTGTGGTAGAGGTGTAAGGAAACATTAACTAAATTTCACATATGCCAATTAAGCTGCTTTCCCAGCCTATGAATTCAACTCAGTAAGTGTTCATTATCTGAGAGTTGAGAATACTGAGGTAGGGGAGAGAGGGAGGGTGAGTGAAAGAGGGGAGAGAGAGACAGAGAGAGAGCTGGGCACTGGTGGCTCACACCTGTAATCCTAGCTACTCAGAAGGCTGAGATCTGAGGATTGCGGTTCAAAGCCAGCCTGGGCAGGAAAGTCCGTGAAACCCTTATCTCCAATAAACCACTCAATAACAAGAAGTGGTGCTGTGGCTCAAGAAGTAGAGTGCTCGCCTTGAGCTCAAGAGCTGAGGGACAGTGCTCAAGCCCAGAGTTCAAACCCCATGACCTACCAAAAAAATTAAAGTGAGAGAGGGGAAGGGAGAAAAGAAAGGAAGGAAAGAAGGAAGGAAGGAAGGAATGAGAAAGGAAGAAAGAAAGTAAGAAAGAAAGAACAAAAGAAAGAAAGAACGAAAGAAAGAAAGAAAGAAAGAAAGAAAGAAAGAAAGAAAGAAAGAAAGAAAGAAAGAAAGAAAGAAAGAAAGAAAGGAAGGAAGGAAGGAAGGAAGGAAGAAAGAAAGAAAGAAAGAAAGAAAGAAAGGAAGGAAGAAAGAAAGAAAGAAAGAAAGAAAGAAAGAAAGAAAGAAAGAAAGAAAGAAAGGAAGGAAGGAAGGAAGCAAGGAAGGAAGGAATGAGAAAGGAAGAAAGAAAGAAAGAATGAAAAAAGGAAAGAAAGAAAGAAAGAAAGAAAGAAAGAAAATGATTGAGAATGAATTGTTTTGAGTCAAGAGTCATATGTCAGAAATATTACCTGTATTTGGTGTTAGGTCTGCCCCAGGTCATGCAGACCCTATGCAATCACCTTCCCACTTCTTGGCTAAGTTTCAATCCTTCATGTGTTGTCTAGTATCTGGCACACCTGGAGGCAGCCACCTCCCCATCCTGTTAAGTCACAACCTGGTCAGCCTCTGGTCACACTTTCCATCTGACCAGAGGTGAGTCCCAGAACTTGAAGTCACATCCAGATCCAGTGTGACCAGAGTTTCCCTCAAACGGCCACACCTCATCTGGTCCTTCACATAGGTACTTCCTTGCCTGAGGTTAGGTCGCCCCATTTTTTTTTTTTTTACATAGCTTTCCACCATGTATGGCATGGGCAGCAGTTCAGTAAATAAACTACTTTACCTGACTGAATACCATGTGGTGTTCTCTTCATTGGCTACCTAATGAAACTCACCTAATTAATATACTTTACACTTAAGAGTTTCTAGTTATGAATCCATGGGTATTTTTGTGACACATGTGAGATCAGTATCTATAAAACATATTTACTAACTCATCATTTAAGAGTATAGTTCTGCCTAGAATCTTTAATAGCAGCTTAATTAACCATAAAGTCCATTTTGTTTGCTTTGCTTTGCTTTGTTTTGCTTAAAGTAATAGAAGAGTTGGTAAGAAAATCTATGTGAAGCCTCAGGGTCTGTGTTGGAGGGGCAGAATGATGCAGGCTCTGGCCTCAGGATTATCTGAGGACTGTGTTTGTGTATGTGGAAAGCTCTTGGCATGCCAGGCTAGAGAGGGAACATGTTCTCTGTCCCTATCTCAAAGCTCATGTCAGACTCCTGGGAGCTGAGGAAGTAGCTCTTCTGCTTACTTAAGCATAGACGAACAGCTAGTCAAGCATTTTCCTGAGTACGGGGAAGTGGTTTGACTTTGCTCAAAATAGTTCAGATAAAAATATACAAAGACATTGTCTCATAGTTTAAGCAAAATTGTATCTGTTGAAATTCTTTGTGTGAATATCTCCTGACTAAATCTTGGCAAAGATAATACTTGCTTGTTTTAAATACCCACTAACAATTGCTGTTTGCACTCTGCATCCCCTGTGTCCTGGAGATTTTTGACCCTTTCCCAGGGACCCCAATGCCTTAGACATTGACAACTGGCACCCAAACAGGGACATGGCAGTGTTGAATTCAGGAAGGAATATTCAGGTAAGTACTTTTAATTACAGGGTGATGGAACAAGTTAAGTCTACTCCGTACTTACAAATGCTAAAACATTTACTTGCTGCTTATGGTGTAACTATTTCTTCTGTTGACATAGAAATGTGTATTAATGTAGTTAGGGAATGGAATCCTTGGTTCCCCGTTGAAGGGACGTTAGATGTTGATAATTGGAAATGAGTAAATATAATGTAGAACGAGCTGTTAGAGAAGGGGAAAGGATTCCTGTTAGATTTTGGTCCATTTGGGCTATTTTACATACCCTTTTTAAAGCTTTAAATGAGAAAAGAGGCCACCCCTTCTATTGTAGATTTACAATTGGACTCTGAGGTTAAGGACCCAATAGATAAGGATGCATCACAGTTAACGGAGAAAAAACAAGAAGTAAAGAAGCCTGAAAAGGAACAACCTGAAAGCGTAAATAGAATGTCTGAGCAAATGGAATTGATTTTATCAAGATTACAACGTATGGAGTTAGAAATTAGGAGAGTGAAAGAGAATCTGAGAAAGTGAAAGTAAAACAGCCTTCTGCTCCTCGGCTTGCCCAAACAATTTTTACCGTGTCACTCCCTCACAAAACAGAAGGCTCAGAAAGTGAGTTTGATGATGAAATTCATATTTTTTCTTATCCTGTAATTTCACCACCCCCTATGAATGGTTTAGCTCAACCAGCCAGATATGAGGATGTTGCTGTCAATGATATTGGTAAACTTAAGAAGGCAGTGATGTTGTATGGTCCTCAGTCTCATTATGTTAAGGAATTGCTTAATGGGCTTGCCCGACATCACAATAATTTTGCTCTCGAGGATTGGAAGATGCTTTGTAGAGCCTAATTAAGGATCCTGAATACCTGCAATGGCAAATGTGGTTTACTGAGTTATGTCCAGAAAGGACTAGACAAAGTGCACAGAGCAATATTCCATGCCTGTTGGTCATAACCTTTCCCATGTTGAGTTGAACAGAACAATATGCAGTTGCTCATATGCAAGTGCACTCTCCTGAAGAGATCCATGAGTAGTTACGAGACATACGTATTGAGGCATGGGAGAGGATTCGGCTGGTAGGAGAGCATTATGGCTCCTGGACTAAAGTAATTAAAAAACCTAATAAACCCTATGTTGAATTTTTATCATGACTGAAACTGACCTTGGAAAGTACTGTTGTGGGAGAGGCTGCACAGCAACAACTGCTGGGCATGTTGGCTTATGAGAATCTTAATGAGGACTGTAGACGGACCCTATTGCCTATTAAAGAATCTGGGGATGTAAATACATATTTAAGGGCATGTAAAGACATTACATCTGAATCCCTGCTTATTCAGTTGTTTGCTGAAACTAGGCCCACTACTTGGCATGCTTTACAAACCAAACCCTCTAATCTAAAATGTTTTGGATGTGGTCAAATGGGACATATAAAGAGGAATTGTAAAAAGGCTACTGATATTAACAAGAGAGGAACAGGAATTTGCCCTAAATGTAAAATGGAAAGCACTGGGCAAGAGTGTGTAGTTCAAAAATAGACAATAAAGGAATTACTATAAAAATGCTTACCTTATGCAGGGAAACTCTCCGTCTGGCCAGCCCCGGGTCCCAGGATTAATAACCCAGGGCAGCCAACCATTTTTCTTCCTCGTCCCTGCCACAGCCCACAGCGCCGCAATGGACATGCCGATTCATTCATCTTCTGAGAGGCATGGTTTAAAACATGCTTGCATGTAAGTATCAATTATGGTCATTCAAAAATGACAGATGTCACCTCCCCAGACATACTAAAATCATGATTTCTAAGTAAGATAGGATTTTATGGTGGTACAAGTGTTGAAATATCTGGATGAGTCTAATGTGTATCTTGCACTTAATTAGGCAGGAAGATATCCAAAATCATATGGAATAAAAATACTAGTGAGAAGATATTCCCTTGAGAAAGATATAGGAGGCTGCCAGAAGTATGGAGAAATCAGATAATTTTGAAGGATTTAGAAATGCAAGCTCAAGTATGTCTCTTTAAGTGGAAGGGCAAAAGAAGGGGAAGAGAAGAAAGCAGATCATTGTCCCAACTTAGAGTACAATATAACTTCCAAGTTAAAGGAGACCAATATAATATGTCCCACTTAATTTAGATACATGCAAAATATTTACTTGGCTTTTTCCCACTTTAATGCTCCAAAATAAATGAAGACTTATAAGAAACTTTATGTGATTGTTGTTACTTCAACCTGAGCACTAATTGTGATGAGTCATCTTTTTCTCAGTATGCTCTTGGAAAATACTCCCTAAATTAATGATGTTGTGACTGATTAGAGAGTCAGCGTAACAGGTTTCTACTTGTATGATAATCCCAGAATAGTTTAATGCAGTTTTTTTCTCAAGGTATCCAAGTATATTGTCTGATGCTGTATTTTGAACACACCCTCACATCTGAGCACATTATTTGAAATTGTACATCAGCATTTCCTTGGCACATTCTACTTTGTATCTTTGTCTTTTTGCCTGTTCCTTTTGATTTCACAGTTTCTCTATTTCCATTTCTTCTGTACAAACTGCTAAGAACATTGTTCAACTACCACTTTTTGTTTGCAAACACCCAGTCTATGTATGAAGGTACTTTGTCCATGTTAACAATAGGGTAGTTCTCACTCTCTGAGGAGAAAAGTTCCACAGTATAAATCTATGCTCATGTTAGAGGGTGTAGAATTTAAGGCATTTTGAGACAAACAGTGATATCTGAATTGAAAGGCTCCTTAGGGATACTTTTTTTGGAGTTCATTAGTTTACCCAGGAGAAATATAAATATCCACACACTTTTGAGCTAATTAGTAAGTAACTGAATTAATACTAGATCCTAGATGTTGTGTTATTACAAGTCACCATTGTATTATTGTTACATCAGAATCCTTCCCTAAATGCATATGTGTATCAGAAAATGAAAGAAAGGCGTTAAAACAAAATGTCTTATCTTTTCAGGCATTTACTCCTTGTGGGGAGGGTAATGACTGAACTCTTCCATTCAATAAAAACTTGGAGTTTATAAGAGCATTTCCTACATATAAGAACTTGTGGCAGGTTCATTGAGAGGGTTATTTCAGCATGGAGATATCCCTAACAAGAATTATATTTAAATAGAGTATATGACCGTTATGATATATCAATGGCTATTGAGGCATTTTCTATTCTAAAGAAGAATCAATTTGTGGAGTCTTCAGTAACATCAGTAAAACTGTATGTTCAACCTTTACTCTTGGTGTTACTTGTCCTAGGTTTATCATGAATAGCCTGAGAAGATAAAACCAAACATATCTAACGATATTTCAATAAAATTCCAAACTGATGTAGATACATGGATCACTCATTGGAACTGTAGGGCAAATTAGGCTTGTCTGTGCTATAGTTCAATCCATAATCTCCTGGTTAAACAGTCTTCAAAAATATTTACAAAATATATCTAAGTAAAGGTCATGACAGTTACATCTGTATAATACTTCTAAGGTCGGGATAAAAGCATTTGTTCCCAACATTTAAAATCCACAGGATCTGTTGAATTCATAGATCTAGAATTTTATGGCTTCATATTCATATCTTAAAATTTCATCAATATGACTTACATCTCTACCAGTTCACCAAAACACTGTTCTTATTGAAATTGTCTATCATGCTAGGAAGTTGGCTCAGTGGTAGAGTGCTTGTCTTGCATGCTTGAGGCCCTGGGTTCGATTCCTCAGTACCACAGAAGCAAAAAAGAAAAAAACCCAGAAGTGGTGCTGTGACTGAAGTGGTAGAACGCTAGCCTTGAACTGAAGAGCTGAGGAACAGTGCCCAGGCCCAGAGTTCAGGTCCCATGACCGGACCCCCTCCCCCTAAAAAACAAAAAACAAACAAACAAAAAAAACTTGTCTATGTCCTTTTAGTTTTCAAATCCAAATAGCATATGTCCTTCAATGTCTCTGTAACAGTTTTGACCTTTTCAACCTGCAATTTTTTTCCTTTCTTCACTTCTGTAAATCTGTTTTTATTACTTTCTTGTTTCCTTATCTTTCTTCCTATCTTGTCCACACTGATGCTCACATTGCTACACTTATATCATAACTTCACTTTTCCTCTTCCCTTTAATAATGCCCCCAATTTTATCATTCTTTTTCATATTCATGGTCATGGATATTTTGATGATGTCTAAACAGATCTATTTTTGCATCTGTTTAATATAAACTTTAAAACTCTCAGAGGGTTTTTTTCCCCTAAATCCATCATTTTCACCTGTAATCCTTATCACCAAGAATATCACTAACACATTTGCCTGGCCATAGATGTAGAACCCTTTAGATTTCTTCTTACCCTTCTACTCATTACCCATTATATAAGATGAACGATCAAGATTTTCTCAGTTTCTGTTACTAATTTGATTTCTTTTTTTTTTGTTTTTGTTGGTCGTGGGGCTGAAACTCTGGGCCTGTGTACTGTCCCTGTGCTTTTCAGCTCATGGTGAGCACTCTACCTCTTGAGCTACAGCACCAATTTTGGGTTTTCTAGTGGTTTTCATTGGAGATCAGAGTCTCATGGACTTTTCTGCCCAGGCTGGCTTTGAACCATGATCCTCATATCTCAGCCTCCTGAGTAGATAGGGTTACAAGCATGAGCCACTGGCGCACAGTACTAATATGATTTCTATGTATCCGTTTTTATGCCCCTGACACAAGTCTGTTTCATGTACTCATCACTGGTCACCTAGTCTTAAACAACTTTTACAAAGTATGTTTTTCCCCATAGTCTTTTGATATTGGTCTGCTCATCAACAAATTACTGCTCCTTGTAAGTATGCAGAGGGAAGAGATAAGACACAAATTCTAGTATCATTATTTACTCAGTACATTGACTGTTGGCCTTACATTTGCTTACTCCTAGAGCAAGAAAAAAGAAAAGTGAAGAGTCCTTACATTTTCCACCTTAGCTTACAAATAAGGAAAGAGTCAAATTCAGTTTGTTGGTATAAATCACAAATTGTTTCATGCAGAAATAAAAATAAATTTTACCTCCTGGCTCTAAGGGCTGTGTCCTTTTAAGGCAACTACAGATATGTAAATGGTATTATGTAAATTGGGTCATGTGTCTACAGTTGCAGTGAAGAACATACTCAACGTATCAGTGGAAAACATTCGTTATTGAATAGTATCTATATGAGAAATTTACTTGAACTAATCACACTAGGTTGAAAACTAATCTAAGTCCATCAAAATTTTCTTATTGCTTTATGTGTTGCCAAGTATTCCTCATAAATTTATACATAGATTTTCTTCAGTGAGGTGGATAGAAACTAAAACTGAACAAGGATTTCTGCCTAATGAGTAAAGCATGCTTGAGGTATGTGTTGTTACCTTCTAAGGATATATAATTAAGCCACTGGCTATTTGGGTGGTGAAAAGCTTTCTCGTAAGTTCCCAAGGCTAGAAAAAACAAGATCATTTGATAACAAAGCACTCAGCTTATTATATTTTATCTATGTGGGATAATAAACATGTGGAAATAAATGATTTTATTTATAAGCAAACAATACCACCAAGAAAAGTGAGTATATATTAGAGAGACTGCAAGAACAACATTAGGGATTTACTGTCTCACCTGATTATATGATTGTATTTCTTGATATTGAAACTCTCCTCTTGTTATTCTTAATGTATATAATCCAACACTGTTTATTATTATGTATTCAATGTGGGAAATCTAGCTTCAAAGATATCTAAAATTTTTTCCTTTTCAATCATAACATTGTCATTATCAGGGTCACTCTGGACACCATCATCTTCAACAAAATTATTATTAGCATAATAAGTGCTAATCATTGAAAGCCTGGAATGTGTCTATGATTTTGTATTATTTGTATTTTGATTAATAATTTTAATATTACGACTGTGCATGCATCCACGTTAAATTTTTGAATAAATAAAGAAACAAAAACTCTAAACCATAACAGGTAGCTTGACTATGTGATTATAAGAAATTATTGAACAGATTTTTGAAGCATTGCACATTCCTAACCAGTACGAATTAATTTCCTCTCTCCCTGTCATTACACACAAATATGTAAGGGTTTGAACAGAATTTTTTCAAGTAATATACTATAAATATTACTACAAGTTCATGTGTATATCTAAAATTACCTTGAAATAATATATTCTACTTTCTATTGAAATATTAGTCATTTTCCTCTAGGAAAATTTTGGAAAAATATACTATATATCTTTGAAATGAAAAGGGAATAAAAATAGTAGCGTAAAAGTTTTTGAGGGAGTGTATATATTCAGAAATATGTGTGTGTGTGTGTGTGTGTGTGTGTGTGTGTGTGTGTATAAATATTATGTGTAGAAATTCAAACATTTTTAGAGGGAATATGTCATCATATATATTTATATTTATATTTATATATGTATAGAATTGTGTGCATTACAGTGAAACAAACATCTTAAAACATAATTAAAATTTTAAAAAATCATCAAACCAAGTGCCAGTAACTCACACCTATAATTCTAGCTCCTCTGGCTGGTGAGATCTAACAGTTGTTCTCACATCTAGCCCCGACAGAGAAGTTCATGTCAGTTTCTTATCTCTAATTAACCACTCAAAAACAGCAATTAGTCCTTTGCTTCAAGTAGTGCAGTGCTGGCCTTGAGCACAAAAAGGCTTAGGGACAATGTCCAGGCCTTGCAAACAACAACAACAGCATGCATCACATTAATTTCACAAAAGCATTTTTTAACTGCTGTGAACATTTCTTAGAAACATGAATATATTATCTGACCTTTTCTACTTGACTTATACATATACTAGATATTGCATATAAGGGAAACCATGGGACCTATGTTTCTTTGGGCTTGGCTTACTTCACTTATTATAATTTTTTCGAAGTCTTTCCATTTCCTTACAAATGGGGGAATATCATTCTTTCTAATGGAGGCATAGAATTCCATTGTGTATATATACCACATTTTCTTGATCCATTCATCTACTGAGGGGCATCTGGGTTGGTTCCATATCTTAGCTATGGTAAATAATGCTGCAATAAACATAGTTGTGCTAGTAGCTTTGGTGTGATGCAAAGAAAATGAACCCTTAGATATGTATTTAATTTTTTTTTCTTTCATGCATTTGTTTCTAACGCATTTATAAGATTATTTCTTTGTTGCTTTATATGTCCCTCCCCCACAGTATAACCCCTGCTTTCACTATATTTGATGTCGGTATAATTTGTGGAGGAGATGGGGAAAAACAAGTCGTTTAAGACTACAGGTGGGCCCGTTGCAACAATGAGAAGTACAAGTTGTCATGTCGAAAACGAACTTTACAAGTTTGGTGTGGAGGGAGAATTGGGTGGGGGAACTGGGGGAGGCTGGAAAGGATGTGAAGGGTAAACAAAGGAGGAGGCTGCAATGCTTGGTAAGAAATGTACTCATTATTTTGCCAATGTAATTGTAACCCCTTTGTACAGTATGCTCGCAAAAAATAAAAATAAAAAAATAAAATAAAATAAAAAGAAACATGAATATATACCCCTAGAAAATGATAAGTAAAAAGGGTAGAATATTTATGTCTACGATAAAGACATGACTATTTAGATTTTTTAAGATATTTAGGTAATGTATAGGAATTAATAGTAATGATAGGTAGGTAATACCTGGGACTGGTATTTTATTCTGTTTTATGATAGTGATAAAATTATACTTGTAATGATTATATAAAATTACTCTTTATTGGTATTTGAATTAAATTGAGGGATAAACATTTTTTGAAGTTTTTTTATTGTGAAAATAACGTTCCAAGGGTTTACAATTACATGGGCAAGGCATTGAGTAAATTTTTTGAAGCATTGTTGCCTCCTCCTTTGTTTCCCCTTCAAATCCCTTTCATCTCCCCCTACACTGATCCCCATTCCCTCCCTCCCCTATTCCCAGGCCAAAGTTATAAAGTTCGTTTTTCGACATAGCAAAAAATAACTCCAGATTTCACTGTATTTGATGTTGGTATAATTTGTACAGGGGAAGGGAAAAAAACTAATCGTTTAAATAAGAATACAGGTGGAACCATTGCAACAATGAAATGTACAAGTCGTTATGCTGAAAAATGAACTTTACAACTTTGGTGGGGGGGGAGGGGATTGGGTAAGGGGGGTATGGGAAGGGATGGGAAGGGGAAACAAAGGAAGAGGCAACAATGCTTGATAAGTAATGTACTCATTATCTTGTCCATTTAATTTTAAACCATCTGTACGGCATTTTCAAAATTAAAAATTACTTCTCAGTCCTATCTCTCAACATTACAGGATTTAACTCTCCAATTAAGCGACATAGACTGTCTAGTTGGATTAAAAAGCAAAATCCTTCTATCTGCTGCCTTCAGGAGTCACACCTTGCCCATAAAAACAAACACATTTTGAAAGAGAAAGACTGGAACAAAATATACCAAACAAATGTCCCCCATAAACAGGTGGGAGTTGCAATCCTAATATCAGATAAAATAGGCTTCAAATTAAAATTAGTGAGAAGAGAAAAAGAAGGTCGCTACATATTAATTAAGGGAATGCTCCTTCAGGAGGATATTACAATTCTAAATATCTATTCCCCAAACAACGGAGCACACAAATTTATCCAAGAAACAATACTTCCCTTAAAGCTCACATAGATCCAAAGACATTAATTGTTGGGGACTTTAACACACCACTATCCCCAGTACATAGATCAACTTGGCCAAAACTCAATAAACTGCAGATCAAAACAACTGCAAGGATCAACTAGATTTAACAGACATCTAACGAATATTTCACCCAGCAGTATCAGAATACTCCTTTGTCTCAGCAGCACATAGAATATTTTCAAAAACTGACCACATTTGAGGTCACAAAACAAAAGTCCAAATTCAGAAACATTGAAACTATACCTTGCATTCTCTCAGACCACAAGAAATAAAATTAAAATTCAATGCCAAAACCACCAAAAAAGTCCTGTAACACATGAATGCTGAGCAACATACTGTTGATTCACGAGTAAGTCGCATAAGAGATTACAAAGGAAATTCAAGTGTTCATGATATTCAACAAAACGAACACAAATTACCAGCTCCTCTGGGACACCGAAAAGGCAGTACTCACAGGCAAGTTGGAGAGATATGAAGCCAACAATTTAAGGACACATCTGAACCTCCCTGAAAAAGAGCAGCAAGATAAACACCAACCCAGTAGATGGAAAGAAATAATTAAAATTAAGTCATAATTAAATTAATTAGAACCAAAAAATAGAATCAACAAAACAAAGACTTGGTTCTTTGAAAAAATTAACAAAATTACAGATCCTTAATAAATCTTATCAGAAAAAGAAGAAAACTCACCCAAATAAATAAACTCAGAGATGAGAATGGAAACATCACCAGAGAAACAACCAAGATTCAGAAAATTAAAAGGGAATACTTCTCAAAACTATGCTAGTAAGTTTGAGAACGTGGCAGAAATGGACCTTTTCATAGCAAATATTGACATACTGAAACTAAGGCAAGACGATTGAAACCATTTTAACAGGCCATATCAAACATTGAGATAGAAACAGCAATAAGAGAAGTCCATCTAAAAAAAGCCCAAGACCAGACAGATTTACATCAGAATTCTACAAGGCCTTGAAAACAGAGCTCACACCAATACTATTCCAACTCTTCAATGAAATTGAAAGAGAAAGTTCATTACAGAACTTATTCAATGAGGCCATCAAAACACTCATCCCCAAACCAGGCAGGTACTCATCAAAAAAGAGAACTTTAAACATATTTCTTTGATAAACATTGATGCAAAACTTCTCAACCAAATTTTGGTCAATCGACTTCAAGAATTCATCCAAAAAATAATACACCACAGTCAAACAGGATTCATTTCAAGGATGCAAAGTTGGGTCAATATACGCAAATCAATTAATATATTACATCGCAACAACAAGAACAAGGATGAGAACCACATTGTTATATGAATTGTTTGAGAAAAAGCATTTGACAACATCCAACAAACCCTTTATGATGATGGTTCTGGAAAAATTAGGAATCCAGGGAACATTTCTCAATAGAATAAAGGCTGTATATGACAAGCCTACAACCAGCATTATACTTAATGGTGAAAACCTAAAGCCATTTCCTCTTAAATCAAGAAGGGGACAACGGATTGCTGGGTCATAGGGGAGCTCTATGTGGAGTCTTTTGAGGAAATTCCATACTACTTTCCAAAGTGGTTGAAAAAGTTTATACTCCCACCAACAATGCAGTAAGGCTCCCTTCTGTCCACATCCCCTCCAGCATTTGTTGTTATTAGAGTTCTTGATTTTAGGCATTCTAACTCGAGTGAGGTGGTATCTCAATGTTGTTTCGATTTGCATTTTTTATGGTTAGGGAGGCTGAGCGTTTCTTCATGTGTCTATTGGCCATCCTTCTTTCCTCTTCAGAGAAGTCTCTCTTTAAGTCTTTAGCCCACTTATTTATTGGGCAGTTGTTTCTTCGAGGATTTGTTGTTGGGAGATTTAATTTTTTGGAGTTCCAGGTATATTTTAGATATGAGACCCTTGTCCATTGTATGGATAGTGAAGATCATCTCCAAATCCGTGGGCTTTCTATTGATCTTGCTAGCTATTATCTTTGCCATGCAGAAGCTCTGCAATTTCATGCAATCCCATTTATCCAACCTTTCTTTTATCTGTTGTCTTTCTGGTTCTCTATTAAGAAAATTACGGCCTGTGCGTCATTTAACCAAATGTTCACAAACAAGTCCACACTAAAGCTACCATCACGACTATGTTTATTGCAGCATTATTTACTACAGGTAAGATAAGGAACCAAGCCAGATGCCTTTCAGTAGATGAATGGATCAAGAAAATGTGGTATATACACACAATGGAATTCTATGCCTCCATCAAAAAGAATGACATTGCCCCATTTGTTAGGAAATGGAAAGCCTTGGGAAAAAAATTACATTAAATGAGTAAGCCAGGCCCAAAGAAACATAGGTCCTATGGTTTCCCTTATTAGCAATATCTAGTGTATGTCTGAGTCAAGCAGAAAAGGTCAGATAAGTTGATGTTAGGGAAATAAACCCTAAGATATGTATTCAAGTGGTTTTTTTTTCTTTCATGTGATTGTTTCTAACACATTTGTAATATTATTTCTTGGTTGCTTTGTGTGTCCCTCCCCCACAGTATAACCACTGATTTCACTGTATTTGATGTTGTTATAATTAGTGGAGAGGAAGGGAAAAAACAAATAATTTAAATAAGGATACAGGTGGACCCATTGCATTGCGACAATGAGATGTACAAGTCGTTATGTCAAAATCGAACTTTAAAACTTTGGTGCGAGGGGGGGGAGGATTGGGTGGACACGGGGGGAGGATGGGAAGAGATGGGAAGGGGAAACAAAGGAGGATGCTACAATGCTTGATAAGAAATGTATTCATTATTTTGCCCATGTAATTGTAACCCCTCTGTAGGGTATTTTCACAATAAAAAAAGAAGAGGACAAGGATGTCCACTCTCTCCACTTTTTTTTTCAATTTAGTATTAGAATGCCAAGCTACAACAATAAGACAAGATGCAAACATAAAATGGATCCAAATAGGGAAAGATGAAGTAAAACTCTCCCTCTTTGCAGATGACATGATCTTGTATTTAAAGAATCCCATGGACTCCACTCCCAAATTACTCATAATGATTCAAAACTTTGGCAAAGTAGCCAGGTAAAAAATTAACCCTCAAAGACAATGGCTTTTCTCTAATCCAACAATAAGAAAAGTATGGCTGAAACAAGGAAAACAACTCTATCTGTCATAACCTCCCCCCAATAAAACGCCTAGGAATTAACCAAAAAGTGAAGGATCTTTATGATGAAACATTTTTCTTTTTTGTCAGTTATGGGTCTTGAACTGTGGGCCTGGGTGCTGTCCGACAGCTCTTCAGCTCAAAGCAAGCACTCTATCACTTGAGGCACAGCACCACTTCAGGTTTTCTAGTGGTTTATTGGAGATAAGGGTCTCATGAACTTTCCTGCCCTGGCTTTGAACCATGATCCTCCGATCACAGCCTCTTGAGTAGCTAGGATTACAGGCACGAACCATCAGTGCCTGGTTGATGAAAACTTTAAAAACCTGAGAAAGGAAATCAAAACAGAAATTAGAAAGTGGAAAAACCTCCCATGCTCCTGGATTGGAAGGATCCACATCGTGAAAATACTTGCAAAGGCTATCTACAAATTCAATGCGACACCTATCAATATTCCAACCTCATTCTTGAAGGAAGTGGAAGAGGCAATCCAAAAATTCATATGTAACAATAAAATACCCCAAATAGCAAAAATCATCAAAAGTAGAAAGAAAAGTGCTGGATGAAAATCATTACCAAATTTCAAACAGCTTGATACTGACACAACAACAGACTTCAAGAACAATGGAATATAATTGAAAATCCATAAATGAACCTAAACACCTATAGCGATCTGATCTGTCATAAGGGAGCTAAAAAATTTAAATGGAAGAAAGACAGCCTCTTCAGTAAATGGTGCTGGCAAAATTGGTTAACTACTTGTAGAAAACTAAAGCTAGATCCTTATATATCAGCCTGCACCAGAATCACCTCCAAATGGATCAAAGACCTGGAGTCCAAGCAGACATTCTGAAAACATTACAGGATAGAATTGGAGAAACTCTATGTCTCCTTGGCACAGGTCAAAAATTTTTTAAAAGAGACCCAGAAACAAAACAAATCAAAGAAAGGTTGGACAAATGGGATTGCATGAAATTGCAGAGTTTCTGCATGGCAAAGGATGAAGCTAGCAAGATGAATAGAAAGCCCAAGGATTAGGAGAAGATCTTCACTAGCCATACAACGGACAAGGGTCTCATATCTAAAATATACCTGGAACTCAAAAAATTAAATCCCCTAACAACAAATCTTCACAGAAACAACTGCTCAATAAGTAAGTGGGCTAAAGACTTAAGGAAAAACTTCTGTGACGAGGAAAGAAGGATGGCCAATAGATACATAAAGTAATGCTCAACATCCCTAGCTATAAAAGAAATGCAAATCAAAACAACATTCAGATTCCACCTCACCCCAGTTAGTAGGGCTATAATCAAGAACTCTAACACCAGATTCTGTAAGGTATGTGGACAGAAGGGAACCCTAGTTTATTGTTTGTGGGAGTGTAAAACCACTTTGGAAATTAGTATGGAGATTCCTCAAAAGACTCCACATAGAGCTCCCTTATTTCCCAGCAATCCCACTTTTGAGCATTTACCTAATGATACAAACATGATTATTTTAAAGCTACCAGCACGACTATGTTTATTGCAGTATTATTTAACATGGGTAAGATATGGAAGCAACCCAGATGCCCCTCAGTATATGAATGGATGAAGAAACTGTGGTATATATACACAATGGAATTCTATGTCTCTATCAGAAAGAATGACATTGCCCCATTTATTAGGAAATGGAAATATTTGGAAAAAATTTATTTAAGTGAAGTAAGTCAGGCCCAATGAAACATAGGTCCCATGGTTTCCCTTATTTGCAATAAGGTATATTTGGGAGACAAGCAGAAACGGTCAGATAAGTTGATGTTAGGTGAAATGAACCCCAATATAAGTATTCAAATGTTTTTTCTTTCTTTCTTGTGATTGTTTCTAACATTCATAAGATGATTTCTTTGTTGGTTTGTATGTCCCTCCCCCAGAATATAACCCCTGTTTTTACTCTATTTGACGTTGGTATAATTTGTGGAGGGGAAGGGAAAAAACTAATAGTTTAAATAGGGATACAGATGGACCCATCGCAACAATGAGCTATACAAGTCGTTATGTTGAAAAGTGAACTTTACAACTTTGGCCTGAGGGGAACATAGGGGGACACGTGGTGGGGGGATGAGAATGGTTGTGAAAGGGAGAGAGAGGAGGAGGCAACAATGCTTGATAAAAAATGTACCCATTACTTTGCTCATGTAATTGTAAGCCCTCTGTACAGTATTTTCACAATTAAACAAAAAGAAATAAACTATTCAGAAATATATAGAATTAGGAGCTGGGAAGGTGGCTCAGTGGTAGAGTGCTTGCCTTGCATGCTTGAGGCCCTGAGTTGAATTCTTCAGCACCACATAAGCGAAAAGAAAAAAAAAATCCACAAGTGGCGCTGTGGCTCAAGTGGTAGAGCACTAGCCTTGAGCTGAAGAGCTGATGGATAGCGCCCAGGCCCAGAGTTCAAGCCCCATGATCGGACCCCAAAAAATATATATGGAGAGAGAAGTATAAGATATAAAAATACTTAAGACTGAGGATCATTGTAGCAATAACAAATATGTGCCCTGTATCTGTTGGATATATTTTCACTTCTGTTATAGTATCCTTTGAATTATGAAAGATTATCATCTGATGTTATCTAGTTTATTCTCGCTTTTCTTTAGCCATTAATGAGCGTCCTGAACATCTAGGATTACAAGCATGACATATTGGTACATGTTTTTCTTTCAATATTTTAAGGGTTTTCCTCTTTCCTTTGAATTCAAACATTGTCCTGTCAGTAATTCTGCACATTCTCAGACTGTTGTTCTCAAAGATGATAAGCAACTGTTTGATGGGTAATTGTCCTGTTATTGTGTTTGACATAGTTTTCATTGTTGCTATTGATTTGCCCTTCTTAATTATTTCATATGATGATTAGAATATTTAATATGTAGACTTCAATTTTACTTCTTTGTAGATTGTAGAAGTCATGTCAAAAGAATGTTTTAAAAGATTCTTATAGAGACAGCATTGTGAACTTTATACATAAAAACGAAAAAAAATTTAGTTGGTCTTTGTTCCTATAAAGAAATTTTAAAACTAGGATTTAAATTATATGATGATATATTTTTAAATGCCATATGAAAAAAAAATATGATAATCAGCAAAATTTTCCCTAGGTAACTGTCCCATTTATTCCCCCACCCCACTTTTCCCTGTTAGGGAGCCTAGAAAGGAAAAGGAAAATTTATGTTCATTCTTAAACATTGTGAAATTCTCAAACTAGCTTTTTAGAATCTCTAGAGTGTTGAGATGTACAACTATGTTAGTGATCAAGCCTAGCATATGTAAGGCTCTGCGCTGGAACTTCAGCTCGAAGAAAAAGAAGGAAGAAGAAGAAGAAGAAGAAGAAGAAGAAGAAGAAGAAGAAGAAGAAGAAGAAGAAGAAGAAGAAGAAGAAGAAGAAGAAGAAGAAGAAGAAGAAGAAGAAGAAGAAGAAGAAGAAGAAGAAGAAGAAAGAGGAGGAGGAGGAGGAGGAGGAGGAGGAGGAGGAGGAGGAGGAGGAGGAGGAGGAGGAGGAGGAGGAGGAGGAGGAGGAGGAAAAGGTACAGAATTATATTTATGCACATTTTATTTAATGAATAATTATGGCAAAATAAGAGTTTCAAGTTTAATTTTAATCTTTACAGTAGTTCCTGTTTAGCCTCTTTATATACATTTCATGTTCATACCTAAAATCAATGAAGTACTTTGTAGAGTTAACCCTCAGTATCTAGAATTTCCACATCTAGGTGTTCAATCAACCAGAAATTTAAAATATTCTGGAAAAAATGTGTTCCTCAAACATTCAGTAGAGCAACTATTTACATACTGTTACATGTATGTTGGTAATATATATAACCTTGATGTGATTTAAAGTGTAACTTACTTTGTATGATATACTATGCTATTTTCTATATGGGACTAGAGCCTATGCTGATTTTAGTATACTCAATCAGTTCTGGGAGCAACACTGTAAATACCAAGATGACCATTTTATGCTTTTACCCAGACAAATATAGCTACAATAAAGCTTCACTTATAAATTGGGTACAGTAAGACAATAATAACAGTAAATAATAAAAGTAGAAAAATTGTAACAATATACTGTAAAAAAAATCTAGTAATGTGAAATGGATGTGGAAGTGCATACCTGTAATTCCAGGAAACAGAAGCCTAGGCAGGAAAGCAATCAAAGAGATATACAGTGAAATTTTACCTCCAAAAGAACCCCCCAAAAAACAAAAAAAAGGTATTATGTGAAAGTGGTTTCTTTCAAAATATGAGATGTTTTTCAATGTAATCTTTTCAGAGCACAGTTCAGCACATGTAACTAACTACAGAAGGGGAAATTACAGTGAAAGGGACTACTGTATAGTTCTTTTGTGAAGAGAAAAACGTATCTTACTTAAAGGTTTTTTTCTGAGAAGAAAAACCATGCACAATTCTTTTGGCTTTTCTGAAACTCTAAGACATTTCTCCCCTCCCAACTAACTATCTTCCCACCTGGGTGCTGGAAAGGACAAGCACTCCCAAATTAGCTTAGCTGTGCCATCAAGTCTTTCCATGGCAACAATGCTTGATAAGAAATGTACTAATTACCTTGCTAAGGTAATTGTAACCTCTCTGTACGGTATTTTCACAATTAAAAAGAAAAAGCAGAAGTACAAACATGATTTGTTCCTGAACAATCAAGCTTCCTTTAGCCTGTTTCATTCTTCCTATTTTGCTGCCAGATGCCCAGAAGACACTGGTTTAAATACACAGTCTGTATTGTCAGGTGTGTGAGATAAATGACGAAGAAAATGTGAATTTGAAGATTGAAATTGAGAAGGGATATCAAACTCCTCCATCTTTTTTACTAAGGACCAGAAAACAATGATAATGTGCTTACATGCTGAGAGTAAGCACCTTTTGCCACCTGTGGTAATGAATTTAATTTTGACGCTGTTGTGAAATGTGTCTGACATGTGTCCTAAACCCTAATTCCTTATTTTCTGAGAGCACAACCTCTTCAGAAATTCTGATTTGTACTGTGAATATTTACTTCCTGTAAAATGTAGTTGCTTGGATATTTTGATTTTATGAAAGCTTGTTAGTTTGATATTGTACTCTCAGTTAAATTATAAGCAAGTAAAAATGAATTGAACTTGATTAAGTGAAGTTCTTTCTGCCCATTTACTCTGGTACAGATTTCTCTGATTTAGGAAATCTACATTTTAAGTCATTCTGGATGCCTAACTAGGTGTGTGTATGTGGATGAGTCAAAAGAATTGCAGACTTTGCCACATTGATTTTGGAGCAAAAACTTATAGCTGGTAACTGGGCAATGATTCAAAAGACAACTGAGGCTGAAGTCATGAGCACTCCTGCCTGTGTTCAGCTCCCAATCTGTTTTAAAACTCCCCTCACTTCCCATGCAGTGGTTTCTTTTTCAATCCAAAAGGTTTCTGGAGCTTCATCTTATGCTGGCCTCCTAGTATGCCAACATGAGGGAAGTCAAAGCAAGCAAGGCAGATGTGGCAGAGGGCTTTTTTGGTCGGTTGTGGGGCCTGAACTCTGGGCCTGGGCACTGTTCCTCAGCTCTTCAGCTCAAGTCTAAAACCGCTGATCTCAACAACAGCATATATCAACTAGATTTAATAGACACCTATTGAATATTTCACCCAGCAGCATCAGAATACACATTTTTCTCTGCAAAACATAGAACATTTTCCAAAATAGACCACATTTTAGGTCACAAAGCAATCTTGTCCAAATTCAGAAACATTGAAATTATACCTTACATTGGCTCACATCACAAGGGAATAAAATTATACCTCAACACCAAAAACAACCAAAGAAAGTCCTGTAACATATGGAGGCTGAACAACACACTGTTGAATCACCAGTGAGTCAGGGAAGAGATTAGAAAGGAAACTAAAATGTTCACGATATTCAACAAAAATGAGCACACAAATTACCAGTTCTTCTGGAACAGAGCAAAGGCAGTAGGCAGATGCGATTTTATAGCTTTGAGTACCTACATCAACTAATTGGAGAGATCTAAAACCAACAATTTAATGAGACATCTGAACCTCCTTGAAAAAGAGCAGCAAGATAAACCCTAATCCAGGAGATGGAAAGAAATAATTAAAATTAAATCAGAATTAAGTGAATTAGGATCCAAGAAAAACATAGAGAGCATCAACAAAACAAAGAGTTAGTTCTTAGAAAAAAATTAACAAAATTGACAGACTCTTAGCAAATCTTAGCAGAAAAAGAAGAAAACTCACCCAAATAAATAAACTCAGAGATGAGAATGGAAACATCACCAGAGCAATAACCAAGATTAAGAAAAGTAAAAGGGAATACTTAACAAAACTATGCTAATATGTTTGAGTACTTGCCAGAAATGGACCTTTTCATAGCAAATATCGACATGCCGAAACTAAAACAAGATGAGTTAAAACATTTTAACAGGACCATATCAAAAATTGAGATAGAAACAGCAATAAGAGAAGTCCCAACTAAGAAAAGCCCAGTACCAGAAAGGTTTACAGCAGAATTCTACAAGGCCTTCCAAGCAGAACTCTCACCAATAGCCCTTCAATGAAATTGAAAGAGAAAGTGTACTACCGAACTCATTCTAGGAAGACATCCTAACCCTTATCCCAAAACCAGGCAGGGACTCATCAAAGAAAGAGAGCTATAGACCCATTTTTTTGATGAACATTGATTCAAAATTCTTAACAAAATTTTGGCCAATCGACTTCAACAATTCATCCAAAAAATCATACACCACGATCGAACAGGATTCATTTCAGGGATGCAATGCTGGGTCAATATATGCAAATCAATTAATATAATTCATCACATCAACAAGAGCAAGGATAACAACACACATGGTTGTCTCAAGAGATGCAGAAAAAGCATTTGACAACATTCAACACCCATTGATAATAAAAACTCTGGAAAAAATTAGGAATCCAGGCAACATTTCCTCAATAGAATAAAGACTGTATATGACAACCCTACAGCCAGCACTGTACTTAATGGTGAAAAACTGAAGCCATTTCCTCTTAAATCAGGAATGAGACAAGGACGTCCATTCTCGCCACTTCTCTTCAATCTAGTATTAGAATGCCTAGATACAGCAATAAGACAAGATGCAAACATAAAATGGATCCAAATAGGGCAAGATGATGAAAAACTCTCCCTCTTTGCATATGGCATGATATTGTATTTAAAGAATCCCACTGACTACACTCCCAAATTATTCAAGCTTATTCGAAACTTGGGCAAAGTAGCAGGGCATAAATTTAGCCCTGAAAATCAATGGCTTTTCTGTATACCAACAATAAGAAAAGTGTGGCTGAAATCAGGAAAGCAACTCCATTCATAATAGCTCCACACACAAAAAAAATAAAATATATAGGAATTAACTTAACCAAAGAAGAGGAGGACCTCTATGATGAACACTTTACAAATCTGAAAAAGGAAATCAAAACAGAACTTCGAAAATGGCAAAAACTCCCATGCTCCTGGATTGGAAGGATCAACAACATGAAAATGGCAATACTTCCCAAGGCTATCTACAAATTCAATGCAATACCTAACAATATCCCAAATTCATTCTTCAAGGAATAGAAGAGACAATCCAAAATTTCATAGGGAACAACAAAAGACACTGAATAGCATAAAAGATCATTAAGAGAAAGAAAAGTGGAGGAATATCAATACAAAACTTCAAACTCTGCTAGTAATCAAAACAATTTAGTAATGGCACAAGAACCGACCTCAGGACCAATGGAAGAGAATTGAACCTACAGATATATAGCCATCTAATCTTCTATGAGGAAGCTAAATAATTAGAATGGAAGAAAGACAGTCTCTTCAGTAAATGGTGCTGGCAAAATTGGTTAATCAATTGTAGAAAACTAAAGCTAGATCCTTATATATCACACTGCACCAGAAACCAATCCAAATTGATCAAGTCAAAGCAGACACAGTGAAAACATTACAGGATGGAATAGGAGAAAACCTAGAACTCCTTGGCACAGGCCAAAATTTTCTTAATAGAGACCCAGAAACACAACATATCAAAGAAAGGTTGGACAAATGGGATTGCATGAAATTGCAGAGCTTCTGCAAGGCAAAGAACGTAGCTAGCAAGATTGATAGAAAGCCCATGGATTGGGAGAAGATCTTAACTAGCCTTACAACGGACATGGGTCTCATATCTAAAATATACCTGGAACTCAAAAAATTAGATGTCCCAACAACAAATCCTCAGAGAAACAACTGACCAATAAATAAGTGGGCTAAAACTTAAAGGGAAACTTCTCTGAAGAGGAAAGAAGGATGGCCAATAGACATATGAAGAAATGCTCAACCTCTCTAGCTATAAAAGAAATTCAAGTCAACCCAACATTGAGGTACAACCTCAGCCCAGTTAGAATGTCTATAATCAAGAACTCTAATAACAACAGATACTGGAAGACATGGGGAGAGAAGGGAATCTTACTGCATTGATGGTGGGCGTGTAAACTTGTTCAACCACTTTGGAAAGTATTATGGAGTTTCCTCAAAAGACTCCACATAGAGCTCCCCTATTTCCCAGCAATCCAACTTTTGGGCATTTTCCCAAATGATCACAAACAAGACCATACTAAAGTTACCAGCACAACTATGTTTATTGCAACATTATTTATCATAGGTACGATATGGAACCAACTCAGATGCCCCTCATTAGATGAATGGATATAAAAAATGTGGTAGATACACACAATGGAATTCTATGCCTCTATCAGAAAGAATGATATTACCCCATTTGTTAGGAAGTAGAAAGACTTGGAAAAAATTAACTGAATTAAGCCAGGTCCAAAAATATAGGTCCCATGGTTTCCTTTATTTGCAATAACTAGTATAATTTTGAGACAAACAGAAAAGGTAACTTAAGCTCATGTTAGGTGAAATGAACCCCAAGATAAATATTGAAATGTTTTTTTTTTCTTTCTTCCAATTGTTTCTAACATATTTATAAGATTATTTCTTTGTTGCTTTATATGTCCCTCCCCCATGGTATAACCCCTGCTTCCATTTTATTTGATGTTGGTATAATTTGTGGAGGGTATGGGCAAAAACAAACCTTTAAATAGGGATACATTGGACCCATTGCAACAATGAGCTATATAAATCATTTTGTCCAATAAGAAACTTAACTTTTGCCAGGGGCAGGGTGTTGCAGGGATGGAGAGGGGAGATGGGAAGGGATGAGAAGGGGAAACAGGAGGAGGCAACAATGCTTGATAAGAAATGTACTCATTACATTGCCCATGTAATTGTAATCACTCTGTATGGTATTTTGCAAAAAAAAAAAATTTAAAAATGTTTGTCAGAATAATGTCAAAAAGTTTTTGACAGAATAATCATTAGTGTATTACCTAGAATCTGGATATGGTTAATAACTCTAGAGGATTTTCTCATACTTTCCGAATTTTCATAAACATATGTAATAAGTCAAATGAGGTGGTTTATACCTATAATCCTAGCTACTCTGAAAATGGAAATGTCGATAGTTGCAGTTCCGTTCAAGGTCAAGCTGGAAAACATACAAGAGACCTCCATCTCAATCAATAAAAGCTGGGTATGCCAATGTGTGGCTGTCATCCTACCTATTTTGAACAAAAAACTAGGAAGTTAACTATCCATGTAGCCTAGGAATAAACAAATACAAGATTCTTTCTCAAAAACAATCAAAGCAAAAATTGCTGGATGTGGCATGGTTCAAGTGGTCAGATGCCTGCCTGGCAAATGCAAGGCTCTGAATTTGAATCCAAGTACTTACCTCAAAAATTAAAAGTAAACCATATGAATTAATTCTCTAAATTACTTCGCAGTGCAATTATCTTTTGTTTTCTTCAAATAATCTGGTAGTGAAGGCAGAGAATTGATTAAACCAGATCAATATAATAGGTGAAATGAACCCCAAGATAAGTATTTAAATGCTTCTTTTCTGTCTTGCAATTGTTTCCAACATATTTATAAGATTATTTCTTTGTACTGGGAACACCTAGCTTCTCCATGGCTCACAGGCTGGTGTGCTCATGTGGACTCATTCACCTATTTGGCCTGCTAGGCCCTGAGTTCAGATCCCAGACCCGCCAAATGATTCATCTTGATGTCAGAAGCAAATCATTGCCCTGTTTTCCTTTCCTGTGCAAATCTTGGGTCTCAGCTAGGATTGAGAATGCATGGGCCACCCTGTGGTCATGGGAATAAGTTGTTATACATGTCAGCCGAGTTATACCTGTCATCATATACTCAAGAAAATACACAAAATATCCATGAATAGCATACAAACTAAAGACAATAACTTCACTTAATGTACGATGCAGTACACACACTGATGCGAATTTACATCCCATGTTTCAATGATGCGTTGAGGACTATTTTGGCCTCCCTGGGGCTCGATCTCAGTTCCCGGGAACAGCCCAGCTGCTTCCTGGCTCACTGTCTGGTGTGATCACATGGACCCATTGGGCAGTTGGGCCTCCTAGGCCTTGAGTTCGAATCCCAACACTGCCAAAAATTCACCCTGATGTGAAAAGCCAGTCATTGCACCTGTTTTCATGTGCTGTGCAAATTCTGGGTCTCAGCTAGGATAGAGAAGCTGTAGGCAACTCTATATTTATCGGAATAGGTTGTCATCCAGTTCACTACAGTTATATCTGTCAACCTATACTCCAGAAAATACACAATACATCAATAAATAAGACACAAAATAAAGAGGGTATGACTACACCAAACGCAAGATGTTGCCCACCCCTGTTTGGAAATATAGATCCTTTGTATAATTATGAATTTATGACAATATTGGCCCCCACAAGGACTCCATCTCAGGTCCCAGGAACGGCCTACCTCCTTAGTGGCTCACAGGCTGGTGTGCTCACCATGACCCATTCACCAATTGGGCCTGCTAGGTCTTGAGTTCAAATTCCAGCACTGCCAAAAGATTCATTCTTATGTGAAAAGCCTAGGGTTGGACATGTTTTCCTGTTCCGTGAATGTCCTGGGTCTCATTGAGGATGGAAAATGCTATATAAGCAATTCTATAGCCATGGGAATAGGTTGTCATCCATATCAGCACAGTTATATCTGTCACCATACACAATAAAATACACAATACAACCATGAATAAGACAAATAATAAAAAGAATAACTACACTGAATGCAAGATGCATACCACACCTGTAGGTAAAGAGAGGTCCTATGTTTAAAAAAGGTGGGCTTGCTATTTTGTCGAGTGCTGGGGTTTAAAATCAGGCCCTGGACCAGGCCTGATATTCTAGTCTTCAACGATGGTGAGCTTCCCCTTCTCCCTCAGTGCAAAGAGCTATCTAAACCTGAGTTCAAATCCTAGCACTAACAAAAGATTCATCCTGATGTCAGAAGACAGTTGTTGCACACAGTTTCCTCTCCTGTGAAAGTCCTGAGTATCAACTAGGAAGGGGAATTCATAGGCAACCCTATAACCATGGGAACAGGTTGTCATCAATGTCATCCTGTAAACATACTTAGTAAAATACACAATACCTCCATGAAGTACATGCAAAATAAGGAGAAGAAGTTCACCGAACACAAGATGCTATACACACATATATGTCAATATAGATCGTATGGTTAAATTATGAACTTATAATGATAGTGGACCACCCTAGCGATGAATGTCAGATCCTGGGAATGGCCTAGCTCATTAGTTGCTCACAGGATAGTGTGATCACCTTGACTTATTGGCCAAATGGTCCTACTAATCCCTGAGTTAAGATCCCAGCACTACCAACAAACTTGTTTTCCGTTTCTCTGAATATCCTCGCGGACCCTTAGAATCCTGGTATGATGGAGAACATTTCTATAAATCTAGATGCTCTGTGATAAGATGTCATCAATGTACACAGTACAATCAATGATAAATAAATGAATAAAACAAAAAATACAAGAACAACCACACAAAACATGTATGGACTGAACATCTATAGCTAAGTATAAATCCTATCTTTACAATGTATCTAAATAGTATGTTTCCAGGGCTGGAGCTTGAATTCAGGACTAGTGAACAGGCATGAGTTTCTTATCTTCAAGTACGGTGATCTTCCCCTTCATCCACATTGCTCCAGATTTACCCAGATCCTGAGTTCAAATCCAAAGCCTCGAAGAATAAACAGCGTGAATTGCAAGCCAGGGAGCTAAATGTTTATATTTTCTTTTTCTCAATATGGCGCTTGACGTCTGGTCGTGGCAACTCTGCCTCAGCTTTGATCACCCTACCCTGGGGTGCAGCCACTAGACCTACAGCTCCTCCTGGGTCCCTAGACCCCCAGGCCTTGCAGGGAAAGCAATGCACAGAAAAAATATGGCCTTTTTCTGTTTTCTACCTTTGCATGGTGACCCTCATGGGTCTGAATGACACTGTTGCAAAGGGTAATTCACCTTTCATTGCTACGTGGCAACATAGGCCCTGATTTCGAATCCCCGTCCTGACACCAACCCATGGCAGGAGATACTAAGAAAATGGTTCCCATCCATAGCATTAACAATGGAATGTTGTCAATTTCATGGTTGAATGAATTGATGATAAATGATGCTCCTATAAAATTAGACAGCTTCATTTCAGGAGGCTGACTGATTTTATTTAATATTTATTAAGCATTGAAAGAATATTATTACTTAAAGGGACACAATAATATCAGAGCACTGATTTCATTAATAATTTAAGGATGAATACAATTAATTAATTACATTACATTAATTACATGGACGGAGTATTAATACCCAGGAATTGGTAAGAATGTAGTCTATATAACTGAATAATGTATAGGCATCTCTGACACTTTATAAAGATATATATTTATTAGAGTACTTCCATCTGCATGTCAATCTTTTGTTATTTTGGTAACCCTTGGTGATTGATCTGAGGTCTGGGAACAGCCTGTCAGCTCAATTTGCCCAGGATGGCATGCTAACACTCACCCATTCATGAATTGGGCCTTGTAGGCTTGTATGCCTTGAGTTCAGACGCCAGCACTCCCAAAAATGAATCGTGGAGTAAGAAGATGATGGTGACACATGTGTTCCTTTTCTGTGAAATTCCTGGGTGTCAGGTATGAAGTGGAATACATATGCAGACATACATCCTGTGTAATCAATGTAATCAATGTTTTATGTTCCATAATAGTCAATAAAATAACAGGTTAATACATGAATAAAACAAAAAAAATAAAATAACTACACTGAATGCAATATGGAGTCAAAATATATATATGTATATATATATATATATATATATATATATATATATATAAATCATATATGTAAATTGTACATGAATAGGATGGTTTCTAATGGTGGGGATCTAATTCAGGCCCAAGGAGCAGACCTGAATTTCTTGACTTCAAGGAGGCCAGCTTCCCATTCCCACACAGTGCAACAGAGTTACCAAGACATGAGTTCCAATCCCAGTCCTGGCAGAAAAATGGCACCTTTGCAGTATGTGAGGCCCAATTCTTAGATATTTCATTATGCCTCCATTTTATGAATGTGACTTTTAAATGCTTAATAAAGAATTAACTAAAATTAATCAGTGTCCTATAATATAATTGTGTATAATTTTATCCTAGAATCATTCAAGAACTGCCCATTCAATCAAAACATACATGACATTCCATTGGTATTCATATGGATAGGAATGAGTTCCTTAGGATCTCCTGCCATTTGGAGGTGGCAGGACCAGGATTCCAACTGTGGGCTCCAGCTCCTGCCACTTCAACCTTGGGATAGGGTACTTACCAGTCTGTCCAAGAATATCAACAAGACAAATGATTAGGCAGGCAGCAGTGGCTCTCAGCAGTCCTCCTTGATACTTACAAGGCTGTGATGGGAGGATCATGGTCAAACTCATCCTAGGCAGGAATGTCCTTGAGTCGCCTGTCCAACTTCAGTGTCAACAAAGCCAGAAGCCCTGGGTTCCAGTGTGGAGGGCGAGCCTTGAGCAAAAGCAGCTCACAGACTGTGCCCAGATCCTGAGTTCAAGGTCCAGGTCTGGCAACAAACAGACAGACACAACAATCTGTGCAGCCATCCAGCTAAATGAGATCACCCTCTTGTCTCAAACTGAATTGGACATTGGTCCCTAGGAAAAGGGCTGGGGGAGCTGCTGTCTTTGTGACTCCGCCCATGCTGTTTTCATCACAGGATTCTGGCCACACCCCCATTCTTTCATGGTTCTTTCTGACCAATGGGATACAAGAATGGTGGCCACGCCCACATTTCATGCTGCCCAGTAGCACCCGGATTCCCTCTATTAGTTTACAACACTACCAGCAGTTGAGGAAGGGAGAGGTGGCTGAGTGGTGAGGAAGAGACTCAAGCGACTTTGGAGTATAGTAGGAAATTGAGATGCCTGCCTACACCCCGGCTTCCTCCCCCCTTCTGAAGGTGTGGGATTTCAAACCTCAGCCAATGGTGCACTGCCAGCCCACCTAAAGCCCTGACCTGGTCCCTGGCCCTGGTTCTCTACTCTTGGCCCATGTGTTTGCAATGCCGATGCCATTGCTGCTTGCCCCAACTGGAGCAGCCTTCAGCAGCTTCTCCCAGCAGCAAAGGTGAGTGGCTGCCCCCAAATCACCACTACCCGGGGTCAGACACCCCTCTGGGGGCACCATGCCCACCTGCTTGTTTCCTTTCCCTGGCTCTGAGGAGCCACCTTTCTGTCTTGGGCATTTCTGAAACAGAGACTCAATATATGCTCTGGCTGGACTGGATCGAGGTCCTCCTATCTGGGACAGGTATGCTCCACCAGGCCTGGTCCTCTGTAGATGCGATGGTAGACATGTAGTGCCACGCTCAGTTATCGATTTAGATGGATTATCCCAAACTTTTAGTCCACAGCAGCCGATTCTTGACCAGAGGTGAAGCTCTGCGTAGGGCCGAAACCATCAGACCTCATTCTCCTCATAGGATAGTTTTGAGGAAACAAGGGATTTATACAGAGGGATCCCTGGAGCATGGTTTGGCACAGAGGGAGTGGCCTTCAGAGAAGGTTCTCAGCAATTCTGTGAGCAAATGATAGGAAGATACCTGGAAAGGGTTCAGGTGGGGCCAGTTATTAATTGTGCAACAGGTGGGGATTATGAAACAAAACATTTCTCTCTTTCATCATTACCCTATCCCCATGAGGAAGGGGATGCTTCACTGTGTTGAGTTTGCAGCTGGGGAAGCCGAGGCACACAGAAGCCAGGGGAACTACTTATGACTTCAACTTCACTACCATGCTCCCTAGGATAATGGGTACTATTCAGTCCACTTCTTGTGGTAGGTAGTCCACTTCTTGTCAGTTGTGTGGCTTGAACCCTAGGCATGGGCGCTGTTCCTGAGCTCCTCAGGAAAAGGCTAGTGCTCTACCACTTGAGCCCACAGCACCACTTCTGGTTTTCTGATGGTTCTTTGGAAATAAGAGTCTCATACACGTTCCTGCCGGGGCTGGCTATGAACCATGATCCTCATATCTCAGCCTCTGTGTAGTTACGATTAGAGTTTTGAGCCACCGGCACCCGACTTAATTGTAATTCTGACTTTTCTCTCTCTCTTTCACAAGAACTAGTTGAATGGGTGCTGGAGAAGGGGGCCTAGCATCACCATGTGGCTGGAATCCAAGGTGACCCTCTCATTCTGGAGGTGGGCTGTGGGTCAGGAGCTATTTTGCTAAAACTTTTGAAACAGCTCCCTGAGGTAAGCCCCACTGTGCCCTGGCTAAACCATGAAATTCATTGTCCATCCAGCCTACTGGGCTTATTGTATTGTATTGCTTTCTACATCATTTTCCAGCACCTGGCTAACCTTATGATACATAGTTATGGAATGAAAATGTAATGCCTTCTTAAGAAAGTCATTTAGGGCTCTGGGAATGTGGCTTCATGGTACAGTGATTGCCTAGCATGCATGAAACCCTGGGTTCAATTTCTCAGTAGCTCATTAAAAGAAAAACACTGGAAGGAATGCTGTGCCTCAAGTGGTAGAGCGCTAGCCTTGAGAAAAAAAAAGTAGCTCAGGAATAATTACTTACCCTTGAGTTCAAGCCCCTGGACTGGCAAAAAAATTATTAAATGGAAAATAAAAAATGCATACTTGAAATTTATAATTGCTCCTTCCATACTGACACCTGAAAATAGTCCCTAATTCATGTACTATACTTATTTTACGATACTGTGTTGAAAAAAGTTTTGTTCATTAAGTCATAGCAATTAATGGCAGGAATGTGCTTAGATGTCAACTGAAGATTAATTCTGGAAATTCAAGGATTCCAGGATTTTGTGTCATCACTGCTAATCACAAAGTGAAAAGTAGTCTAAGTGTGATTTTGAAATCTTTTTGTTCAGTTTTCGCAAAAAAAAGGCAGAGGCTAATTAATAGTTGTGAAAGAAAATAAGGAATAACTCCAGATGGAAGGAATAAACGATAGTAACTAATGCATACCAGAAACTGGTCTAGAGAACCATTTTTGGTTATTGAAGAACTAGTTGTCAACTAGGCTTTTCCTCATTGCCTTTAGCATTCTAAATCTCTTAGGCTAGTTCTTAATCTCTGTGTGATAAATGTATCTCCATCTATGCTGTTCTTACACACCTTATCTCCTTTGTTTTCTAAAAATCTCAGTCTTTCTATATTTCTCTATGAACATTTCCTGATAATATATAAACCTATACAGATGTCACAGGGTGCTAATGTAAGTATCCCAGAGCTCATGACTCATTAATGTAACAAAATGGAAAAGGAGGACATATTTACTGCTACCTCAATTTTTCTGAAAAGCTGCAATGTCATCATTTGGTTAATATTTTCATTCTTTGTCTACACAGTGTCACTCAATGCACATAAATGCAAATATGAAATGGGTCCTGGTGGTTTACACCTGTAATCATAGTTACTCAGGAGGTTGAGACCAGAGGATTGTGGTTCAAACCCAGCCTTGTCAGGAAAATCCATGAGACCCTAATCTTAAATTAACCACCAGAAAATCGTAAGTGGTGCTGTAGCTAAAGTGGTAGTGTGCTCAACTTTATGTGAAGACCTGAGGGACAGTGCCCAGGTTCAGACTTCAAGCCCCACAACCAACAAAAACGTGAAATATAACTTTAAGTTTCCCCAAAAGGAACTACAAGATGAATAATCTTCCCAAGAAAACAAAATTAATTCCAAAATGATTCAATGCACCTACTTTTGCAGAGTTATGTTATGGATTCTTTGCTGGACATATTCTCTAAAAACAAATCGTTTAACTAGGGTTACAGGTGGACCTATTGCAACAATGAGATGTGCAAATCGTTATGTCGAAAAACGAACTTTACAACTTTGGTGTGGGAGGACAATGGGGTGGGGGAAAAGGGGAGTATGGGGAGAGATGGGAAAGGGAAACAAAGAAGAGGCAACAATGCTTAATAAGAAATGTACTCGTTATCTTGCCGGAGTAATTGTATCTCCTCCCGTACGGTATTCTCACAATAAAATAAAAAGAAAAAAAGTCAAATATTAGCTTTTTAGCTTTACAATAAACTTCATCTAATATTTCTTGTTTGAAAAGAGACGTCTATACAATTGATGTCACTTGGCTTTCTTACTATCTTAGTTAAAAGCCAACCCTGTCAGGAGAGTCTTTCAAACTCTTATCTGTAATTACACAGCAAAAAAGCCACAAATGGAGTTTTGGTTCAAGCAGTAGAGTACTAGCTTTGGGGGCAGGTGAGCAGGAAAGAAAAATGTTCAGGGACAGGATCCAGCCTATGAGTTCAAGCCCCATAACCAACACAAACTAAAAAAAAAAAAACAAAAAAACAAGCAAAAAACCCCCAGATATTTCATTGTGACCCTCTTTAAAGGAGTACTGGTCTGAGAAGAGGCTCCTTTTGCTGATCATACTCACTGGATGCTTTTTTGGAATCCTTATTGCTCTGGAGAATTTAGGACTAAACTATAGGAATTGATAATTGACTCCTGCAACAAGAGAATCATCTCAGGGGTGAAATATCCATCATAAGACACTTTAAAACCTCCATGTCTTTGTTTATTTGCAGTAGAATGTTTTTTTATGCGGGGCGGGGCAGTCGTGGTCCTGAACTCTAGGCCTGGGCGCTGTCCCTCAGCTCTTCAACTCTACAACTTGAGCCACAGCACCATTTCTGGCTTACTTTTTGCTTATGTGGTGCTGAGGAGTCGAACCTGGGCCTCATGCATGCAAGGCAAGCGCTCTACCACTAAGCCACCTTCCCAGTCCCTGCAGCAGAACATGTTTAAATCAACGTTATTTCCTTTTGTTCTATGCTAGCCTTCAAATGGCAGTTTATTTCTCTTTGTAATACTCTCAACTAGACGTTTACAGAAAAGTTATACATGAGTAAAAACACACACGAAAAAGTCAGGGACAGAGTTCCCTTCAAGCCTTGGGATTCTTTTTGTACAGTAAAAAGGAAAGCACAAGTTAACTTAAACTTTGTCAATCCTCTATGTTCCATTCCTCTCCTGGGATCAGTTTCCACATCCAGTAACAATTACTTACAAAAACAATCTATGGTGCTGCCTGAGGTCTAATGAATGTTTCTTGCCTCACCGAAATAACACAAGGACACCATCACCTGAGGTAACAGGTGTTTCAGAGTCAACTTAGTAAAGAGAAAATATGAAATTATATTGCTTATAAATACATTATCCATGAGTATATTGAGTTCAAACTTTGGAAGTTCTCTATAAATTAAGGCGAATTTTAAATACGAAGAAGTTTCTCAGATCATTTTTTTGTGAGTGTCTGTGCTGCATATTATTTTCCAAGTGTACATGAGTTAACAGTAAGGAAACAATAGCAATAATAGGAGAAAGAGAAGTTTTGTGTTTAAGTGTAAGGGTTCAATACACTATAGAAGATTCTACAAATAAGACAACATTGAAACAATAAAGCCAAGTCCAGTATGTAGATTTATGAGAGTTTTATAGAGAAAGCATTACTCCTACATGGAACACGAAGTATGAGGCCACTCCCCTTCTAAATCACGCTTGCTAATCACGCAACTTTGTAGAGAGTAGAATGGAAGCATAATTAAGTTTCCAATGCAAATCAGATATAAGAGCATGAAATTAATTAGAAAAAATCCATCCTGAGAGAGTAGGGATTATACTAATCATGAACTGTTAGATAAGATCACATTTTTTTCTTTCCTTTACATATATATATATATATATATATATATATATATATATATTTTTTTTTTTTTTTTTTTTGGTGGTGGTCTTGGCACTTGAACTCTGGACCTGGGAGCTGTCCCTCTGCTATTCAGCTCAAGGCTAATGCTCTATCACTTGAGCCACAGTGCCACTTTCAGTTTTCTTGTAGTTAATTGGAAAAAGAGTCTCTGGGACTTTCCTGCCAAACTGGTTTGAACCCTATCCGAAGAACTCACCACCATCCAGCTTAAGATCACATTTCTAACAATGTACACTCAGCATATGTAATGTGCATGTTCATCTATCTTTATATGAATTCTTGAGTTAAAAATTTATGCTACAGCTTAGCCTTTACACTCACAAAATGTTTTGTAAGTTGACACTACTGGAGAAATAAAACTTAAGAATGTAAAGGAGTCTGGGAAGTACAGTTTTCATCCAGCCTGGGCAGAACAGTCTTTGAGAAACTATCTATAATTAACCACCCAAAAGCTGGATTGGAAGAATAGCTCCAGTATTGGAATACCAGTCATGAGCAAGATTACTGAATAAGAGCTTGAGGCCTTTACATACATACATTCAGACATACACATACATAGAAGCACTTATATTTGCACACACAAATACACAAATGAAGCAAATCTCAGAATATGTAGAAAAGTTAGAAAACAATAGAAAATATGTCCTGAGTAAGACTACAATCAAGTGATCATTTTTAATGTTAGAAAGTCCTCAAGTGAATTTCTTCAAAAAAGTTTAAGAATATTACATAGATAGGGACCAGAGATAGTAAGGGAGTCAAGTAATCATTATTACAGGGATCGGATCCATGGAGGAATGAATCAGAGGACACTGCAGGTGCATCTGAAAATGTTCATATCCTGTGTCAAATGTTTGACCATCTTTCAAAAGAGTACATGAACACTCTGAGTTGTCTAGTGGTTAATATTACTGGAGATGTTCAGAATTGCTATTCTGTATCTAGATTAAATAAAACAAGAAATTATGGAGGAGCAATGTGATACAAGGCTAGAATTCTAACACTCAGACTAAGACAGGAGATTAGATAGTTTAATTACACAGTTATACCTTCCCTGGACCAGATAGTATAATTTTGTATTAAGAAAACAAACCAAACAAGAAAGGAATACAAAGTTGGAAATTTGGGCTAATTTTGTCATTATGTTTTGAGAAGTCAAGTTTGCTATTGAAATGCAACTCATGTATAATCTTCAGTTGTATTTTAAATGCTCTCATTACAGAACATTCTTAGATGCAAAATGGCTCATGATTCCCATCCAAAATTTGAAAAAGTAAGTAATCATCATTGTTGTAGATTCCAAGGAAAGGATGAAGGATTACAAAAGCTTAAGCCTGGAGAAAAAGCAAAGTTATTCTAATGTAGGACTTTGTAGATCTTGCTAAATTAGAGTTTAGATTTAAAATAAATATTTTGGTTTTGTTTGTAATTTCGTATTCTAAAGGATACTACAAAATTATTTTTAAGTAGAGAGTTTAATGGACAAATTTACAAATGTTTCTTGCATTCTATTTGCCTAGAATATTCTTTCATGAGAGTTATAATTAGAACTCAGTTAATAGATAATCCAACAGTTCATGTATAAAATGATAATGTGAATAATGTAGACAGAGTTGCCAACAAATGGATGAAATTAATTTATAAATTTAGAAAAAGGGAAATATTTTGTGGCTTTGGTATAACATGGTATGAAGAGAATAATTGTGTGACATCTTCTTTCTTCCACCTGTATGTAACACAGGAAGCAATTTCCTTAATTACGTGCCTCTGTATACAATGAGAAAAATGCTAGATTTGGGATTTGTTTTATTTTTGTTTTTGTTTTATTGGTTTGTCCTAGGGCTTGAACCCTGGGACTGGACACTGTCTCTGAGCCTGTTTATTCTCAAGGCTCCTGCCCTACCACTTCAACCACAGCTCACTTTTGTCTGGCTTTTGCTGAGAAATTTATTGGAGAAAAGAATCAAGGGAACGTTCCTGCCTGGGTGGTGTAGTAGGAAGACCCCTACTCAGGCAGACAAGCCCACCTAGTCATCCGGAGTGACAGAGCCCACGGCAACAAAGTTGTTATTAAAGAAGCAACTTTATTGAGAAGGTTCCTACACTGACCGGCAAGGGCCACACCACAGGCTGGGGAGCTGATACTGCGACCCCCAGTGGCCCAGGTGTTTTGGATTTTAAAGGTAAAAATCACAAGGTGAAGCCTGGTCACGTAGGCTTCCAATGAGATTTTCCCGCACCCAAAAGATTGCAGTCATACCAGACCACACGTAGGTCGCCAATGAGATTACACTTTGTCATATAATGGCTGCTTAAGCCAGCCTATCACTTTTGGTTTTAGTGACTCACAAATTCAATAGTAAAGTGGAGCTTAAGGTAAACATACACAAAAGAGTTTAGTGGAGTTTAACGTAAGCATGTGAAAAAAGGCAGAGTTTATAGTAAACTTGGGATGTTGCCACCATGCTAGCATGAGCTGGATTACTGGCTATCTGTTTAATCAGTCAGTCCTTAACCGAAAAATGGTGGGTGAAGTTGTTAAGGGGAGGGGGACCTAGAGGCATTCTTTTCATTCCAAGAACTGGGCTGGTTGGAGCCAAGGATTTTGTTTTTTTTCTATAATCCCTAAAACAAAAACAAAACCTGTAAAGAAGCTGTCCCAGCTGGAGTCTCCTCTCAGGGCCTAGTTCAGTGGGCTTTGAAATGTAATCTTCCAACCTTAGTATCCTGATTAAGTATAATTGTTAAAAAAGTATAAATATAAATAATATTTGCAAGAATACCAGTGGAGGAAAAATGATGCAACCCAGTTTATTGTGGTGTTCTTTCCAGAACATGGAGGGCATCACATTAGCAGAGTTGCAGTGTATTTTCACAATGGAGATTAGCTATTGTTAATGTGAATTAAGGGAATTTTGAGGTGCACCCTATAAGTTGGAAACTGTTGGTGTAGGATGACTTTATGGCATAAATCTTGTGATTGATGGTCATAGAAATAATAGCTTAATCTGAGAAACAACTGCTACTCTTGAAGAATTAATTATAACATACTTCATAGTTTTATCCTATACTAGAATGTGGCTCTTTTTTTGTTCACTTCTCAGTCTGTAACACCCCATTGGAAAATGCATCTATTGCAGAATTACATAACATGCAAACAGGTATATTTTGAATCTCTCAGGTATGGAATGTTCAGAATTTGAAAATGAGTAGTTATTAATCATAGGAATTTTGAAGAACACATACATCCTATCCTCTTAACAACTTATTTACTTTTAAAAGTTATGGGTTTCCATAGAATTAAACTGTTTTCTGTTTTAGTATAAGAAAGTACTAAATTTATTCTATTTTCAAAATATTGGCAAGTATATTGTGAAAAAATTGTCTAGTTGGATATCATTCAAGTTGATTACCCTCTGATAAAGAAGAGGTAAATAATTCAAATTAGATGCCAAATAATACTGATTTTTAAAAAAGTTACTACATAAAGAATAATATTTACAATACCAAAACAGTACAATTTTATTTCATCAGCTTATTTTTAAAATTTAATTTTAATGTGAAAATGATGTGAAGTGGGGTTACAGCTATTGTAAGGTAGTGAATACATAACTTTTCAAACTTGTTTTCCCCTCTCTAATTTTTCTCACAATTTTTCCTTCACCCCAATATCTCTCACAAGTTGTAATGTACATTTCCAACTTATTGTCTTGTGAGTATTGCCATTGCATTGGTTTGCCCTTTGTCATTTGTCTCGCCATTTTGTTGCTCCTGTTCCTTTCCCTAATTAATGTAAATGTATACACAATACACAGGGTACCAAAATCAAACACAGCAGGGGATAAACCATAGGGGAAAATCTCAAAGAAAATAGAAATCACATAGGACATCAAAAACAACCACAAATAAATATCTCTCCATATCTTGGAGTTCATTTTGCTCAGCATCAGCTTATATGGTCATATATACGCATAACAAATCCACTGGAAAATAATAGTTTCATGGACACTATATGATGAAAACACATGTTAACTGTTTTTGATGGTAAAGGTGGAATTAGGATTAGTGAATTCACGATACTGATAAAGGAATTTCAAAAGAGTTTTAAATTTTATGACAGGTAAATTTTAATTGTTCAAACTTTTTAACAACTTAGCCTATCAAGATAATTTAAAATTGCCTGAGAAAATGGGCTTTCATGCAAAGAAATCCATGGAGACCTAGCTGAGAGGGAGCAATGTGGGTGAATATGGCTCATTTTCACACTAAACAAACAAACATCACAAACCTTGAAGTAAATCATTTACGTTCCATTGAGAATTGTCCTTACCCAGGAAATGTACTCTCACTGTGTGAAACAAGGTTGCAGTGGAATTTAAATTCAAAGTTCTTTAAAAAAAAGACATCAAAATTTGTGAATTGACATTTAATTACCAAACAATAATTCTCTGAAAAAGAAGGAAAGATATAATTCAAAATCACTTGACTTTATTAAAATATGAGAAAAGAGTAGTTAAGAGAGATGAGAGAAACCATAGAGGACTGTTTTCTCTCCAGTGGTGTAATGGGTTCTTGATCTTGTTTCTTCCATTCTATCTTCACAAGCTTTCAAGTGTGGCTGAGGAGTGGAGTAACCAGTTCAGACAAAGAATACTCACAGAAGAAAATATTTGCAGTACATGTAGATGATTTATAACCTTTGACAGTCTATTTATATCTGTTCAAAATTCTCCCCTACCCCAAACTGCATTCTTTGAACAGCTTTGTTTGCTTTTCCAAAGACTGCCCTTCATTAACTGCTTAAAATTTTGTGAGGTCATACATATACACTATAGATATTGCTGTTTGGTTGTGATTTTGTGTGTTTTTGTTTTTTAGTTGTGTTTTTAACTGAATTTCAAAAGGTTGTGCAAGTGTGTAACAATTAAATATGTCCATCTAATTGTCAAATGCTCCTGGATCAGAGTCTCTCCTTCTATCAATCTGAACCAACCCTTTCTCCAAAATTTATTTCAGATTTACCACTTCCTTTATTACATGTGTACATTGAGTATTCTAGCTGTACTTGCCCCTTTTCCATTTTTCGTTCATTTTATGTCTTTATTATTATTCTTTTCTGCTTTCGACTTCCTGATAGTCATTCTGTTAAACTGTCTGTTAATAATTTGAAAGGTTTATATAGATTCCATGGAGTTTCAATCCTGCATATACTTGAAATGCAATAACAATTTGCAAGACTAGAGACGTGAAGCACCTAGACATGGTTTTATTCTCATCTTTTTAGAAGATTAATCTTCAACAAGAAAGTTTAAAAATCGCTTAGAATTTATACCTAACTACCAGTTTTTATAAATGGCTTTGTACAATCGTGTGTGATTATTTTATTGTACATGGGATGATATTTTCTACTACCTATAAGTTTTGGAAAAAGAAGAAAACTAATATTTACTACTGTAGAGGAATATGATAGAAATAGAAGACAGATTTTATGTTTGTCACATCTCGAATGAGTACCCATATGCAAGACTTAAAGTCATATTCCTTACTATGTTAGACAGATAGGGAAAACTTATGATAAGGCAACACATGATAAGGCAACTATTAGTGACTTTAAAATGTACCTTCCTATGTGATGAAATTTAATTTATTAGCTAATATTTGGATTTGAATCATGGAAGGCTGGTCTATTTAACACATTTCTGGAAGGCACCTACTGAACAACGCAAATGGTGGGAGATACTATTTCTACATTTTAATCAATGGTTGAACTTCCTTGGCATTTATGCTGGGTAAATAAATCATCTCTATTGTAACTTGATTCCTACACTTGAAAAAATTTAAAGTCACTATTATCTACTTGTCAAGTGTTATTTTGGTGAATAAGATTTTTAAAAGTTTGTTTGAAAAGGAATATACTTTCAGAAGATTAAATGTAGGTTATCATTGGTTTGAGAATGACAACATTTTTATACTACAGAACTAAGTTTTACTGAAGTACCAGTGTTTTGAAGCACTAAGGATCTTCTCAATTAATGGTTTTCTAAATTATTTTTGACTTCTAAGTCAAGTTTTCCTAGCCTTGGTAGAACAATTATGGATCTATCATTCCAAGAATTATTTTTGGCCTACTTATGCTGGACTGAAATCTTTCATTTATCATTAGGAGAGGGGTATAAAAATAATTTGTGACATTTGTGATTTTGTTTACTCATATAGGCTGGTCATCTGGTCATCTGTAAATTGAAAGTTTGAACTATAGTACTTTCTCTCATATTTTGTGATCTCATCTTTCATTTTAAGTTGCCTTACATTTCACAATTGCTTACTACTAATTCCTACAAGGAATTAGGGCCCTGAAATATTGTAGGAAATTAGAAATTGAGATGGGTCTTTTCAATTACTTTCCGTTAGCATGTTGCATGGGCCAAGGTCAGAAGTCTTGCCCTTGTTATCTGATGATGCAGATAACTGGGACCTGGTATCCTCAGACCCGTGGGTACTACAGAAGAATAATAGCTTTTACACATCATATCAGCAAAATTTGGGTATAATCAGTAAGAATGCTTCAGAAATATGGAGAAAAACACTTTGGGTCCAGCGAGTTAACACAATAAACACAGCAGCAGTGTAAAATATCTTATAGATTAGAGAAAACAATACTGTTTTTTTTTACTATGTGAATTCAGAAGACCTAGAACACGTAAAGGTATCACAAGTTTATAACTAAGACATTGCTTTGATACTTTTTATATTCTAATATATATTCTAAACCTAATTATTTATATTCCAATTTATTTATGGGAATAAATTTCAATTTATTTGTCAAATTATCAATTAATTCTCATAATTCTAGAAATTTAAGATCAGCAGGTAGAAATATAAAATATATAAGTATTTATAATATAGGAAATTGTTATGCATTGTTCTGTTGTGGTTAGGGTATCAAATGCAACTCTGTTTTAAAGTAATATTACATTATCTCTACCTCAGTTTTTGGTAGAGTTAGACCTAAAACTTTACCATTTGTAAACCTGGAGGCAAGAGGAAACACTGTGATTAAAACATTATTAATTTAAGGACTAATATCGAGGAGAAACCTATGGACTTCTCCAGGAGCTATGGAAATATTTGGTGATAGAAAGTCAGTACTGTAAGTTCCTGCCTGTTTGGATGGTAGACAGACCAGGATATTAGGTAATCATGCATATGAATAATTTTTTCATCTTCCTGACTTTAGCTACTTTGAAATGATAGGTATAATAAACAATTATATTTTGATAAAAATACCTTCTATTCTGAACATTTCAGTCTGAACTGTTAATCTCTCTATGAACCCTTGTAACTAAGATTAGTTTTGTCCAGTCAGACAATCTATGCTGTCAGGGTAAGATATTCTCGTTGGTCTGTTCCTACATGGAAGAAGGGTAAAGGGTCAGGAAGACATTTGTATCAGTGAGACTTCTTTGCGAAATTTTAAGCTGCAGAAGTTTAGAAGTAGCTCTTAAGCAAGGCTTACTTTGAATCCATTAGCTCCACAAAGGTAACTCAGTTGATAAATAAGTACTTGAAATGCCATCACCTTTGGACTTAGCTATAAAGGCTTCAAAATATGATCAAATTAAAAATGAAAACGACAAAATAGTCATTGACAAAAATTGCAAATGTGAGCAATGAACCAAACAATATAAGTTTTTGCCACTATACACAGAAATTTAGAGAAATAAGATCAATAACATTTTAGGAACAATAAGGATTCCTTTTTACAAATAGGCAACCAAGGATATATGCCTGTATAAAGGTTGCATCATTAACTACTTAAATTTAAAGGATACTACATGCTTCAGCAGCAGGTCTACCCAAGTGACAAAAATACAGAGATTAGCATGGCACTTGCAGAAGGATGATACAAAAATTCGTGAAATATTCCATATTTTTCATTCTTCAAATGCAAGAAATGAAAAAGTTATGAAAAAGTTTATTACAAAAATACAAGTGTAACAATACATGTAATTCATAGAATTAAAGGTTAGTTTGACATCAGTGTATTAAATCTTCACTTTAGAAAGGCCCTTACATAGCATAACCTTTACAAAACTTGAAATTAGATAACATTATCATCTTATTCCAAAGAAATAAAATCCTGTAAGGACCTAGGAAAAAAGGAATCTTAACTTTTTCTATATGGAATGTAATCTGAAAGGACACATTTATTAATGAACCTATATATTATAAAAAATGTAGACTTCAAAGTATTATATCTAGAAAATAATGAAATAGATTATGGACTTTATACAAACCTAGATATACTTTTTTTCAGACAAGCACCAGGAATAACTTTAGTTTCTATACTATTCATTTCAACAGATAAGTTAAAATTAAAAAAAAACCACAAACTCTTCAGAAATCATTATAGATGCATACAAACAACTCTTGAATACATTTTGACATCAAAGTGAGGCAATTCACATGGAAGAATACCATGGAATCCATGAATTTTTAAATTAAGATATTGCTGTTGCTTTTTATTCTGAAAATATTTGTAGGGACACAAAGGATGGAATGGCACTTTTGAAATTTAAGAAACTTAACCAAACCATTACTACGTAGGAGAATAATTTGTACAGCCTTCCACAACTTCAAAGAGGTAGTGATACATACTTATCCTTTTGCCAATATCAAATGCAGTTTCTTCCAAGTTATTCTTCAGACCCGGTTTGAAAAAATGGTTCAACAGAAGAAGATACAGCATATCTTTGCTATTTCTGTTCCCAGCAGCAAGATGCAAGGGGATCAAGAGGCCTTTAGTTTGGGGATTGGTATCTGCATCATGATGAAGTAAAAAAAATCCATTCTGGTATTAATCCACATAAAAGTACTGTGCAGGGGTGCCAAGCCATTCACAGTTATTGCATGAATATCTGCCTTGAGCTGCCAAATCATGGACAATGTCTACATGTCCACTCTAGGCTTCCCGATGAAGAGGAGTATACTTATCCTCATCCCTGGTATTCATATGAGAGGCCTTTTTGAAAAGGAATCTCCGCACTGCAGTAAGCCCAAAGAAGAAATTTGCTTGCATTCTTCTCCATTATTTTCTTGCAATTGATACCATTCCTCACGTTTTCATCTAGTTGATTGTCTTCATCAGAATTGCCTAACCAGAGACTTCGAGTACCAGTGGGAATGAGGTGTACATGTATTTCCCCAATAGTTCACATTGGTTGAACTGGTCAGAAAAATCTGGTGAATTTCCTACATGTTTTTTCACCATGATTTATTTTCTCTTTTTTGATTTTTACTATTTTAAATTATTCTAACTGGAGAGTAGGTAATTGATAGAGAGCAGAGGAAAGACTTTCCTTTGTATTCAAATGCACAGACTGAAAATTAGGACCAGGGATGTCTTCATGTGCAGATTATTCTAGGAATGAGAAAATAGGAAACTACGTAATATGATTTGAGAAATACAATGATATAGTGTAAGAGAAGTCACTATTCTATATATGAGCTTTAAGAGATTTCTAATACATCCATTATTTATTGGTACTCAACATTAGAAAAAAATGTATAATGCAGTAGTAAAATAGAAGTCCTTTGCTTGACTACTTAAATACCTTGTTTTTTTGTGTTGTTTTTTTTTTTTTTTTTTTTTATTGTGAAAATACTGTACAGAGGGGTTAAAATTACATGGGCAAGATAGTGAGTACATTTCTTATCAAGCATTTTAGCCTCCTCCTTTGTTTACCTTTCCCATCCCTTCCCAGCCTCACCTAGACCCCCACCGAATCCTCCCCCCTCCGCACCAAAGTTGTAAAGTTCATTTTCGACGTGACAACATGTACTTATCATTTTGGCAACGGGTCCACTTGTATCCTTATTTAAATGACTTGTTTTTCCCCTCCCCCTCCACAAATTATACCAACATCAAAAACAGTGAAAGCAGGGGTTATCCTATGGGGGAGGGACATACAAAGCAACAAAGTTATAATCTTATAAATACGTAGGAAACAAATGCATGAAAGAAAAAAAAATTAAATACGTATCTTAGGGTTCATTTACCTAACTTCACCTGATCTGACCTTTTCTGTTGACTCATACATATACTAGATATTGCAAATAAGAGAAACCATGGAACCTATGGGAAACTATGTTTCTTTGGGCTTGGATTACTTCACTTAATATAATTTTTTCCAAGCCTTTCCATTTCCTAACAAATGGGGCAATGTCATTCTTTCTGACGGAGGCATAGAATTCCATTGTGTATATATATCACATTTTCTTGATCCATTCATCTACTGACGGGCATCTGGGTTGGTTCCATATCTTAGCTATGGTAAATAATGCTGCAATAAACATAGTTGTGCTGGTAGCTTTAGTTTGGTCTTGTTTGTAAACATTTGGGTAAATGCCCAAAAGTGGGATTGCTGGGTCATAAGGGAGCTCTATGTGGAGTCTTTTCAGGAACCTCCATACTACTTTCGAAAGTGGTTGAACAAGTTTACACTCCCACAAACAATTAAGTATGGTTCCCTTCTGTCCACACCCCCTACAGCATCTGTTGTTATTTGAGTTCTTGATTTTTGCCATTCTAACTGGGGTGAGGTGGTATCACAATGTCGTTTTGATTTGCATTTCTTTTATTGCTAGGGAGGTTGAGCATTTCTTCATGTGTCTATTGGCTATCCATCTTTCTTCTTCAGAGAAGTTTCTCTTTAAGTCTTTATCCCACTTATATATTGGGCAGTTGTTTCTTTGAGGATTTGCTGTTGGGGGACTTAATTTTTTGAGTTCCAAGTATATTTTAGATAGGAGACTCTTGTCCGTTGTATAGATAGTAAAGATCTTCTCCCAATCCCTAGGCTTTCTATTGATCTTGCTAGCTATGTCCTTTGACATGCAGAAGCTCTGCAACTTCATGTAATCCCATTTCTTCAATCTTTCTTTGATTTCTTGTGTTTCTGGGTCTCTATTAAGAAAATGTTGGCCTGCACCAAAGAGACCTAGGGTTTCTCATATTCCATCCCGTAATGTTTTCAGAGTGTCTGCTTTGAATCCGAGGTCTTTGATCCATTTGGAGTTGATTCTGGTGCAGGGTGATAGATAAGGATCTAGCATTAGTTTTCTACAAGTAGTTAACCAATTTTGCAAGCTCCATTTAGTGAAGAGGCTGTCTTTCCTCTATTCTAATTTTTTAGCTCCCTTTTGAAAGATTAGATGGCTATAGGTGGGTAGGTTCTTTTCTGGGATTTCAATTCTATTCCATTGGTCCTGAGGTCTGTTCTTGTGCCAGAACCAAGCTGTTTTGATTACTATAGCTTTATAGTAGAGTTTGAAATTTGGTATTGATATTTCTCCAGTACTGTTCTTTCTGTTGAGGAGGGTTTTTGCTATTCGGTGTCTTTTGTTGTTCCATATGAATTTTTGGATTGCCTCTTCTATTTCCTTGAAGAATGAGGTTGGAATTTTGATAGGTATCGCATTGAATTTGTAGATAGCCTTGGGAATTATTGCCATTTTCACGATGTTAATCTTTCCAATCCAGGAGCATGGAAGGTTTGACCATTTTCAAAGTTCTGGTTTGATTTCCTTTTTCAAGCTTTTAAAGTTTTCATCATAGAGGTCCTACACTTCTTTGGTTAAGTTAATTGCTAGGTGTTTTATTTTTTCTGGGGCTATTACAAATGGAGTTACTTTCCTAATTTCAGCCACACTTTTCTCATTGTTGGCATACAGAAAAGCCATTGATTTTGGGGGTTGAATTTTATTTCCTGCTACTTTGCCAAAGTTTTGAATCAGCTTGAGTAAATTGAGAATGGAGTCTGTGGGATTCTTTAAATACAAGATCATATCATCTGCAAAGTGGGAGAGGTTTATTTCTTCTTTCCCTATTTGGATCACCTTTATGTCTGTATCTTTCCTTATTGCTGTAGCTAGGCATTCTAATAATATGTTGAAAAGAAGTAGAGAGAGTGGACATCCTTGTATCCTTGTCTTGTTCCTGAGTTAAGAGGAAATGGCTTTAGTTTTTAAATATTAAGTATAATGCTGGCTGTAGGTTTGTCATATACAGCCTTTATTGTATTAAGGAATGTTCCATGGATTCCCAATTTTTCCAGAACCTTCATCTTAAAGGGATGTTTCATCTTGACGAATGCTTTTTCTGCGTCTATTGAGATAACCATGTGGTTCTTATCTTTGCTGCTGTTGATGTGATGAATAATATTAATTGATTGGCATATTTTGAACCAGCTTTGCATTCCTGAAATGAATCCTGTCTGAACATGGTGTATGGTTTTTTGCATGAATTGTTGAAGTCGATTGGCCAAAATTTTGTTGAGAAGTTTTTCATCAATGTTCATCAAAGATATGGGTCTATAGTACTCTTTCTTTGATGAGTCCTTGCCTGGTTTGGGGTTGAGGGTTATGATGGCTTCATAGAATGTGTTTGGTAGTGAACTTTATCTTTCAATTTTATTGAAGAGTTGGAGGAGTATTTTTGTGAGCTCTGTTTTGAAGGCCTTGTAGAATTCCACTGTAAACCCATCTGGTCCTGGACTTTTATTACCTGGGAGGTCTCTCATTGCTGTTTCTATTTTAATGCTTGAGAGGAGCCTGTTAAGATTGTTTAACTAATCTTGGTTTAGTTTTGGCATGTCAATATTTGCTAGGAAAAGGTCCATTAATGCCAAGTTCCCAAACTTATTATCATAAAGATTTGAGAAGTATTCCCTCATAATTTTCTGAATCTTGGTTGTTTTTGTGGTGATGTTTCCATTCAAATCTCTGAGTTTATTTATTTGGGTTTCTTGTCTTCTTTTACTGATAAGATTTGATAAAAGTCTGTCAATTTTGTTAAGCTTTTCGAACAACCAACTCTTAGTTTTGTTGATTCTTTCTATAGTTTTTTTGGATTCTAATTCATTTAATTCTGATTTAATTTTAATTATTTCTTTCTGTTTACTGGATTGGGGTTTATCTTGCTGCTCTTTTTCAAGGAGGTTCTGATGTCTCATTAAATTGTTGGTTTCAGAACTCTCCAATTTGTTGAGGCTATAAACTTTCCTCTGAGTACTGCCTTATCTGTGTCCCAGTGGACCTGGTAATATGTGTGCTCATTTTTGTTGAATAGCATGAACATTTGAATTTCTTTTCTAGTATCTTCCTTGACCCACTCTTGATGAAGCAGTGTGTTGTTCAGCCTCCATGTGTGACCATACTTTCTTTCTTGGATTTTAGTGTTGAGTTCTAATTTTATTCCCTTGTGGTCAGAGAGAATACAAGGTATAAGTACAATGTTTCTGAATTTGGACAAGTTTGCTTTGTGGCCTAAAATGTGGTCTATTTTAGAAATTGTTCCATGTTCTGCTGAGAAAAACGTGTATTCTTATGATGCTGAGTGAAATATTCGGCAGATGTCTGTTAAATCTAGTTGATCTATGCAGTTATTTAGATCTGTGGTTTCTTTCTTGAGTTTTTTTCCGAGTTGATCTATCTATTGGGGAGAGTGGTGTTTTAAAATACCCAACAATTAATGTCTTTGGATCTTTGTGGGATTTGAGGGAAAGTAGTGTATCTTGGATAAATTTGGGTGCTCCGTTGTTTGGCGAATAGATATTTAGAATTGTAGTATCCTCCTGAAGGAAAAAAAATCCCTTAATTAGTATGTAGATATTCTTTATCTCTTCACACAAATTTTAATTTGAAGTCTATTTTATCTGATATTAGGATTGCAACTCCTGCCTATTTAAGAGGGCCGTTTGCTTGGTAGATTTTGTTCCTGCATTTAATATTGAAAATGTGTTTGTTTTTAAGGGCAAGACGTGACTCCTGAAGGCAGGACATAGAAGGATCTTGTTTTTTAATCCAACAAGACAGTCTATGTCCCTTAATTGGAGAGTTAAGTCCGTTAATGTTGAGAGATAGGACTGAGAGGTATTTGGGAGTTCCTGCCATGTTTTCCACCTTCTTGCAGGATGCGAAAAGTGGGTTCTTCCTATGGTTCTTGGATTCTCAGTTTGGGTGCTGTTTATTGGCCTTTATTGTGGTCTTTTTGGTTTTCTATGTGTAGGACATCTTTAAGAATCTTTTGTAGGACTGGCTTGGTGGAGATGTATTGTTTCAATTATTCTTTGCTATGGGAGATTTTTATTTGGCCTTAGCTGGGTACAGTATTCTTGGTTGATAGTTGTTTGTTTTTAGGGCATGGTATACATCATTCCAGGCTCTTCTTACTTTGATTGTCTCTGCTGAGAAATCTGAGTCGATTCTACTTGGTTTCCCTTTATTGGTGATTAATCTTTTCTCCTTGACATCGTTAAGGACCATTTCCTTTGTTTGAATTGATCCTGTGTGGATTATAATGAGACGGTGGGATGTCCTATTCTGATCTGGTCTATTTAGAGTTCTAAAAGCTTCTTGTATCTGAATAAGCCTATCTTTTTGCATGTTTGGGAAGTTTTTTGCTAGGATCCTGTTACACAAATTTCCCAACCATTAACTTCCGTTTCTAGGTGCTCCTCTACACCCATTATCCTTACATTAGGCCTTCTGATGGTGTCTTCCATGTGTTGGATAGATCTATCATATTTCTTGGACTTGTCTTGGATGGTTGTATTTTCTTTCTCTATAATATCTAGGCTGTCTTCACTCCCCGAGATTCAACCTTCTGCATGGTTTAACCTGCTATCAAGACTTCCTTCTTTGTTTTTTTTTATTTCTTTTCCTTCTAATTGGTCAGCTTTTTGGCTTCAAATCTTTTTTGAAACTTTGTTTTAGATCTTGTATGAACTTCTTTACTTCCTTAATTTGGTGTTCAGTGTTTATACTCAAATCCCTTAGTTGGTTCATTATCATTTCCGTGGACTTCCATTCCTCAGTTGGGTTCGGTTCAGCATTCCCTTTGTGGTCTCCCTGACTTCCTTCAGTTCTTTGTTAATGGATCCCATGAATGCCTTTAGTGATCTTTGTGTATACTCATCCTGCTCTCTCAATTCCTGTATTACTCTTTGCTTAGCTTCCTCCCATTCATGCCATTCCCGTAGTTTTCTGTGCGTGTTCTCAGCCTGATAAGGCCATTCCTGCCTTTCTCTTTGAGTATTCTCAAGCTGCTCATGCAAATCCTGTATCAGTTTTTGAGTAACTTCCTCACCCTCATGATTTTCCTGTATAAACCTTTGGATTGCCTCTTCTCTCTCCCTGTCACGCTCAAACAGAGTCCTTTGTGGGTTGTCAATCTTTTCTTGCATTGACCTTTTGTTTGCTTCCATTGACATTTGTTTGCCTCCTGTCCCTCCCTATCAAACTCATACAGAGTCCATTGTATGTTTTCAATCTTTTCATTTATCGTGTTTGCCAGCAGTGTTTGTAGAGCTATTTGGGAACTCTCTTCTGGATTATTCATTACCTCTTCTGTCCCTGATTATCATGAGTGGGAGTTGAGATACCGAACTTGCCATTTTTCTTGTGTTTTTCCGGCTTACTCTGCCTATTTGGGATGAAAATAACACCAGTTTCCTGCTAGAATACTATCTTAAGGCAAGCATCAATCAACGTCTGTATTTGCACAGTCAATAGTCTGCAGATACAATCTAGTTCAACAAATACATCTATTCAACATCAAACAACTATATATTAATACACTAAGAACCGCAAAGAATTTGGTAAAGCAGAAATTATTAGGTTTAGGAAGAGATGTGGGTAAAAAAATAGGAATAGAGTGATGTTGGAAAGCACAGGGAGAGTTAACTAAGTCCTAATTTCAAAGCAGGAAATAGTTTGGATAGGATGAAAGCAGAGAGAGAGAAAAAAAGAAGACAGAGAAAGGGAACAGAGACCAGAAAAAATAGAAAAGTAAGAATTAAAAATATTATGCAGTTCGAAGACAAACTATTCAGGGAAGAATGTGAATATAGTGAGAGAAGGGGAGGGATATAAAGGAGATGTGAAAAACTTAAAAATAATAATACTTAAAATATTATATAGGTATAAAGTGGTAGTAATGCTATTAAGGAATGTAAGTCTAAGAGGTTTGGAATTGAGTAATAAATTTGTGGATTAAGTGTGTACACAATGGGGGATAAGGTCTAATAATCGACTACGGGTTTATCTGAAGATGAACAGAACAACAATTAAGTCACATAAAGAATGAAAGAGAAGAAATGTTGAAAAGGATAAGAAAGAAAGAAAAAAATCAGAAGTTCAGTAGAGGTAAACAAAAAACAGAAAAAAAAATCAAGAAAAATGCACACACATATTTACTCCTAAAATAAAATTCTCAGAGGAAAAAAAAGGTACTAGAAAACAATTGTTTTTTCAAAAAAGGTAAAAATTAAAGATTAAAAAAAAATTTAGAAACAAATTTTGTTTATAAAAGGTACAAAAAAAAGTTCTTTGATTTTTTGGGGATGGGTGGGAAAAATCCTGTATCTCCCTTGTGACCTTAACCAGCCTCTTGTTGGAGTCTCTGGTCTGCTTGTGTTCCTGTGGCTTGGTTGGTTTCTTAAGTCAGTTTGTTTGAACAGGCAGAAAAATGCTCTGCTTTACCCAGGGTTTTGCGATCCTTTTCCCAGGATAGTTCAATGAGAGGCAGATCTGCTTTGAGTATCACAAAAGAGGGATATGGCTTTTTCCTCAAGTTTGGAGATGCTGTGATGAGGCTAGGTTCTGGGTAGAGTTGAGGCCTTTCAGCAAACCGTAGCATTTCCCGGGGGCTGGTTTGTGAGAAACTCACAGTGCTCAGCCTGGAGCCATTCTCAGAGTTTCTGGTTACTGAATTTCAATTGATTATCAATGCTGCTAAAAGGAGGGGCAACCTGTGGCTCTGATTATCCAGTGAAGAAAGCCACTCCTGGGGCTGGTGCCGAGCTGGGTGCTTTTCCCTGGGTGGAGCTGTCTGACAGGTCAGTTAGTTTCTTGTGACCTGGTAAATGATTCTAGATTTCTTCCAAGGCCTGAGTTGGAGAGTGAGGATGTTAGGCTTCTACTCACGCTGAGTCTTGGTTCCTGGGTCATCTCTGGTCTGCAAACTGCAGGATGAAGATGTTTGCTCCTTGTCGATTCTTGCTGGTGTTGAGTAGAATCCGCTCGCCCGCCGCGTCTGGCTCCTTCATCCCAGACTCTCTGTGATTCAGGTATGGCAACTGAGGCCGCCGCCGCCACTGCTGCTTCCACGGAAGTGGCTGCTGGCAAGTGGTCAGAGCTTTCTCCTTGCCTACATTTTCCCTCTCTGGCCTAACTCTCTGTCCTGTGAAGGCATTCTTGGTGAATTCTCTGGCTTAGGACTGTTCACTGGAACTATAAAACTACTTTCTATTCGAAAAGTTGTTTAATGTCTATCTTCTTCTCCGCCATCTTCCAATTCCTTGTTTTTTTAAAGACACTTGTTTTCATCTAAAAAAGTAAGCCTGTCTATTGTCTTCTGTTGATTTTGATGATTGAAGATGCTTAATGACAAGTCAAAATGTGTTAGTAGTCCTTTGATATTAATTGTTTCATTTTTTCCTCTTGGAGAATATAATGATCACAGCAATAGTTCAGAATCACCAATCAACAGTTCAGCATCATGCTTCCAGTGCTAGTGGATCACCAGTAAGTAATCCTCGATACCATTTTCCACAAATTTTTGTCACAGATACAATCAGCCTGCCTTCTCTAGCTGCTTTCCTAGCCTGGACCTATTTATTCCTTCATTGTGCAGGAAAGTTGTGATTCAACTGATTTCAGTCAGATCTGTTCCTAGATTTATCAAGGATTTAGATTCTATTTTTAAAATTAGTTGTGGGGCCTGAACTCTGGGCTCGGGCACCGTCCGTGAGCTCTTCAAATCAAGGCAAGTGCTCTACCACTTGAGGCACAGCAGCACTTCTGGATGGTTCTGTTTATGTGGTTCTGGTTTGGGAAATGGCAGAGAAGAAAGTGAAATGATGCAACCAAACAAATGAAAGCGAAATAGATTAGGATAATTATGGAGCAACCATATTGTCTATGAGAATCATGAAAGAGAGAGAGGACAAGAGATACAGATGTGCAATGACTTAGCTAGCCACAAAATCCATGTTTCTGATCAATTTACAAACAAAACAATTTTATTTTTTTATTTGATAAAAGAGATGGGAATAGAGTTTATGTATTTACTTGAAATTGGTAAATATATTTTTAGTAGCCTACAAGAATCTTAATCCTTGGCCTGGGAAGGTGGCTCAGGGGTAGAGAGCTTTTCTTGCAGCTTACTACAGTGCAGAGACCACTTTCTGAAAAGGCCACTCACATGAATACTAGGGATGAGGATGAGTATACCCCTCTTCATCGGGAAGCCAATAGTGGACACTTAGACATTGTCCATGAGTTGGTAGCTCAAGGAAGATATGCACGCAATTACTGTGAATGGCTAGACACCCCAGCACAGTGCTTATATGTGGAACCTATTGCAACAGCACACACACACACACACACACACACACACACACACACAGACACACACACACACACACACACATACACACACAGTTCATCAGATTTCTTCTTAAGTATTTTTTGTGTATGGTCTTAAGAAGAAATTTACATTACTAACGAATTTCTGGCAGGACAATATAATCACTGTACATCTTGCTTCTATACTCTCAGTTTTAAATTACTATCTAAGTATGTGCATTAGATAAGAATAGGAAAAAGTAGGAGCCACAACGGTGGCTCAGGTCTTTAAACCTAGCTAATCAGAAAGATGAAATCTGATGACTATGGTTTGAAAGCAGACCATGAAAAAAAAGTCCATAAGATTCTGGTTTGAAAGTAACCAGCAAAAGCTAGAAATGGAGCTGTGGTACAAGGAGTAAGATGCTAGCCTTGAGATAACTAAAACAAAAAAAAATAATTCTGGTACAGAGTCTGGCCCTGAATTCAAGCTCTAGTATTTGTACTAATCTAATGAAAGAATGAATTAGTTAATTAATTACCTAAAATAAATTAAGTGATCACATGTGGAGTGGCAGGTAAAATGTAACAACCATGGTGACTGGATTATGTATATTTTGTAATAAGGTAAATTATCATTTGTCGTAATCACTAATATTTTAATTGAACTTTTTTGTACAATAAACCCTGAATTTCGCATGTGTGTATATGTGTGTGTACATGTGCACACATGTGTGTTTATATGTGTGTGTGTGTGTGTTGTTGCAATGTTGGTTGCCAATATGAACAGGGAGAGGCCGAAAAGAGCTGTGTTGCACTTTTTTTTTATTTATCAGTGTTCTGTCCTGTCATTTCAGTGGAACCACCCTTCTGTACATTTTATTTGTTAAATAACATCATCATTATTAAAACATTTACAAAATTAAGTTAGATATAAGAGATCATTTTCAGCTCTTAGTATATGTTAGGTAAAAAGATACACATATAATTAGGTAGTAAGTTATTGCTATAACATGAGTGTCAGTACAAAATATGTATTTGACCTCTTAAATTGGTTATACTTTTAAGATATACTCATGGAGTGATTTTGACCGACTTGACCAAACAGTTATTACTCTCTGGTTATTCCTGTGAAACTCAAGGTGGATATACTCTTTCCGGATTTCTGTTGAAAATAACTTTCTTTGTAAGATCGTATCTATTCACATTAAGATAATAAACCCCATATTTTTTTAGGTTTGAATATCCCATCAGATTGACTTTAAATCAGTATTGTGGCTATGCTTGTTAGATATATATTTCAAAACAAACAAACAAACAAAAAGCATGAGTCACCTCCAGATTGTGGATTAATTTGTAGTTGTTTTGTACATACAAAGGTTTCTTCATTAATAGTTTTTTTGTGGGAGTAACTATGACAACTTTAACAAATAAAGCTTTTTGAATATCTTTTCCAATTTAACATCCCAGAGCGAGTCTTGCAATTTCTGAAAACCCTTTAAATACTAGTATTATTACTAGTATTTATTATTATTATTATTAAATACTAGTATTTTAGTTCATTGACTATACAGCTAAAGACATTTCTGAAACAAATATTGTTAAGATCTGAAAATGTAAGTGGGCATATAGGCTTTTTTTGCATCATTTTATGAAAAGTCAGTTTTTTTCGAAACTAAAAGAAATAGAATAAAAAATGTAAGTGAATTGGGTAACATACTTATTAGTATAATTTTGTTTTCTATTAGCACAGTCCTTTGAAGGTATATGATGCAGTTAAATTAATTTTTGTGTCACTGTGCTTGTTATTTTTTGACTCTTTGAAGTTATGAGAGTGAATTTTTATTATAAATAAAGGTCTTTTAAAATGATCAGGATTAATCTTGTGTTTTGTGTTCTACTCCCAAGAAAATGAGTTATTTTCAAGTGTTAATAGTTTATAATTGAATCTTGAGTATCATAAGAAATTTTGAAAAAATGTGGTAGTATTGATGTCTTTTGTTTGGGGAGAGGGGGTCTGGTAGTGGGGTTTGAACTTTTCCCTCATCTCTTCAGCTCAAGGCTAGCGCTCGACCAATTAAGCCACAGCGTCACTTTCGGCTTGTTTCTTTTTGCTTGTGTGGTGCTGAGGAATCGAACCAAGGGCCTCATGCATGCAAAGCAAGCGCTCTACCACTAAGCCACCTTCCCAGCCCTTCACGTCTTTTTAAACCAATTGTATTCAGAAGTTGGAAAGTCTTTAATTCATTCTTAGGTCTTGGTGTCTATGATTTTTTATCCTCTCGTTCCTAACATTAATGATAATTCAGAGTGCATTGTTGGGTATAGGAAAGGTAAAATATATATCTAGGGTCAAAGGTGATTTTTATATCAGTCTTGCTTTAATGGCATTTTAAAGTAGTAACTTTCTCTTAAAATATTGGGTATAAAAAGCAATCAAAATACTTCGAATGATAAACAATTTAGTTTAGCTACAATGTGGAAATGATTGGTCCATAAGACATGCAGTCTGTTTCCATCAGGAATTGGGGAGGTCATTCTTTCAGTAAGACTGTGTTAAAGAGAAATAGGATCCAGGCAGTGCAGTGTTGAGTGAAGGGGTAAAATATGATTTCTATTACTTTGAGCTAGAAATCAAGAATCTTATACTTTAGCAGTTCCTTTCACCAGGGAGGTATGCATTGATTATGAACTTTGAGTTTTCATATTACAGTTCCCTATTTTCTAACAATGTTAAAGAGAAATATTATGAGTGTACACAATAATTCTGGAAAATTTTCCTATTATTTGTAGACTAAGTGCTGGTATTTTAGTCATAAAATAGAATGTGGCTTATTTGATACAGTAGGAGATGAACCTCAGGGTAACACTTACAATGTGTGCAATGTTGTAGTAGTAATTACAACTCTGAAGACTTCAATGTCATCATCTGATAATTAAAAATGTAAGTAGTTCCACTTTATGCAATTATTGTGAGTCTTAAATTATATACAATTGGTAAAGTACTTGGAAAAACAATTAGCATTTGGTACATTCTACCTGTTATTTTACGATGTGATGAATTCTAACATTTTTACGTTGATTCTATATGTGCAATGTGATGTATTAATATTCATTGCATTGATCACTTTTCTGTCACTATGATGAACATAAGTGCAAAGAAAATTTCTGAGGAGGAAACTATTATATTGACTCATGGTTTCAGATCAAATGTCTCCATTGTTTTTAATCATATTTTTCTTATCTTAACTAGTTGTACATGGGAATTTCCATTCAATAAATGACTTTTTTAAGTATAATGGATCTTTATATAACTTTTCCCTGCCCTTCCAAACCTCACCACACTTTAATTTTTTCTAGTTTCATATTATTTGCATTAAATATAATGTCTTCACTCTTACTCCATAACTGTCTTTATTCCTTCCCTTTGACTTCCCCTCACATCTTCCAAGTGATAGTTGCCCAGTATTCATTTTGTTGGATTAAAAGTTCAATTTTATAAGAAAATACACCATTTAAGTGCTCCTGTGCAAATAGCATGATTTGGTTACTATTGTTGTGTAAACTTGTATAAAGTTCTAGCTTCCAAATATGAGATAGAACATGGGTCCTTTGTGTGTCTGGCTCTGACTTCGTTTACTTAACATATTTTTAGATCTATCCATTTCTTTACAAATAATGTAACAGTCCTCATAATGGATAGGGGCAATCCAATTCTGTATATATCACACACATTCTCCAACCATCACTCTGCCAAAGGGCATTTTGGCTGTTTTCATAACTTGGTTATGGTGAATAGTGCAGTAATGAACATGGTTGTGAAAGTGATTTTGCTGTAACATTTTAGAAGAATTCATCAATATCATTCTGGGAGCAATCGTCTAGCCAGTTTTAAAGAATAAGCACATCCCTCCCTTCATCTTCATTACAACGTATTGCAAGTCCTCAAAAACACACTACCTCATACAGGCCTCAATAAGCTAAAACCACACTGTGCCCATATTCTGTCAATATATTTTAAATAATTGTACATATAATTTAGTGAGAACCTTTTATGTAATTTCCTAATGTGGGAATGAGAGATATAACAACAGAGTAAAATAAGAAATCTGCATTTTAATTAGCTATAATCATATTTAAAATCTTTTTCAACTCTAACTCACAACCTCGTTTATTTTTATTTTAATCTTTATTTAATTACTTCATCTATCGCTTAAATTATAACAGGTGAGTTAAATACAAAGGCAAAAAGTGTGGTTTGATTTTGACAATCATGTGTGAGGATGCACAATATGGGCAAATAGATGGATTGGAATTAATAGCAATTATCCAGTTTGTTAAAGTAGAGATGGTTTGCCCAAACTGATTCAAATTTCATTCAATAAAAAGAAACGTGTAACAATTTCCTTTGTTTGCTCCTATTAACTTTTGTTGCCATTTTATTTTATAATGAAGGATGATTCCATATATCTACTGTAGACACAATAATATGTTAAAATATTTCTATCCGTATATATTGATATATACACACACATATATACCGAAGGGTACAATGATAATTTATAACTTCTGTAACTATACAATTTACTAAATTGTTAAAAACATCGACAGCTCATGCCCGGAATCCTGGTTACTCAGCAGGCTCAGATCTGATGAACATGGTTTAAAGCCATCCTGAGCAGGAATGTCCATGAGCTTCTTCTCTCCATACAACCAACAGAAAATCAGAATTGGAACTGTAGCTCAAAGTAATAGAGTGGTAGCCTTGAGAAAAAAAGCTCACGGACATCAGCCACGCTCTTAGTTCAAGAACTACAATATACCCAAAACAATCTATTTAATTTACACCTGTGAAAGGAGAGTATTTCCATCACCCAAATGCACATCCATGCTCATTTGCAAGGTAACTGTGTTTTGTCTGAAGTACCAATAAACATTATCACTAAAGTAGAAAGCATTGGAACGTGGGTTAATTCTCTCTCATGGATTTTTCCCCACTCAAATACTCAAGTCTTACAATTATACAAATTATTTATAATCATAACTTTTATCTTCAATACACCTAATATTACAGTTTGAATTCAGTGTCTTGTGCCCACTAACTGGGTGTTCTTACCACTTTATCCTGTGCCCAGCCCTAAATTATCCTGATTATTTTTTCAGATAGAAACTGGCTTCCTACTTGTGTATTATCTTGGCCTCATTCCACTTTATGTTATTCTTCCTGGAATTAAGAATAACAAGTGCATGGTATTATGTACAGATCTTTCTGTCTAGTATGGGCTTTAGCCACTGTTCTCACAACAGTGCACTCCCATGTAGTCAGGATTTTCATAAGCTTGTCATAGCTGATTTTTTTTTAAATCTTTCATTTCCTGCAGGTTCTTGAGTACTGAATTAATTTGTGTTTTCTTGGGTTGTTTTGTTTCATTTGAATGTATGTGTTGAGTTGTTCTTCACTTTTCCTTTTGTTTCTTTCCTTCAAGTTCTTACCTAAAGTGCTGAGAAACCGATTCTTCTTTCTCAAGATAGTCAGGGTGAACATTATTTATTCCAAAGCAATTTCAGTAACATTTATAAACACCTTCATATCTATGAATGGTGTACAAATGCTAAGCACTGAAAAGGGTGATTTTACTTTCATGGCAGTCTTTGGCATCACAGACAGATCATGAAATATATGAAGATAATATAACTACAGATGCATGCCAGGAGGAGAAAAACCTATTATTAATTGTTTGACAGAGGCTTCCCTTTTAGTGAAAAAAATATATTGCTTGATGCAGGATTTCAGAAAATCATATTGCTAGGAGGAACCTAAACAATCATCTAATACTATAGATTCAGAGTGATGAATTGAATTCCTGATTAATTTACTTTTGGGTCAAATAAAAGCAGGCTTCCAAAAAGAGAGTAGATTTTAGAGAAACATGATGAATTTTATGTAAATAGGTCCTTAGCTGATTTTGTTAATTTGTAAACTAATACAGGAAAATAAAGTACAGCAAAGTAAAAGAATGAATAACTTCACATTGAAATACTCATGTGTGTGTGTGTGTGTGTGTGTGTGTGTGTGTGTGTGTTCATGTCCATGCGAGTATGCAAACGCATATGTGCATGTGCTCATGCATGCATTCATCATTCTTGAAGCTTGATAGTGGCTAAGAACCATTACTAAGCTTCTGTACCCAAGGATAGTGGTCTTCCACTTCAGCCACTTCTGTTTTTTTTAAGATTATTGCTTGTATTTTCATGATTGGACTGGCTTTGAACAGTGATAATCAGATCTCCCGAGTAGCTAGCTAAGCTTATTCAGCCTCTAAGTACCTAGTTAAAATTCTGAATGTCCTCTATGCTTCACTGCTCTTTTATTCATTTCCTGAGGTAATCACAAGCCTAAGCCATATATATGTCTAATTGCTTTAAAAATAGTTACTGCTTGGCACCAGGGGCTCCCATTGATACTCTTAACTACTTAGGAGGCTTGAGAACAGAACCCAGGCCAAAAGGTTAGTGGAATTCCTTCTCACTCTATAGCTGGGTGCATTGGATCATTTCCACCATCCTTCACTATCTAGTTACTAAGATTGGAAGGACTGAGGACCCAGGCCAGTCAAGGTAGCAGGCTAGACAAGCTGGTGTTCATCTCTGATGCCATTGATGATGGGAAGGCTAAAAGGACAGATCAGGTGCATGTTCTTGTGGAAAGTAAAACCTATCCTAAAATTAACCACTGATATGACACCAGCATAGCAAGAAAAATATACCCCAAGTTGAAATACCCACAATTTCCCACAACCAAAATAAGTATACATGAACATTCAAGAAATTAGTACAATCTGTTCTTTGCTCTAATATCAGCTTCATCTGATTATCATATGATGTGACAGAATAGTGTTTCAATTAAACTTATGATAATTTAAAAAGACCTAGAAAATTCTTTCTCACTTATTAAGTTCAAATGTATGGCATATTGCCTCATTTCTTACATATTTGACTACCACTATAAATAAATCTTATGATTATTATTAATAGTAATATATTCTGATTTATTACTTTACTTTGTAACAGTTTTTAAACTTTTTGCTTCTCTGCTCAGGTTGAAGTATGTAATAGTATCATCAAAATATATTCCATGGGTACTTAGGGCAGTTTTTTACAAAGTTTTTAACCAATGGCTTCTAAGAATTCTTAATTGGTATATTATTTGGTTTATTTTTAATTTCAATTTAATGGTAATGTACACAGGGGTTAGAGTTACATAAATAAGGTAAGGTAACGAGTACATTTCTTAGGGAAGGAATATTGTTATCTCTTCAATTGATTTTTTTTATACACTCAGAACAAGAACTACTGATGTTTTTGCTGTTGCTATTGATCCCTGGGTACTTTTGCTTTCTTTGTTAATGCATTTTTATTTTAAAACATATACAGAGGGTTTACACTTAATTAAGTGTACATTTCATTTTATTTTCTAAATTTCAAATTTTGGGATTAAATATTTTCTTTTGTTTCTTTAGGATAATTCTTTTTTCAGAGATTAGTTAATTTATTTTTGCATGATATTTACACATGTAAATATTCAGACACATATTTGCTTTTATAATGTTTAATATGTGACTATTAAAATTTTTCTTAATTTTTATATGATTAAAGATTTTAAATAAATTTATTTTCTTACACTTACAAATATATTTGTACAAGTAACAAATACTTACTGTATTTTCAAGAAGCACATACCTTATTAAGAAAGGCTTCATTACTTGGTCACTTTTTGGAAATATTTTTACTTGAATTAAAAAAAAGTTTGAGCTCGGCATGGTGATTTGTGGCATCCATTTTCTAGCTATGGTGGGAAGTGTAAATGGGATTTGTAACTCGGGAGATACTTAGAAATGCTGTGACCTTATTATAAAACTATTCAGAGTGAAATGATTAGAGATATAGCTATCGTTAGTGTTATATAGAGCACCTAGCTATCATATTCTAAATCGAGTTAAAATACCAGTAACATCAATTTTTTGTCAAAATAAAAGGATACATGTTTCAAAATGTTTATTATTTCAACTTATTTGCATATGTTCTCATGTCATCTATTAATTTTCAGTTTACTTAATCTATTAAAATCCAAGTATATTGTGACTATTTTTTTTCTACTAAACTTGTAAATAGTACGTGCAATATCATGATTTCATATATTAACACACTTTTACTATTTGTGATAGTTTCCTCCATTTAATATAATTATATCAATATTCCAAATGTGTGTATGTGGTGTATATGTGTGTGTTTATGTGGTTTTTGTATGTGTGTGCTTTGTGTGTACTTTGTAATGTTTGGGAGATCACACCATTGCTTCACACAGGCTAGGCTAATGTTTTAACACTGAGCTATGCTTCCTTATTATAATCCAAATAGTGTTTTACATCATGACTTTGAAACTTTCATTCTTAGTATGTTTTTTTCAAAACTATAAATGATAAAATGTGATCCATATTCTATCCACGCTAGCAATTTTTATTGTTACTTAGAATTTTCCCACTGCCTTTTCTCTTCCAAACTCTTGTGTTTGATATTGATAAAGGTTTTATTTGCTTCTTTTCTCTCTTCATTCCTTTTCCCTTTAGAGTTTAACTCTTCTTTCTCAAGATAGTCAGGGTGAACATTATTTATTCCAAAGCAATTTCAGTAACAATTAAAAACCTTCATATCTATGAATGGTATACAAATGCTAAGCACTGAGAAGGGTGTTTTCACTTTCACGGCAGTCTTTGGCATCACAGACAGATCATGAAATATATGAAGATAATGTAACTACAGATGCATGCCAGGAGGAGAAAAAGCTATTATTAATTGTTTGACAGAGGCTTCCCTTTTAGTGAAAAAAATATATTGCTTGATGCAGGATTTCAGAAAATCATATTGCTAGGAGGAACCTAAACAATCATCTAATACTATAGATTCAGAGTGATGAATTGAATTCCTGATTAATTTACTTTTGGGTCAAATAAAAGCAGGCTTCCAAAAAGAGAGTAGATTTTAGAGAAACATGATGAATTTTATGTAAATAGGTCCTTAGCTGATTTTGTTAATTTGTAAACTAATACAGGAAAATAAAGTACAGCTTCTTTTCTCTCTTCATTCCTTTTCCCTTTAGAGTTTAACTCTTCTTTCTCTTATTCTTTGGGAATTAATTATCATATTCCTATTACAAATTCTTAAAATTGAAACAGGTATATAAATGCTTCATTTTCTATTTTATTTTTTCCCATTTTCACTGACTTTTGGTCCAAACTATTATATGGATTAAAAAGAAACTTGACTCAGGAGTCTTTTGAGGAACCTCCATACTACTTTTCAAAATGGTTGAACAAGTTTACACTCCCACCAAGAATGCAGCAAAGTTCCCTTCTTTCCACATCCCCTGAAGCATCTGTTCTTATTAGAGTTCTTGATATAGCCATTCTAACTGGGTGAGGTGGTATCTCAATGTTGTTTTTGCTTGCATTTCTTTTATGGCTAGGGAAGTTGAGTATTTCTTCATGTGTCTATTTGCCATCCTTCTTTCCTCTTCAGAGAAGTTTCTCTTTAAGACTTTAGCTAGATAGTTTTTGTCCTTGCCCTCCACAAATTATACCAACATCAAATACAGTGAAAGCAAGGGTTATACTGTGGGGGAGAGACATTAGTTGTTATGTCAGAAAAGAAACTTTACAACTTTGGCGGGAGGGAGTTGGGGCGCGGTAAAGATCGGATTGGGGGAGGTAGGAGGACTATGGGAATGAATGGGAAGGGGAAACAAACAGGAGACAACAATGCTTGATAAGAAAGGTACTGTTATCTTGCCCATGTAGTTGTAAATCCTCTGTACGGTATTCTCACAACAAAAAGTAAGAAAGAATATAATAATCAAAAAAAAAAAAAAAAAGAAATGTACTCATTACCTTGTCCATGTAACTGTAACCCTCTTTACAGTATTTTCACAATAAAAACCAATTATAAAAAAAGAAAAAAAAAGACTTTAGCTCACTTATTTATTGGGCAGTTGTTTCTTTGAAGATTTGTTGTTGGGGAATTCAATTTTTTGAGTTCCAAGTATACTTTAGATATGAGATCCTTGTCCGTTGTATGGCCAGTGAAGATCTTCTCCCAATCTGGGCTTTCTCTTGATCGTGCCAAGTAGGTTATTTTCCATGCAGAAGCTATGCAATTTCATGCAATCCCATTTGTCCAACATTTATTTAAATTGTTGTGTTTCTGGGTATCTATTAAGAAAATTTCGGCCTGTGCCAAGGAGACCTATGGTAGCTCCTATTCTGTCCTGTAATGTTTTGAGAGTTTCTGCGTTGACCCCGAGGTCTTTGAAGTATTTGTAGTTGATTCTGCTGCAGGGTGATATATAAGGATCTAGCTTTAGCTTTTTACAAGTAGTTAACCAATTTTGCCAGCACCATTTACTGAAGAGGCTGTCTTTCTTCCATTCTAGTTTTTTAGCTCCATTACCGAGGATTAAGTGGCTATAAGTCTGTGAGTTCATTTCTGATTTTTCAAATCTATTCCATTGGTCCTGAGGTCTGTTCTTGTGTCAGTACCAAGCTGTTTTGATAACTACGGCTTTGTAGTAGTGTATGAAATTTGGTACTGATATTCCTCCTGCAGTGTTCTTTCTGTTGAGGATCGTTTTAGTTATTTGGGGTCTTTTATTGTTCCATATGAATTTTTGGATTTCTTTTTCTATTTCGTGGAAAAATAAGGATGGGATTTTGATAGGTATCGCATTGAATTTGTATATAGCCTTGGGAGGTATTGCCATTTTCAAGATGTTGATCCTTCCAATCCAGGAGCATGGGAGGTTTTTCCACTTCCTAAGTTGTGGTTTGATTTCCTTTTTCAGGTTTTTAAAGTTTTCGTCATAAAGATTCTTCACTTCTTTGATTAAGTAAATTTCTACGTATTTTATATTTTGTTATTTTGTGTGGCTATTTTGAATGGAGTTGGCTTCCTGATTTCACCCATGCTTTACTCAGTGTTGTCATACAGATAAGCCATTGATTATTGAGGGTTAATTTTATACCCTGCTTCTTTGCCAAAGTTTTGAATCAGCTTCAGTAATTTGGAAGTGGAGGCCATGGGATTCTTTAAATAGAAAATCATGTCATCTGCAAAGAGTTTTACTTCATCTTTCCCCATTTGGAACCCCTTTGTGTTTCCATCTTCTCTTATTGCGGTAGCTAGGCATTCTTATACTAAGTTGAAGAGAAGTGGAGAGAATGGACATCCTTGTCTCATTCCTGAGTTAAGAGGAAATGGCTTTATTTTTCCACCATTAAGTATAATGCTGGCTGTAGGTTTGTCATATACAGCTTTTATTGTATTGAGTAATATTTCCTGGATTCCTAATTTTTTCAGACCCATCATCATAAAGGGTTTGATGCATCTTGTCAAATGCTTTTTCTGCATCTGTTGAGATAACCATGTGGTTCTTATCCTTGCTCTTTGTTGATGTGATGAGTTATATTAATTGATTGTGTATATTGAACCAGCTTTGCATCCCTGAAATGAAACCTGTTAGAATGTGATGTATGATTTTTTGGATGACTTTTTGAAGTTCATTGACCAAAATTTTGTGGAGAAATATTGAATCAATATTCATCAGAGAAATGGGTCTATAGTTCTCTTTATTTAATGAGTCCCTGCCTGTATTTGGAATAAGGGTTATTATGGATTCATAGAATGAGTTCTGTAGTGAATTTTCCCTTTCAATTTCATTGAAGAGTTGGAGGATTATTGGTTTGTGCTCTGATTTGAAGGACTTGTAGAATTCCGCTGTAAATCCATCTGGTCCTGGGCTTTTCTTCGATAGGAGGTCTCTTAATGCTGTTTCTATTTCAATCCTTGATATGGGCCTGTTAAGATGGTTTATCTCATTTTAGTTTATTTTTGGCATGTCCATATTTGCTAGGAAAAGGTCCATTTATGCCAAGTTCTCAAACTTATTAATATAACGGTTTGAGAAGCATTCCCTTATAATTTTCTGAATCTTGTTGTTTCTGTGGTGATGTTTCCATTCTCATCTTTGAATTTATTTATTTGGGTATGTTCTCTTCTTGTTCTGATAAGATTTGCTAATGGTCTTTCAGTTTACTTAATTTTTTCCAAGAACCAACTCTTTGTTTTGTGTATTCTTTCTATGGACTTTTTAAAAAGGCTAATTCGTTTAATTCCTATTTAATTTTAAGTATTTGTTTCGATCTATTTGATTGGGGTTCATCTTGTTGCTCTTTTTCAAGGAGGTTCAAATATCTTATAAAAATGTTGGTTTCAGATCTCTCCAATTTGTTGATGTAGGAACTCAGAGCTATAAAATTGCCTCTGAGTACTGTCTTTGCTGTTTCCCAGAAGTGCTGGTAATTTGTGTTTTCATTTTTGTTGATTATCATGAATATTTGAATTTACTTTCTAATCTCTTCCATGACACACTGTTGATTCAACAGTATGTTGTTCAGCCTCTATATGTTACAGGACTTTTTTTGGTGGCCTTTGGTGTTGAGTTCTAAGTTTATTCCCTTGTGGTCTGAGAGAATGCATGGTAAAACTTCAATGTTTCTGAATTTGGACAAGTTTGCTTCAAGACCTAAAATGGGGTCTATTTTGGAAACTGTTCCATGTGAGGCTGAGAAAAACGTGTATTCTGATGGTGCTTGGGGAAATATTCTGTAGATATCTGTTTAATCTAGTTGATCCATGCAGTTGTTTAGATCTGTAGTTTCTCTGTTGTTTTGCTGACTTCATCTGTCTTGTGGGTTTAGTGGTGACTTAAATTCTTCAACAATTTATGTCTTTGGATATATGTGAGCTCTGAGGGAAAGTAGTATTTCTTGGATGAATCTGGGTGATCCATTGTTTGCCAAATAGAGATTTAGAATTGTAATATCCTCCTGAAGGGGAGATCCCTTAATTAGTATGTAGCAACCTTCTTTATGTCTTCTCACTAATTATAATTTGAAGTCTAGTTTATATGATATTAGGATTGCCACTCAAGCCTCTTTATGCGGCCATTTGCTTGGTAGAATTTATTCCAGCCTTTCACTTACAAAATGTGTTTGCTTGTATGAGCAGGTTGTGACTCCTGAAGGCAGCAGATAGAAGGATCTTGCTTTTTAATCCAACTATACAGTCTATCACTTAATTGGAGAGTTAAGTCCATTAATGTTGAGTGTTAGGACTGAGAGGTGTTTGGGAGTTCCTGCAATGTTATCCACCTTGGGTGCTGGAGCAACTAGATTCTTCCTATAATTCTTGGATTCTCAGTTTGGGTGCAGTTTCTTGGTCTTTATTGTGGTCTTGTTGGTTTTCTATGTGTAGGACATCGTTTAGTATCTTTCATTGGGCTGGTTTGTTGGAGATATATTGTTTCAGTTTTTCTTTGCTATGGAAGGTTTTTATTTGACCTTCAGTTATGAAGGAGAGCTTAGCTGGGTACTGTATGATTGAATGATAGTTGTTCATCTTTAGGACATGGCCTACATCATTCCAGGCTCTTCTTACTTTAATTGTCTCTGATGACAAATCTGAGGTGATGCTAATTGGTTTCCCTTTGTAAGTAGTTGATCTATTCTACTTGACAGCTTTAAGGATTTTTTTTCCTTGGAATTGATCCTGTGTGGATTATAATGTACTGGTGAGATATCCTGCCCTAGTTGGGTCTATTTGGGGTTCTAAAAGTTTCTTGTATCTGAATAGACCTATCTTTTTGCATGTTTGGAAAGTTCTTTGCTAAGGTCATGTTAACCAAATTTCCTAGACCATTAAATTCTGTCTCTGCGGGCTGGGAAGGTGGCTCAGTGGTAGAGCTCTGGCCTTGCATGCATGAGGCCCTGGGTTTGATTCCTCAGCACCATATAAGAAAAAAGAAAAAAAATCTGGAAGTGGTGCTGTGGCTCAAGTGGTAGAGCGCTAGCCTTGAGCTGAAGAGCTGAGGGACATCGCCCAGGCCCACAGTTCAGGCACACAACCGGACCCAAAAAAGAAATTCTGTCTCTAGGTGCTCCTCTACACACACTATCCTCAGATTAGGCCTTCTGAGAGTGTCTTCCAAGTGTTGAATAGATCTATCATATTTCTTGGATTTCCCTTGGATAGTTTATATTCTTTCTCTGTAATAACCTGGCTGTCCTCAAACCCTCAGATTTGCTCCTCTGCATGGTCTAACCTACTGTCGAGACTTTCTACTTTGTTTTTTATTTCTTTTCCTTCTAACTGGTTAGCTTTGATGGCTTCAAATCCTTTGTTGGAGCTTTGTCTTAGATCTTGTATGAACTTCTTTACCTCCTTAATTTGGGGTTCAGTGTTTATTCTCAAATCACTTAGTTGAGTGGTTATGTTTTCCTGGACACACATTCTTTCTGTTGGGCTCCATTCAGTATTCCCTTTGTGGTCTCCCTGAATTCTTTCAGCATTCTGTTTATGGATTCCATGAATGCCTCTGTTGATCTTTTTCTATTGTCATCCCGCTCTCCCAAGTCCTGTATTACTCTTTGATTAGCTTCCTCATGTTCATGCAATTCCTGTAATTCTCTTTGACTGTTCTCAGTCTGCTCACGCAATTCCTTTATTTCTTTTTGACTGTTCTCAACCTGCTCACACAATTCCTGTATCATTCTTATGAGTAGCTTCCTCACTCTCATGAGATTCCAGTATTAATCTTTGGTTTCCCTCTCTCTTCCTATCATGCTCACATTGAATCCTTTGCAGGTTTTCAATCTTTTCATTCATCATGTTTACCAGTAGTGTTTGTGGAGATTTTTGGGAACTCTCTTCTGGTTTATTCATTAAGTATGCTGTCAACTGATTTTCATGAGTGGGAATTCAGATACCTGGACTTGCCATTTTCCTTGTGCTTTTCCTGCTTGTTCTGCCTATTTGGTATGAAAATAACACCAATTTTTTGCTAGAACAAAATTTTAAGGCAAGCATCATCAAAGTTCTGTAGTTGCACAGACAAAAGTCAGCAGATACAATCTAGTTCAACAGATACAATCTATTCAACATCAAAAAACTATGGCTTAATGAGCTAAGAACAGCAAAGAAGAATTTGGCAAATCACAAATTATTTATTTTAGTAAGAAATGTGGGCAAAAATAGGATTAGAGGGATTTTGAGCGGTAAAAGGATAGTGAATTTAACCAAGTTCTAATCTTAAAGAGGGACATGGATTAGACAGAATGATAGAAGCGTGATTAAGAAAAAGAAAAGAAAAAATGGAAATACAAAAATTTAAATTTAAAAACTGAAACACTTAAAAATTATGTGTTTAACGACGATATTGACAGAATTAAAGGATAGGATGAGAGGAAAGGAGGGATAGAAAGGAGACATAAAAAACTAAAAAATAAAAATTCTTAAAAGTAGTTACTTGAAAATTATATAGGTATAAAGAGACATAATACTGCTCTTAAAGAATTTTAACCTAAGAGGTTGTGAACTGAGTAATAAATTTCTGGATTAAGTATGTACACAACGGGGCATAAGGTCTAATATTCGACGATGGGTAAATATCTGGGGATGATCAGAATAGCAATTAAGTCTCACAAAAAAAGAAAGGGAAAAAAATGAAAAGAATAAAAAAATAAGGACCAAAAGGTCAGAAGAGATTTTTTTTAAAAGCACACACACACACATTTACACCTAAAATAATAATGATGAGAAGAAAAAAATTAATAAAAAAATATATTTTTTAAAAAATTAAAATTAAAGAAAAGTACAAAAAAGAGTTCTTTGATTTCTTTTTTTGGGGGGGTAGAATGTGAAGATACTCTATTTCCCCTGTGTCCATAACCAGTCACTTGGTGGAGTCTCTGGTCTGCTTGTGGTGTTTGTTTTTCCTGTGGCTTTATTAGTTGCTTAAGTCAGTTTGTTCGAGCAGGCAGAAAATTGCTCGCCATTACCCAGAATTTTGTGATCCTCCTCCCATGATAGTTCAGTGGGAGGGAGATCTGCTTTGAGTATCACGAAAGAGGGAGATGGCTGTTTCTTCTAATTTTGAGATGCTGTAAGAAGGTTAGGTTCTGGGTAGGGTTGAGGCCTTTCTGCAAACAGTAGCTTTTCCCTGAGGTGCTAGCTCTGGAGACACACACAGCCCAGCCTGGAGCCATTCTCAGGGTTTATGTTTACTGAATTTCAATTGATTGTCTCAGCTGCTATAGGGAGGGGCAGCCTCTGGCTCTGTTTACCCAGTGAATAAAGTCACACCTCCAAAGGCAGGGCTTCTTTGCCTGGGCTGGGTGACTTCTCTTGGGTGGAATTGATCCTGTCAAGTCAGGTTCCTGTTACCTCCTAAATGGGTCTTGCTTTCTTCCAAGTCCGGAGTTGGAGATAGCTGTTCAAATAGGCCTTTGTCAGTATCAAAGTTGGTGATCTCCAGTGGTGGTTTTCCCTCCTCAGCTCCCTGAGAAGAAGTGAGGATGTCAGAGTTCTAGTCATGTCAGAGTCTTGGTTCCTGGGCCATCTCTGGTTTGCGATCTGCAGTATGAAGATAACTGCTCCTTGTCAGTTCTTACTGGTGTTGAGTAGAATCTGCTGTCTCGCTGTGTCTGGCATCTTTGTCCTGGACTCTGTGTTATAGGTATGCCGGCTATGGCAGCTGCCACTGCTGCCACAGCTGCCACAACTGTGGCTACCAGCAAGTGCTCTGATCTGTCTCCTTGCCTGGATTTTCCTTCTCTGGCCAAACTCTCTGTACTGTGATGGGACACTTGGTGTGATTCTGTAGCCTAGGATTGTTCATTGGAACAGTAAAACTGCTTTCTATGCGAGAGCTTGTTTAGCCTCTAGCTTTGCCTCTACTCTGTCCCTCTGAACACATTTTTTGCCTCTTATTGAAGGATATCTGATATTTTAAAGTAGATTTGTCCAAATATAATATTAATTTAATCAATTATTTCATTAGGACAATGTTGGCCAAATTTATTTCCAGTAAATCTTATCCATTATAATAAATGAGAACGTGCTGTGTCAGTCTCCTATTAATATGACAAAATACTTTATAAAATTAACTTCAAAGGAGGAAAGATTAATCTTGGTTTCTGATTTTATACATTTCAATTTACATTTCTTATCCTCATTGCTTTTGGTTGGTGGTGGTACACTACCCCATATCAGGAACATGTGATGGAGTATGTGTATTCATGGAAGTGAGGAAGTAAAGAAAAGGAAAAATAGGAGTAGGATAGGGAGAAAGGGGAGGAGGGGGAGAAGGAGAGGAAGAAGGAAAAGTAGAAGGAGACAGAGAAGTAAACGAAGGAAGAGGAAGAAAGGATTTTGATCTTAAATCTTCTTTGATCACAAGTTCTCACTGACCTAATCTCTATAACTATGCCCACTTGAAAGGTTTTAACTCTTTATGGCAACATAGTGAAATCTAATTATTAATCCCAATCCTTTATTATTTTAGATTTAATTTCTGGGTAGATCTTTCTATACAATTGTGATAACTTCTGTTCCTAAATATGAGAGATGATATTTGGCATAGAGGTGGTTTGCTTATAACATTGCTGGAGAGATGAAGGAAATATTTTGAGCTCAATTACATTTTATTTAATAGATAAGGAAGCTCTTAGAGATTTCATTTTGTGACCTTCAAAAATGACTATTTCATCTAACTCATAATGACTTGAATTTTTCATAATTTTATGGCATTTCCATTCAAGTATTTGTCATCAATAGTGAGGTTCTTTACTTCAAGTTGAAGGAAAAATAAATACTATAACGATCATTTATCAGAATTATTCTTTAAAGAATAGGTATAATATGAATTTCCTACCATTCAAAAATTAGTTATCTTCAAGTCTATAGGAGTAATTGGATAAGTGATTAAATATCTTGATTTAGTTATCTTATACTGAGGTTGATTCAATTTCTAAAAATCACTGTTGACATAAAATACATGAAATTCAGTGTTTCTCTGAAATGACTTGTAATCAAACCTCAGAAATAGATGACTAGTAACAAAGATATTTATATACTCACAAAATGTATGAACCTACAAAACCTAAAAAAGACTAGGTTTAAAAGAAGATAAATTCATGTGACCACAGTATATAATATTTAATTTAATCAAAAATTGCTTCATTCAGCCTTCCAGAGCCTTTTGTTTTTAGCTTACATGAGAAATTTGATTAACAATCCCTTTTTTGCTTTTGAATATTAGAATATTTCAATTTGTTTAAAGATTCTGGCATTTAAACATTTGAGTGGATATTTTTTCATAAAAATGAAAAATCTTTTTCACAATGCAAGTTCAGGCTTAATAACAATAAATATCTAAATGTTAATTTTTTAAATTGAGCCTCTAGAATTCAAATAATACAATTTATTTTATTCTTAGATATATTAAATCTGTGCTAAATATGGATGTCTCAAGTTTGTAATTCTCGCTACTCAGGAAGATGGGGTTCAGAGTCAGCCTTGCCAAGAAAGTTTGTGAGACACATCTCAATTAATCAAACACACACATCAAAACACACACACACACATAGATACACACACATACAAAGCCAGAAATAGAATGGTGACTCAAATGATACAGCAATATCCTTGAGGAAATAAACAACAAAAACTAAGAGATAGTTCTTGAGTTAAAATCACAAGAACAACACACACATACACACACACACACACACACACACACACACACACACACACTATTATGTCTAAATGCTTATTTTAGTTTGAAGAAATAAATAATATCATGAAAAGGAATATTTGTTACATATCTTGGAACATTTGAGTAGTTGTTTTTAGTATAATTTGTGTTAAGATATAACATAGGTTATTAAAATTAATATTAATCTAGTTATTGTTTATAATTACTCATAACACCATAGAGTACAACAGTTGGGATTTTTCTATAGCCATAAGAGATATTCTGAGTAAAAGGAAGAGAGGAATATAGGATGAAAGAAGAAAGAAAGAAAGAAAGAAAGAAAGAAAGAAAGAAAGAAAGAAAGAAAGAAAGAAAGAAAGAAAGAAAGAAAGAAAGAAAGAAAGGAAGGAAGAAAGAAAGAAAGGAAGAAAGAAAGAAAAATGAAGGAAGGAAGGAAGGAAGGAAGGAAGGAAGGAAGGAAGGAGAGAAAGAGAGAGAGAGGTAGGGATGGAGGGACGGAAGGAGGAAGCAAAGAAGAAAGGAAGGAAGGAAGGGAGGGAGAAAGGATGGGTCAAAATCTATTTAGCGCAACATAACCTCCATGTAATTAATCCTTTAGTAAAGTCAAGTTTGCAATTTTCAATTCTTTGCATGTTCTCCATGCATGAATGAAACCAACAAATGAAGGATCATAAATAACCAGGTGAATCTGTTTGCATCTGTAGTAATATGTATGCAAATCTTTTTCTCATTTTTTATACGTCATCAAATAAGATTTGCAAACAATTAACATTTTGTTATATTCTAAAAATTGATGAAACTAAAGGATTTCAATACATTATATAATGTGAATACAATTATTTTTAATGTTATTAATATAAAATTTTTCATGTTATATTAATTATAAAATTTTATTATGCATTTTATCAGACTAATTAGCATCCTCTGATTTTGGTTTCTGTGGGAGTCCTAATATCCGACTATAATAAAAATCAAAGGATATCTGTATTTCTTGGCACAAACGAATATTTCTGAAAGCAATTAACTCATCGGAGATTGTTGAAATAAGTTATCGGGTCCTTTAAATGCAGTATCATTTCATCTGTAAAAAGGGATAGGTTTACTTCTTCCCTATTTGGATCCCCTTTATGTTTTTCTTTTTATTTACTTATTTATATTTTTATTGTGAGAATACCGTACCGAAGAGTTACAATTACATGGGCAAGATAACATGCACATTTCTTATCAAGCATTGTTGCCTCCTCTTTGTTTCCCCTTCCCATACCTTTCCATACTCCCCCCACCCCACCCAAACCTCACCCCATCCCCCACCAAAGTTGTAAAATTCGTTTTTCGACATAACGACTTGTACATCTCATTTTGAAATGGGTCCACCTGTATCCCTAGTTAAACGATTTCTTTTTTCCCTTCCCCTCCACAAATTATACCAACATCAAATACAGTTAAAGCATGGGTTATACCATGGGGGAGGGACATACAAAGCAACAAAGAAATCATCTTATAAATATGTTAGAAACAATTGCAAGAAAGGAAAAAAATCATTTGAATACTTATGTTTTTCTCTTGCCTATTGATCTTGCTTTAAAGTCCACTACCATACTGAAGAGTAGTAGAGAAAGTGCACATCCTTTTCTCATTCCTGATTTTAATGTCTTCATGCTTCCACCATTAAGTAAATGCTAATTATCTCTGCCATATACATACTATGTATTATATTGAGGAATATTCCATGTATTTCTAGCTTCTCAGACCTTTTAATCATAAAGTTGTATTGGAGCTTGGTAAAAGCTATTTCTACATCCCTACAGACAATCATGTGTTTCTTGTCCCTTCTTCTGCTGATGGTTTGTATGATGTTTATTGACAAGAATATTGAATCCAATTGTATCTTAGGATGAATCCTATTTGACTATACAATATAACTTTTCTGTTAGTTGCTGAAATTGGTTGGCTAGAATTTTATTAATTTTGTTACATTCATAAGGTTTCTTTCCTGTGTGTGTTCTCTGCTGGGCAGTAAGTTGTGACTTGTATCTGTAGTACTTTCCACATTTTTTACATTCATATAGTTTCTCTCCTGTGTTTGTTCTCTGATGAAGAGTAAGGTCTGATTTTTGGGTGAAAGACTTTGAACACACATTACATTCATTAGGTTTCTCTCTGGTGTGTGTTCTCTGATGGACAGTAAGCTTTGACTTACATCTGAAATACTTTCCACATTTATTACATTCATAAGGTTTCTGTTCTGTGTGAGTTCTCTGATGCTTTCTGGGACCTAACTTCAAGAGTGGAATATTTTCTACATATTTCATATTCATAGAGTTTCTCTTCTCATGGTATTTTAGGTTGGCAAGTCACTTCTGACTTCTTAGAGATAGATATTGCACATTGCTTATACTCATCAGGCTTCTCTGAATATTTCCTCTCAGGTTTTGTAAGGTATAAATCTTTACTGATTGAATCTCAATTCATTACCTGTATAAGGATTCTCTCCTGTATGTCCTTTCTGATTCATAGTGTCTATACACTTTAAGTGGAATGTTTTTCCGCATATAGTGCTTTCAGGTGGTTTCTTGGGCAAGGAGATCAGACTTATCATATTCATCTCTGTATCCATTATGGTTATAAGCAGGATCTCTGATACAAACCCAATTATGTGGAAAGAATTTGGTCTCTGAGTTTAAGATCTTCCCTCCTCCATATTCAAACTACTGAAGCTCATTTGGACCCTCATAATTTTGACGAAAAGGCTCCAAATATCTAAGGGATTGTTTATCTATAGGAGACAGACCAGGCATATATGCAGCAGGCATCTCACCAGGCGTAATAGGGGAACCTGTTCTGATGTTGAATGAACTCTACAGTCCTCACTCTTAAGAGTTCTCATCATTCCTATTCAGCACTAGCTTCTGTTTTGCTCTTTTATTCATGGCAGCACTTCACACAGACATTTATCTGAACCTTCCTGGTACGTTGTAATCACATTCTCCATTTCTTGAACATCTAAAATGATTCATGAAAAAAAGACAAAAACATAAATGAGATCCTTAATGTAAAGGTAAAGATATTTTTCCCATACTATTAGAGATCTTAAAATTCTAAAATAGGGGGGCTGGAAAGGTGGCTCAGTGGTAGAGCGCTTGCCTTGCATGCCCGAGGCCCTGGGTTCGATTCCTCAGCACCACATAACCAAAAAGAAAAAAGCCGGAAGTGGCGCTGTGGCTCAAGTGGTAGACGGCTAGCCTTGAGGTGAAGAGCTGAGGGACAGCACCCAGGACAGAGTTCAGACCCACGACCAGACCCCCCCCAAAAAAAAAAAAAACAAAACTAAAATAGGTAATGATTTATGAGAGAATATATTTCTTTCTCTATAATGTGTTAAAAAGTAATACTAATATTTTACGATGGAAAATGGATTTTTCTGTTTCAGTTCTCTTGTCTTTTTCATATCAGAGGAATTATTTACACAAATTACTAAACTATTTATGGCTAGCATTTTAGGCTGTGTACTGTTGTAATTAGTATTCTTGGTTATTTTTTGAAATATTGTTTTGCTTGATCTTAGGGGTATAGCTGCTTTGGGTTGTTTTATTCTTTAAATATATTATATTATATACATATATATTATATACATATACATATATACACATATATACATACATATATATTATATACATATATTATATACATATATGTATATATTATATACATGTATTATATACATATATGTATATATTATATACATATATATTATATACATATATATTATGCTACTCTATGTCTCAAACATTAGGAGAAGAGTATTTTCTAATTTTGGAGATCATACCTTTTTTTTATACAAGCCTTTTGCTTGTCACCTGAGGGTAAGGTTTTATATACACATCTCTTCGTTTCTAACTTCCCACAGTGAATTATTTTAAGTATCTTAGTAATTTAAACATTTGTCTCTCTTCTTTTTAGACAAAGTTTCATCAAAATTTATTCCTGTCCCTCAAACCTATGTAAGCCCAAAGATTCTCCAGCTCACCACCTAATTAATCATTCTCTCTAGACTAAAACTTTGATTCTGTATCCCAGCCTCTCCCCACCTTATCCTTATCAGAAGATAGCAGTCTGGGCATACTCATATCCTATACCTGCCTTGTCCTAGCTTCAAAGAAAATGAAAGCTCATTTTCGAAATTTCTAATTTTCTTTTTTGTCAGAACAGTTTCCACACAGAGAAAGAATTGCTAACTTTAACTTTATTGACATACACAGTTCAGTGTGTATCTACATGCACTTTTTATTCACAAATCTAACAGAGAGAATCACGTAGTTCTCTGCCACACATGGGACTCAGGGGAATTAGGAATATTATTGGTCAATACAGAGCAAGTGAACTTACCAACTCAGTTCTGGATCCAAGATTACTATGCAAGATGCTGTAACTCACCTGTTAAATTCTTATTTTTATTCTGAAAATAGTGTACAGAGGGGTTACAATTACATGGGCAAGATAATGAATACATTTCTTACCAAGAATTGTTGCCTCATCCTTTGTTTCTGGTTCCCATCCCTTCTCATCCTCCCACCGCCCCCCTTCCCACTTCCCTCCCAACCTCCCCCCCCGAACAAAAGTTGTAAAGTTCATTTTTAGACATAACGACTTGTGCATCTCATTGTTGCAATGGGTCCACTTGTATCCCTATTTAAACGATTTGTTTTTTTTTCCCCTTCCCCTCCACAAATTACACCAACATCAAATAAAGTGTGGGCAGGGGTTATACCATGGGGGAGGGACATACAAAGCAACAAAAAATAATCTTATTAATATGTTAGAAACAATCGCATTAAAGAAAAAAATTTGAATACTTATCTTGTGGCTCATTTCCCTAACATCAACTTATCTGACCTTTTCTACTTAACTCAGACATATACTAGTTATTGCAAATGAGGGAAACCATGGGGCCTATGTTTCTTTGGGCCTGCCTTACTTCACTTAATATAATTTTTTCCAAGTCTTTCCATTTCCTAACAAATGGGGCAATATCATTCTTTCTGATAAAGGCATAGAATTCCATTGTGTATATATGCCACATTTTATTGATCCAATCATTTACTGAGGGGCATCTGTATTGGTTCCATATGTTAGCTATGGTAAATAAAGCTGCAATAAATATAGATGTGCGGGTAGCTTTAGTGTGGTCTTGTTTGTGATCATTTGGGTAAATGCCCAAAAATGGGTTTGCTTGGTCATAGGAGAGCGCTATGTGGAATCTTTTGTGGAACCTCCATACTGCTTCCCAAAGTGGTTGAATAAGTTTACACTCCCACCAACAATGCAGTAAGGTTCCCTTCTATCCACATCCCCTCCAGCATTTTTTGTTATTAGACCTGTGAAATTCTAGTCTGAGGCTTCTCCCATATATAGCTCTTCATCTTGCTCCAGCTTGACAATCAATTGAGGTTTAGGAACACAGTGCCCTGTTAATAAGAAACAGTGGAGAACTATTGCTCATGCTGTTTCAAATTAGCTGTAAGATCTCAGATATCCTTTTTACCAGGTTGCTCTAAATCTTCTTTCTCATTTCTCACTGGTTGACTTTCCCCATGGTTGACTTTTCCCCAGCATTGGTTTAAACTTTGCAGGTTGTGTGGCTTGAACTCAGTTCTTTTTCTCCAGGCTAACATTCTATCAGTTTGAGCCTAGCTCCATTTCCAGTTAATGAGTGCTTAATTTGAGATAAGTGTCTCAAGGACCATTTACTGGCATTACTGGCTTCAAAATGAAAGCCTCAAATTTCAAACAACTAAGCAGCATGGATAACAGACGTGAACCACTGCACGCACACACACACACACACATACACACAAACACATATACATATACACATATAATATGTGTATATATGTGTATATATACATTACATATATGTACATACATATATACATATATACATATATACATATATTTGTGCATATATATGTATATATACACACAAATATACATATATAAGCATATAAATACCTATATACATATATATGCATATATATATGTGTGTGTATGTATATGTATATAGGCATATATATCCATATATAGGTACATATATGTATATATGTAGATATACACACATATATATGCATATATATGTATATAGGTATATGAATATATATACATATATATGTACATATGTATGTTTGTTCATGCATATTCTAGATTATATATCCACCCACAATAATCACCTCAATTTTGTGGAGGCTGTCTCCTGCTTAGGGAACATAGTTTGGAATTTTTTGTCAAACTGCTGATTTGGATTCTTAAAGAATGAGAATTACATTGCCTTGTAATGTATATAATCCACCTGACGATTTCCTTAGAAACAAATAACACTTCTCACAGACTATAAACTTACATTAAAATAGCATTGAAAATTCGATAAATATTCACATTTCTACTAAAAACAAATCATTTCTGGGCATCAGTGGTTAATGCCTGTAATTCTAGCTACTCAGTAATCTTAGACCTGAGGATCACAGTACAAAGTCAGCCCTGGCAGGAAAGATGTGAGACACTTATCTCCCATTAACCACCAGAAAGCTGGAAGAGGTGGTGTGGCCCAATGATAGTGTGCTCACGCTGAGCTGAAGAGCTGAGGCATACATAGCAGGCACCTTGGCCCAGAATTCAAGACAAACCACCAACAAAAAAATCATTTGACCTTTCAACTTAATGTGATATTTTCAGCTCACCCAAGGACACCAGGATGCTATATGTTTCTAGCATCACAACTCTATAAAGGGTCTTCTGAGAAATATATAATTCCTGCCACTCTTCCAAACTGAACTTCACAGCCACATCATCAAATGACACCAGCTTCTGTAAGGGCATATTCCATCAATTTATTATCACTGAGTCATGAAAACACCGAGGCTGGAATTTCGTTGTTCTATATGTGTGCTTTTGTCTCACATAATGTGTTTGGAGCTTGCTCTGTTATGTATACAGTGAGAGAGAAAAAAAATCAACGTAAATATATTTTCCCCCATAGGGGCTGGGAAGGTGGCTCAGTGGTAGAGCGCTTGCCTTGCATGCATGAGGCCCTGGGTTCGATTCCTCAGCACCACATAAACAAAAAGAAAAGAACTGGAAGTGGCTCTGTGGCTCAAGTGGTAGAGCACTAGCCTTGAGCTGAAGAGCTGAGAGACAGCGCTAAGGCCCAGAGTTCAGGCCCCACGACCGGACCCCAAAAAAAAATATTTTCCCCCATAGTAACTTGGTAATTACAAATACTAAATTTTTCTTTATTTTTTAATATAGTTATGTATGTATTTTTTATTGTGAAAATACAAATAGTTTTTCTAATACATCAAAACACACTTCTGATTCCAGCAATAAAGACAAGATAAACAGTTCTAAAAAGCTAATCATCTCGCATGACAATTTTAAGTATAATTGGTAGTCTGAAAGTGTGTGTTTAGCTTATTTTGGTAATATTTACAACATACCTGTGAAACAGTGAAGTAAACAAATATTTTTCCTGAAATCCTATTCAGATTTTCTATTAAATATTGCTCTCATAAGCAATCACAACATGGTCATTACACCATATGGAATAAATAACATATTAGTAGATCTATGAAATGCAGTGTCCAGGTAAATGTTAAAGGGTGTAAAAGTACTCAAAAATAGTAAATGAATGAGTTGGCTCTCATAAGATTTGACCTAATACTCATAATAAAACATCTTATATTAATCATTTCTGTTTTTAAATTTCTAGATATATAAGTTTGTTCATAGATAGCCAGATGCTTCCTTCATAAGTAAAAAAGAACTGCTAGCATGCACTTTTATGAACATTGCCTACTTCCTATAATACCGAATATATATTTATTACCATAAAATGATTCTTAACCAACTTTGCATTTTAATAGGCCTTAAGGTTAGGATGCATGTAAATGGATAGAGGCTTGAGGAACATTCAAGAAGACCCCCCAAAAATGTGAAACATGACCACCACAAGAAGGATAGGGTAAAAAAATAAGAAGAGGGACATGATCTAAAAAATATAGAAGAAAAGTTTTACAAATTGCAATAAAATACGGTACTAATTTCTTGTTAAGTGCTTAAAAGGAAACATTTTTTATTCCCAAATTGAAATCCATTACAATTGAACAATGGCCAACAATCCCTCCAATACAGTCATGCTTGAAAATATCAGAGGTGAATGATGAGTAACACACATAAAGGAAAAATGTATCTGTAAAGTGTTGAAAGAAAACAGACTTCAATACACAATCCAGTGGGGAAAGGGCCTCTTCTAACAAAATACATTGAAGGTATTTCTAGGGAAAGAGAATGCTTCATTAACACATCATTTTAAGTGTTACAATAAAGTATCCTGCTTCAAGTGTAAAAATGCCAACATATATCTACATAGATGAGAAGATTATTAAAATAGTAAATGTGTAGGTAAAGGAATATATAGAAAGTTGATGTGTAGGGGAATGAACCCCAAGATAAGTATTCAAATGTTTTTTTGTTTTGTTTGTTTTCCTTTCATGAAATTTTTTCTATCATATGAATAAGATGATGTCTATGTTGCTTTGTATGTTCCTCCCCCACAGTATAACCCATACTTGCACTGTTTTTGATGTTGGTATTATTTGTGGAGGGGAAGGGGAAAAAATCGTTTAACTAGAGATACAGGTGGACCCATTGCAACAATGAGATGTACAAGTTGTTATGTCGAAAAACGAACTTAACAACTTTGGTGGGGGTGGGGGGAGGAGAAGGCTATGGGAAGGGATGGGAAGGGGAAACAACGAGGAGAAAACAATGCTTGATAAGAAATGTACTCGTTATCTTGCCCATGTAATTGTTACTCCTCTGTACGGTATTTTCACAATAAAAAATAATAATAATATGAATGAATAATAAAGAGTAAAAAATGGTAAAAAAAAAACCTAGAACTAATTTATAAGTGTATAAATAAATACAATGGGGTTGTATTTAAAAACTTATGTATTAAAACAAATGTATTAAACAAAATATGGTATTTTCAGGAGAGAATTCAAATTCACAGTTTAAGGAAATAAATACCAGGAACCTGGTAACAGAGTTAGTGGAGTGGGGTCAAAGGGAAGGGATAGTTGAATGAAGAGAAGAACCAAGGCCTGCAGTCATACAATTCAATGCATATCTTACAAAATTAAGAAAACTGAGGGGAGGGGTGTAGTTAGGAGGGATGGGTTGAATAAAATGTGTCACATTGATCAAGATGCATTATATTCATGAACTGATTTGTTGATTGGTAAATCCATTATAGAACTATTAAAAGATAATTAAATTTAAATTTAAATTATTGAAATAAAAAAGAAATGTATAGAATACATATTGTATTTAGTTCCTCTTGTGGAAGGAAAACTTATAGCATTAAATTCATGATTCATAGTGCATGAAAATTCAATATGTAAATATATAAGTGTATTAAAAACAAAGTACATTAACTGGGCATATGGATCACTTAATATTGAACTTGCCTGGCAAATATGAAGGCCTGAGTTCAAAGAATTAATTCTACAAAAACATGAAAAAAGGGAATAGATTTAGGTTATAAATATAATTATTCCATTGAAAAGTAACTATATTATGCCAGATAATTCTACTGTGAAAATATTGTAAAATTTAAATGTTCCTAGTAAACGTACATTGAAGTACATCCAGCAAGTTAACTTCCTATGTGTTACTAACAAAGAATCTGACAGGGTAGGAAATTTGTTTACTTGCAGTTCTATAGTATAACAATTTTCCTGCTCATGGTACTTCTTCTGAAGCTCTATGCTTCAGCTTGAGAATGGCCTTTGTTCTTTACATTAAAAAAAAATCTCTGGTTATTTCTTTATAACGAAATTTTCAGTCAAATTACCAGACTAGATTATAGCGACTTTATAATATCCTTTCCAAAAAATCTTGCAGGCCTTGCATATTTTGATTTGCACAAATTCAGTGGAACAAAGAAACAAATTTTTGAAAAAGTATGGCACCTGTATTGAGCATGAAGTCTTATTTGTATCCTATGAACAATCCAGTATAACAACTATGTACATCAGATTTAATTTGTAATAGGTATCAGAGGTGGTTCACAGTGTATAGGAGAATGCCTGCAGGTTATATGAGAAGTGATTTACAGTGAATTTGAGGTGTGTGCAAGTTACATAGCAGCAAAATAAGAAATAAATATCAGACGAGAGAAGCAGATAATAAATAGCAAAATGGCAATCAAAATAAAACCTTATTAATACTGTATAATATAGGAAATATATAAGGCACTGTCAAACATGAACAGAAGAAAGAAAACTTAATGGCAGAAAACTTAAGAAATGAACTAGAGAGAAGTACAAATAAAAATATAAATAGAACGCATAAGCAAAAACTAATAATGAAAAATACAAGGAGTGATAATATGAAGGATATAAACATCAGACAAAAATATATTTTTTGTAGACTTGTTTTATTCTTTTCCAAAGTAAAGAGATGAGAGTTTTTGATATCAGGAATATGAGTAATTTACTGTTCTTTAAGCAGATGTAAAGCTACATCTCTTATGAAAAAAAAAAAAAAACTTTGACAAATGATTAGAAGTTGAACACATTTTCTACCAAAACAAAAACGTTCTCACTTATAAAGGAAAAAAAATCCCTGGTGGGTGTTTTGAATCCCACCTAAAAATAATAAGTTGAAGAGAAAATTGAATACTGCGAGAGAGTAACGACATGTGTGGTGCAGCTTAACATTTGGTTCTTTTGAGAGGCAAATTTAGTGTTCTAAAACCTTCAGATCTCATCTGGCCACCTGATAGCTAGGGTTATGCTGTGTGGGGGTATCTGGTTAAGACTACTAGAGAAGAAAGTGCTAGTTCATTCCAGATCTTTCTATTTGGTTTTTTTTTTTTTAATTTTATTTGTGAATATAATGTACAGTGGGGTTACCATTCCATTGGCAGGATAATGCATACATTTCTTACCAAGTATTGCAGTCTCCTCCTTTTTTTTACCCTTCACCTCCCTTCCCAGCCTACCCCCTCCCCCCCACCAAGTCCTTCCCCCCTCCCCCCCACCGACATTGTAAAGCTCGTTTTTCACATGACAATTTGTACTTCTCATTGTTGCAACAGGTCCATCTGAATCCGTAAAAGACTTGTTTTTCCCCACAAGTTATACTGACATCAAATATAGTGAAAGTGGGGGTTATACTCTGGGGGAGGGACATACAAATGACCACAGATACAGACCACTTATAATAACTGACATATCATACACTTTGATAATAAAAGTTTTATGCTGAAAAGCAAAGTGTGCAAATCCATCTTTAAAAGGCCATGCAGTTATAATATCTTTAACTACAAATTTTGTAGAAATAAATATGAGAAATAAAAATACGTGATAAATACATGAAAATTAAAAAATATATTTATAGTATTCTATGAGTGAAATAAACACAGGGGAAATTACAATGGATCTCAAAGAAATGTATTTTACCATTGTGATTTATAGAATATTAAATGTAGCCACTTTCTTACTTCACCTTTTAAATAAAAACAAATTCATTTGGGTTGGGATTAAGGCTAAGTGGTAGAGTACTTGTCTACCATGCATGAAGCCCTAGATTCAATTTCTAAGCACTACATAAACAGAAAAAATAGGAATTGACATTTTGGCTCAAGTGATAGTGTGGTAGCCTTGATCAAATCAAGATCAGGAATGGTGACCAGGATTGGTCCCAAGTTCAAGCTCCAGTAATGGAAAAAAAAAAAGTTTAAATACGCATAGTGTATTCACATGGATATATTCGGGAGGTTGGGGGAAAGCCAGAGAACTTGAAGGAAATGGAGTGAAAAAGTGCACCTGAGGAGGTCATTAGGCATTGATGAAAGTAAGTTATACAAGTCATGATTCACAATGGAAAGATTGTGAGAGAGTGAGGGTATGGAAGACACAGAAAATGTACTCATTACTTGACCTAAGGACTAGTAGTTTCCCCATAGATCACCACTATATCAACCATAGAATAAATTAATTTCGAAACAATTTCTCCATGGAATTGTGTGAGCATAGAGTGAAAAATATGTAACACATTTAGAAGAGCAGCTAAAATTATTAGAAATAATATACAGCACTTAATTTGAAACATGAAATACTGGAGCTTAGGTTGAATATTGATTTTATATAAGCGATTAATAATAATCTCATTCTATTGTTGTATCCAATTAACTGTTAATAATAAATATTCAGGTAAAAAAAACAAACGAATACTTCTGGCACAAGAACCTCATCCTACCATAGGTACTAAGGAGGCTACAGTCTGGAAGCCATACTGGGTAGACAGCTCAAATTAAGGAGCTAATCAAATGTTTGGAGGCATGGCTCAAGAGATAATGCCAGCAGTGAAGGAGGAAGCTGAATACTGTGAGGCCTGTGAGTTCATGTTCCAATTCTACCACAAGAAAGTCACAGTGGAGGCATAGGTAGGTATATACCATGAGTTTCAATGTTAGACACCAAACATGCAACACAACAAATCCTCATCTCAGACATAAAGAGAAAAAAAACTGATTGGGGGAGGGGGAGAGGAGAAGAGCAAAGGGACCAAAAAAATAAGGAGGGAGAACGGTCCAGTGTGGAGTGTAGAGGAGGGGGAGAGAGAGAAAGGGAAAGGAATAAAGAAGAGAGGAAGGGAGGAAGCTTCATAACATTAGATTTGACTGTTACTTCTTGAATGGGACACCAACACTACCCAATAAAAAAAAATCAAACAAGATTAAGTGCCTCCAAGTAAAACCTTGTACATCACAAGACATGATCTACAAAGAAGGAAAAGCATGGTATGAGATTAAATATTTGTGTATATCTCTAAATTGACTAGTACCTGCAATGAATTAGAAAATATAAAAGAAAATCCTACAAGTAAGCCTAACACACAAAATCTAATTTGACAATGTGAAAAAAGATTGAAGAGATTTTCTACAAAGAATATGTATAAATAGGTGATTAAAACATATAAAGAAGTCCAATATCAATTATCATGGCAAAATTCAATCAAAATTATATTGAAAAACTACTTTATACATGTTGTATGGACATAGTTTAAAAAACAGTGACAAAAATTATCCAATATTTAACAAGTTTGGGGAAGGATGTGAAAATAATATGAACCCAGACACATTTCTGGCAGTAATATAAAAAATCATAGGTATTTTTGAGATTCCTAAAAGAACTAAGTCAAGCATTACACAGAAATAGGATCCAGGACACCTATTTCTGGATTTGTACCTAACAGAAGAGAAACCAGAACTAGAAGAAATATTTTAAGAATTACTGTACATCCACTCACAATAACCACAATATAGAAGCTTGTAAATGATAGATAAATTATTTGAAAGCAAGAAAAATTTACTACCTTTTATGGCATGGATGAAACGAGTAAAATGAGATAAATAAAGTACCTAAAGGAACAGCATGGTATGATTTCACTGAGCTTCCAAGGATGAACAAACTCATAGAGCCAAAAATTATGAAATTTCCTGAGTCTGGGGTAAAGAGGAACAGGAGCTGCATATTTAATGATTATACAGCTTCATATATGGAAGATCAAAAATGTAATAGATGGATAGTTGGATGGTTGTAACATTACTATAGATCTTTTTTTCCATGTATGAGTGGTAACCTTCCCTGTGTAAACTCAAGCAAATATGCTTGCTTATGGGGACTTGGGGACCAAGTGCCAGTGAGCCTTGGGGCCACTTGTTTCCTCTTCATCTCTCTATCTGTTCATGTCTGTGTTTTTCTGATTTTCTTTGGCTCTGGAATCCCATAAGCCTGCCTTGAGTTACAGGTAGCCACAATTTCTTATAAAGTGGGTAAGAAAAATGTCAATGCTAGCCTTGCGCTGAAGAGCTGAGGGACAGCACCCAAGCCCAGAGATTAAGCCCCAGCATAAAAAGAAAGAAAGAAAAATGTCAATTCTAAGAGCCATGTCAGCAAAGGTAAATTGATCAGTAAGACAAAATAGTTCCCAAATACAGCATGTCAAAAAACAGTGAGAGACACATGGGGAGAATGGGGACTGAAAGAGAAGAGGAGACAGGGCGAAAAATATATAAAAAGCAGGAGAAAGAGAGGAATAATGAAAGTTAATGAGTAGGAAACAGAATGAAGAGAGAAAATAGAGAAAAAAATCATGAGAGGACACCTAGGGAAAATAGAGAGGACTTTCCATGAACACCACACCCTATGTCATCAACTATGATCAAGTTTTATGTAGTCAGAGATCAGGAAGAAGTTCAAGAAGTATGTATGGAGAGTAGTTTAATTACATATAGTTTACTCAGTCTTCTATAACATTTGAAACTGTATGTGAGACAACACTATTTCAGAAACACCGGTAAAACCTCTTTAACATAATCCAACATTACTCATAAAGAGGTGATCTCTGACAAGTTGCCAGCAAATGTTCACTTTACATAACAAGTGACCTCCTCAATGTCTCTGAATCACATAGCAAGTGTAACTACTTTTTCTCACATCAGAAAAACTGGAAGCAAGTCTGCCCTCAATTTAGACAGACTGTAACTTATTATAATCTACTCATTCTAAAAACCATCTTTATTTGTGAAAATACCATACAGAGGAGTTACAATTACATGGGCAAGATAACGAGTACATTATGAACCCAAGCTAAGTATTCAAATGTTTTTTTTTTTTTTCCTTCATGCACTTGTTGCTAACGTATTTATAAGATGATTTCTATGTTGCTTTGTATGTCCCTCCCCCATGGTATAGCCCCTATTTTCACTGTATTTGATGTTGGTAGAATTTGTGGAGGGGAAGGGCAAAAAAAAATAATTTAACTAGGGGTACAGGTGGACCTATTGCAACAATGAGATGTACAAGTCGTTATGTTGAAAAAGGAACTCTAAAAACCATCTTTATCTGATTTAGAAACATGTTCCTAAAGCAGAATCATTTGTTCTGTTTTTAAATAGTAGACACCCTAAGCTTTCTAAAATGGAATGTGGAAAATGAGAAATAAAAAGCAACTTACCAGAGATCCTCTCATTCTTTCTTGCTGTTGACAATGAACAGAAGATTCTGGAAGCATGGCTTAGAGACAAGGCAATAGACATAGTCAGGAAAGAACCTGTGTGATTATGCTCCAGATTCTCCTGTTCAAAAATTACACATGGAGTGAAAAAGCACAAAAGCCTTCTTATGGGAAAATAATCTTTATATCTCAAGTAGAGTACTAAATACTCTCCTGAAGATGACTCCACAGTCCATTAGTTTGTAGACAGACAGTATAAAAGCAATTCATTTCTAGTTTAATATACATACAGAATTCATAAAACTAAGGTTCCTAAAAATAATTGAATAATTGAAACAAAAATCCACACCTTCAGGAACCCTAGTTATTAATACTTAGGGTTATATGAATTATTTTCTATTCGTTAAAATGGATTCTAGGACTCCATTGTGTTTTTGTACTCTATCTTACTCAGTTACATATTTAAACTCCATGGAGAGCATATAGGTTATAACTCAGTACTTTTTCACCCATAATTATACAGGAAAATTTATACAATACATATTACCTTCATAATATTTCAGTAGTGATTTTCAAATGGCACATTTCCTTGTATCCAAATACTCAGAGCACCCTTGTGCAATGACTTGAAATTTGCCATTTAACCTGCTTCACATAATCAGTAAAGATTATGTAAATAGAGGTTTGAGAAGTCCCTAATTCTCACTTTCCTAAACAATCATACGAAGAATTATGGCCATCCTTAGGGCTAGGAATGTGGCTCAGTGATAAAGTGCTTGCCTAGCATGCTTGTAGCCCTGGGTTCGATTCCTCAGCACCACATAAAGAGAAAGAGAATTATGGCCATCCTGATGTAGATAAAGGGCCTAATAAAGTTGTAACATGAAATACTAGTCATAGGATTTACAATCCCAACCAACAACCACAGCCAATGAACCAGAAGATTAAAATCTTAAGTTACACAAATAATACTAACACAAAATTCCAAGCTGATGACACCCCAAAATGCAGACTAGTAAAAATAAACAAATTGCATACTATATGCTTTTTCTTGTATTTGTTGGCAGGCAATCCTACTATCCAGACCGGGTTTTTTTTTTTTTAACAACTGCATCGAATGGAAACTCTTAATATAAAATAACATGAACTTCATAGTGATATGCATGAAAAATGAAAATCTATAAATTTCATTTAGGTCCTTTCTGCTAAGAAACACAATATGAATCATTTAAAAGCAACATCTGCACATTCATATTGGGTTTTCCACATTACAAGAATGTTTTCTTACTTTAAAGACTTGCAAAAAAATTTTATACACTAATCCATATTCAAATACTCAAGACCAGGCGTGTTGTAGATTTCAGGGTGGGATTTTTTTTTTGTTTTTGTTTTAGGATTTCTGCTATCTTTAAAATTGAAAGTCTTATTTCAAATTATTTTATTAGAAATATAATCTGTATCTAAAAGAGTGTATTGTAATTGGGCTGACTTGTTTATGATTTTAATGTTAGCTACTCAGAAGTTAGAGATCTGAGCACCACAGATTGAAACCAGCCAGGGCAGGAAAATCTAAGTGACTCTGATCTCCAATAAACTACTAAAAATACCTGGAAGTGGAGATATGGATTAAATAGAAGAACATTAGGCTGGAACAAAAGAAGCTCAGGGTCAGTGTCCAGTGCTTGAGTCCAGGAACCAGGAGTAGCACAGAAAAACGGGCACTGTAGTGTATTTAAATTCTATTGAACAATTGTTTTGGAATACATATTTTAGCAGTCTCTCATTTTAAGTAATGTAAAATAGGCTCATTATTGTAGTGGAGAAGTTGTATCTAGTCAAGAACAAATAAACTGGAGAATATCCATACTAGTAACATTTTAAGCTAGGAAAATCCATAGGAAGTGCAAAGGATAAAAGGGATCAACATGTTTCACTAAGATATTTTAAAGAAATGTTCAAGCTTCATTGACTTCAATTCCCACAAAGAATTTCTTAAGTGAAATAATACGTCTTTCAGCATTTTGAGACAAAATGGATAACACTAGCTAATATTTTGTTATATTTTACATCTACAAAACATACAAACTTGAGCAGGACACAGTACCTCAAATTTCCTTCTGTAACAATCTTTGACCAACAATTTCTGAACTGCAGGTAAAAACCAACGAGTTAAGGCTACTATCAGTATATCGATAGGTGGGACATTTCAGAGAACATGCACTAGAAATGATACTGTGGAGACGCTGAATAAATTAGTAAGAACTGATACAGATAATTTCAGTTGTGATAATTATTCCTCCACCAAAAACCACAGCCCCATATCCCTTCTGAGAACTAGGCTCTGTCTGATTTCTCAGGCAAGTTTATTTCCTCTCCTAGTAGTTACTGTTAATCTTCCAACAGCACCAAGTGATTGGGAGTGTTAGAGGAAAGAGTACCACCTGAGTCTTGTGCTCTAGGAAATAGAACCAATTTTTGCTTAAGGCAAGGAAGCTGGAAACATTTTGCCCTTACTTTGCCTTTGTGCCTCTGCTCTGTAGGGCTTGTCAGAGTTAACAACATATCTTCCTTCAAACATTGCTAGGCTTCATTGCTTAAAAGAAAGAAGAAAAACAGGACCATCAAACACTACTGTAATATCTCATGTGTACATGTTCCTAGAAAGAAGGTCTTGTACAAACACGTGTTAACTACAGCGAGGAGTGCTAAGAAATCTAACAAGGGAGGAGAACAGAGACACCTCTAGGTGAAACAACACAGAAACCCAAAATACAACTGCAATATAAATGGAGTCAAAGCAGACACACACTTCACAATTTCACTACAAAGGTTACCATGCTCATCTTACACCTGGGCAAAGTTTAATAAAGTCACATGGCTTAACAGCAATGATTCATAGTCATGGAAATATAAATGCACAATTCCCTGTTGTTCCTATTCGGGAGAACTACCCAACTTGCTGTCAGAGCTTTGCGAGCTAGTTTCTGGCACCTGGAGGCACAAGGGCTTTGGCAACACAAACTCTTGAACCCTGAACAAATCATCAGCCCCTTACTGGAGTAACATGTGGAGGATAGACTCCTTCTTGGGTTCTGCATCCAGCTCGCAGTTCCTGCCTGACAGTGGAGAGATACTTTCAAGTTACAAGTCCCAAGCTCCACTGAAGAGAAAACTTCCAGCAGCAAAGCAAAGGGAAAGGAACTGGAATTTGCAGGCTGAAAATACCCACAGGGAGTGGGGAGGCTCATGCGCAGAACAATATTTGCCCCTTAAAAAAAATAGAAACCAAGCACTTTCAGAGCATCTGTGCTTCAAGGGAAACTACAATTCCCACAATGCACTGTACCACCCTTGAGGAAGTGGGGTTCCACCAGTGCTAGACCCTAGGTCCCAAGACTGTATGGTTGTCTATGGACTTTTCTCTCCCACCTGTGGAAGCATAGGTAAGGTTTTTTTCATGAAAAAGTACAGTTTTCCTCCTGAATCATTGTTAGGCCAACCGAAAAATGGAAATTGTATTGGGATCATGAGATTAGATGGCTTTTTAATTCTTACTTATATTATTATAATTGGGGTTATGAGACTATTTTGGTTTTGTTTTTATTTAACAGATAATTTCGGTTGAATGTAAATCATGTCCTTCTTTATTTTTTATAATAGCTCCCTGCTCACTATAAAAAAGGTATTCCCAGACACTAAACTGATTCTTGGGTCATTTTCCATGCTCTCATGTATACACAGCAATAAAGTAGCAGAATTGCTAGGTAGATATGCAGCATAATCCTTACACCAATTTAGATTTTTCAAAAATCTAACAATTTCCCAGAAACACCCAAATTCCATCTATGAAATTTTAAGGAGTTTTTGGCTGTTTCCAAATTTTTCCTTTCCTTTTAGGTTTTTTTTTCTCCTCTTTTCTTTTCTTTTTGTTGTTGTTCCTGTGGCTTGAATTCGAGGACACTATCTTTTCTTTAATAATTTCTCCAGCTAACTAGTGAAAAGCATCCTGTGCATGAGTAGAGTGGCGTTAGAACATGGTAAATCACCACCTTGCTGTTCAAAGAGAAGGTGGTTTGGGCAGATCAGGGAGAATGTGGATAATGTGCAAGAGTGAAGCTTGATGGCTTGCCCCAAACCAGTCTGTTTTTGTTTTTCTGTTCTGCATGCCCTACTTTGGTTTGGATTCGTAACTCTTTTCTGATCCTAAAAGTTCCTCTAGGGAAGTCTAAGCTATCTCATATTTCTCTTCCCTGAAATTGTCCATTAGTCTGTGGAATAAATCTTTGTTATCTTAGGTTCTTAGTGTGGGAGCAGTCAGGACCCACTTTTAGAAGCCAGGCTTTTGGCCTGACCTATCACAATTGCCACACAGTCAGTAATAGATAGGCATCATTTGGAACAAGAGAGATCCTTTGCTGATAATGCAGCTTCAACAGAGAATTACTAAATCCTCATGAAAATCTCCCTCGGAAATCTTCTCAAAATAAATGTGTAAGCTGAATCTATACAGGCATAACAGGACACCTATAGTCCAGCAACTTGTAAGGCTGAGCAGGGAGGATCATTCAAGCTCAGGAGATGAAGGCCATTCTGGGTAACATAGGAAGATTGAGTATCAAAGCAACACAAGTGCAGCATTTCCTTACCAGAGGCTCTGGGTTTGATCCTCAGTACTAGAAAAACATTAACCTAATGCATAACATTTTAAACTAATAATACATCTCTTTTAATGCTGAGTGCAAAATTTCCAATTTTTCTTTCTAAACACCAAACATGAATCTGCAGTTTTATAGAATTGCTAGATGACTGTAGAGAAAGGACATGCTTAGTTTCTTAGCTCTGTGAAGAACCATGAGAGTAGAAAACAATTGTAAGGCATTTCTTACCTTGTTCCAATGACATCAAAGACATGTTGCCAGTGCTCATTGATTTGGCTAAGGTTGGCATGCATCATGACAGTTGTCATCTTGCTGCTGGCCATAGAAACTGCTACCGCATTTGCTTCAATTGGGACTTGATTGAACTGAGGAAGATTCTTTCCTTCATGTAGTCCTACAAGAGGAATTTAAAACAGGAAGCTTCACTATTACCCCAATTCCCTATTCTTTTTTTCAATTCTAACCCCCCAAATGCATTTCTTCTTTACCAACAAATATATGCATGCCTCTTAATGATTTTTGTAATTGAAAAATTCTCATCATATTATGACTTAACACAAATTTACAGGCTAAAAGGTCAAGAAAGACCCTCTATGCATATTCATGAGGTGTGATAGTTGTTACTTTCTTAATGCAACAGCCTCTCTAATTTCTCTCCATTCTATCTTACTCGAGAACCTACAAATGGATGGAACTCAGTTTGATTAACTATAAGAACATTGGTCTTATTATTTATATTACATCTGGGGCCTAGTGACCACCTAAAATCATCATGTTCATTGTGGTTGACATCTGCCCTTTGTTAGTAACTAGAATCCTTAATAGGTTTGAGACATCAAAATGCTTCAGGAGACACAAGCCCCTCCTCCTACCAGACTTGCCAACCCAGAGGAAGCAACTGCTCTCAATACATGCCCACCTACAAAGGGTTCACACTTCTCACCTCTTTATAATCTTTTCATTTCCTTCAGAAAGATGAAAAGTAGGTCTAAAAACTCAACAATTACAGAAAACACCTATGTAACATTAGATTCTCAGCAGTGACTAGAGGGTTCTAACTACATCCACCTGAGAATACCTGCTGGCTCACTTTCTGAAATGTCACAACCTCTTCTTCAATGGGAGGTCTGTTGTATCTAGAACTTGTTTCCATCTGGCACCAGGTATCCACACAGCTCTTTGATTTCATCATTTAACTGAATCCATGAATTGAGTCTGTCTACAGTCTCTTCTTTCCTGATAGTCACCTGCCTATAAAAATGCATTTGGCTGCTGAAGATAGCGAACAAAACAGGTATACCATTCCCTGCTAAGAAAAGACTGTAAATTTCATTCTTTTTAGTCAGCATCATTAAGGATTTACATGTATGTTTTCCTCTTACAACCCTCAGGTTCAGTATCAACAGACATTCTCAAGGCTTGCTGAAGTAACACCTGTAGCAGCCCAACAAAACTGACTTTTACTCATTGCAGATCTATTAAAACTAGGTGATAACAAACATCAGAAACAAGAAAGGCTGGATATATTAAGGACCCCATAAATTTCTTCTGTTTTAGGTCTTTTAACTATTCAGTTATGAATGTTAACAACCTGCTAATTTAATTCTCACTCAAACCTTTCCCCTTTTTAAAACTAATCAAAAACTTACCATGTTAAGACCAATGTCCCGTTTTGATTTAATTTCTAATCCCATCATGCTGTATATCAACCATTTATAATACAATGCACCAGGAATAATAAAGCCATATACATGAGGGAGAATTGAAATAAAGAAAAATAAAACCTAAACCAATGTCCACCACTCATTTGATCCTACACTTCAAATGGTATTGCATAGGTTTTGCATGGAAATCATAGAAATGTTAACCCAATCCAGTCTGTTCTACACAGGGTGATGCAAAATATCCAATGCTTCATTGTTTACAAGCAACTTTAGCAAGCAGGCTTCAGCACAGAATCATCCTCCTTACAAGGTTAAGTGGTTTACACTAATAAACTTGACAGTAAATAATGTAATTAAGCCTAGATGAAGGTACAAAGAATTCTGAGGTCTTAAAAGTCTTGAAATACATTCAGTTAAAAGGGCTACAGAAGGTCCTTTGGTAAACTATTAACACTCACTTCATAGAGTGAAGTAAAAGAGATTTTCTTGTTATGTACAAAACCTCCCCAGGTTTTTCAGAGAGATACAAAATTCCCAAAATGTAGCACCAGGTACACAGACAAACCTGTTTAAAGGCTTGATTGAAATTCTATCCATAGAAAATCAAGCTTTTTGTTTCCATTCTTCTAACACACATTTTAGCTTTTACATCTATGGCCTTTCAGAACCCAGATTCCTATATAATCTCACAATGGCTTTAAAGTCTCCTTTACCTAAGCTTTTAGAGAACTTTCCCAGTATTCCAAACACTTTCCTGTGTGTAAAACTTGAATAAAGAACTTCAGAGGACATTTCAAAATGAGATGATGAAGTACATTGTCATTTGAATTGTATGTATTTTCATTTTGTTTGTTTTGTTTTGTTTTAATTTTAAGTTGGTTGTAGAACTTGGACTCAGTACCTGGAAGATGTCCATGAACATTTTTTCCTTTTTTTTTAATTGTGGCATGAACTTTTTTTTCTCAAGGCTAGAGCTCTACCACTTTCAGCCACAGGGCAACTTGCATTGAATGGTGTGTTCTTTAAAAATCTTTAAGACTATTTGAAGCCTTCAATTTGTCTTCATCTCACCACTGACATAAACTTTCTACCACTCTAAGCAGGATTCTATTGGTAGCAGTTAGCAAATGAATATTCCTACCATCTGAGTTCAAGGAGCTGATTTGGTCATTCCAAAAAGTTTAAAATCTCCAGCTCTTCTAAGTAAAATTTTCATTGTATGTGAAAATATTTACCAATGTAAGAGCCCCCATGCTTAGAGGAGCCTATTAAGACTCCTACTGGTAGACTCACATTAGCTGCTGGCCAAGCAAGAGGCCAGCAGAGGCTTCCTACAGCAGAAACATAACACTTATCACCATCTATCCAGCGAAATTTGAGCTCCACTACAACCCAACCCTTTATTATTCTGCCTGCTTAAAATCATTTTCAATAAGTTCCTTAACAGTGTGCAAACTTGCAGCAGCCAGTGCTATGGAAAACAGGGGTTGCTTCTGTGAAGCATGTTGCTGCTTTCTAAACTTCAGAATGTAAATGAACAATGGAGGAGCAGTAATCCCACTGAACAGGGCTTCGAGTTTAACAAAATTAAAGCTCCTTTCTAACATTGACATTTGGTACATTGCAACCTCCTATGAGCAGATGACTGACTTCTTCACAGGAGAGGCCCTCCCATGATCTGTTCAAATGTGCTATCTGTTCCTTTGACACAATTTCTCCAAAATGTGCTGCTCAAGTTGGTTTTCAGTTTCAATTTCTTTCAAATTCAGAGCCCAGTGAGCCAAGGATTGCACTAGTTCCTGGAACACAAGCAAGAGGGTTTAGAAAGAGCCTTCAAGTCAAACTACTACTGTTCCCAAACTTGTAAGCTCATCTTTTGATTAGACTCAAGGGGAGGGGTCCAGTCAAGGAGAGGGACCTTAGGAAAGAGAAACAGCCCTGGCCTCCTGAATACCTACCTGGTTGGCCAGCTTCAAACCACTTCATCCTCAAAGGAACATTCTTTTATATTCCCTTTTCATTACCTCATTTACCTCTCTAATATTTATACAAGTCACAGAGGACAGTGAAGTTAACACTTAGTTGAAATTTAAGAATCTTACACATATTTCTAAGATGATATGAAAGGTGACACCTCATTTTAACAAACTGAGGAATGCATTGTTACTAAAGTAGTCATCACATAACAATCTCCCTTCTATCAGAGTTATTTTTGTCTCACTTTCTAAATGATATAGTGTAAGGAATGAAACAGAGTGTGATAATTAGTACAGATTAATTAGCAGAAAATTTCTTCTGGCGGTGGAAATATCTTTTGTCTGTTTATCTAGGTGGTGGCTATCAAACCCAGATTCTCAGGTAACCTAAGTTAATTATTACTTGCCATATCCGGGGGTTATTTCGTCTTCCAAGCAGTTAAAAATTTTAGGCTGATTCTGGTGCTTGAATTTAGGGCCTGGACATTATCCCTAACCTTTTTGCTTTAGACTAGTGCCCTCTCACTTGAGCCACAGCTCTACTTCCACATTTTTGTTGTTTTTGGGAGATAAGCCTCAAATTTTCCTGCTTAGGGCCCACTTTGAAGCAATATTCTTACATCTCAGCCTCCATTGTGGCTGGGATTACAGCCATGAGCCACCAGCATCTACATTCTGTTTTTGTAAAAGAATCTTCCAAAAATAATAATAGACAACTATTACTGTCGCTATATGAACCTGTAATCCTAGCTAATTAAGAGATTGAGTTCTATGGCTCATGGTTTAAAGCAAGACCGGTCAGATGAATCAGAGTTTTGTTTTCTGTTAATCTACTTGTGCTAGGGCAGGAAGTCTGGACCTGAGCACTGTCCCTGGGCTTCTTTTCCTGAAGGATAGTGCTTTACCATTTGAGTCACACAGTACCATGGCCAGTTTTTCTGATGCCCAGGGTAGCTTCTACCTATGATTTTCAGATCTCAGTCTCTACAGGCTGAAAAGAATCTCTGATAATTACCATCAATTAGCCAGTAAAATAGCCAGATTAAGGTGTAGCTCAAGTGGTACAGTGCCAGTCTTGGGTGGAAAAAGCTAAGAGATACTGTGTGATCCCCAGGATGAAAAAAAGATAAAATACTAAATTACATCAGAAGATGGATAAAACGTAGTATCCAACATAGTTTCAAGAATAACTTCCATGCTTGTATTGCGTATTAAGTAGCAGAATGTATTCTTTCTTCTATACACCAGGATCTGAATTCAATCCCAAGAGTTGTTCAAAGCAAACCTAACAAAAAAGCACCCCAAGATCTATATCTAACAAAACATATATAATACTACATAAAGAACATTAAACATTCCAAATAATTGAAATATAGCTAAATGAGAACAATGACACAATCATAAACAGGAATACTGAGTATGAAGAAGATATTATTTTCTGTCAAAGAAATCTATACCTTGAATGCAATTTTCTGAAGTCTTATCAGAACTTTTCATAGTTCCAAGGCAGGATAGGTTAGGGAAAATAATACCTAGGGAATGGTGCCGCGGACCGGGTTCTGTCGGGACGACGGAGGATACCTAGGGGAGGAACCTGGAATAGGACGGGGAGATGGCAAACAGACAACTCACACACATTAGGAGTGGATGCTGAGTGCTGAGTGCTGAGTGCGATTTAATGCAGAGGATAACAAACTTTTATAGCAAAAGTCTCCATAAGAAAGGGCAAAAGGTTACATAATCTTGCTGCAGGGCTTCATTCTTGGGCGGTCACCAGCTGGTCGCCTGAAAGGGCAAAAGGTTACACAACCTTGCTGCAGGGCTTCGTCCTTGGGTGGTCACCAACTGGTCGCCTGATAGGCACTTGTTTCCAGCTTTACCTCTATTTTTAAGAAATACAATGGGTTTCGATGATTGTCACCAATTAACCACTACTTTTTTCTATAGAGGCCTTAACTGTCCCATTAAGATCTTTCCTGTTCCTTCTTTAATAGTAAGCACCAAGGAGACTTAGATTTAGCAAGTCTCTTAGTAAATGAGGAAGTTCTTTCTCCTAAGTAGTTATCTCAGCAATTGCCATACATTCTTTCTGTTCTAGCCGCGCCTACAACTTTTTGTAAATTTCTTACAATTCCTTCTGCTGGAGTGACTTTGTGAAACCCCCAATACTTTTATATTAGCCTCCATAAGAGGGGTTTCAGGGTAGCACTGAACTCTGGTGAGTTAGTCATATTTTTAAGACACTCATCAGATATTGGAGTCGTCAACACTCTTAAAGAGCTTTGAATAAGGGAACGTTGACAATGAGTAAGTACAATGAGCAGTAGAAACAGTAAAAGATTAATAGGCACTCTTATGAGGAAAAGATAGGCAGAAACACATCTTTTCCAGGGTTTTTTGCCAGCCTTTTCCCAGGAGTAGGCCTCTTAGAAGCCCTATTCTCCGAGGTAGACTTCGGTGAAGTCCCAAAACTTGGAGATAGGATTCTGTAAAGCCCCATTCTCTGAGGTAGACTTCGGTGAAGTCCCAAAACTCAGAGATAGGTCTCGAGGCCCCTATCATGGTCTGATAGATGGTTTCCCATGCTAAGCAGACTCTACTGGGGTCTGCGTGGCAGAATGGCATCCAGGAACACAGAAAGAAACAATATAATTAGACACATACAAGCATTATCTTGTTTTCTTCTAAATACAGTCTTTCTGAGAAACAACAGGATTCATTTCTCATCATAAGGATAAGCAACTGTTTATGGAAAAATCCACTAAATGCACTAAAGAGTAAGTCACAAAATATACAAGAACTCAAAAAGCATAACACCAAGAATGATCAAGAGCAAAGATAAACACCTCTCTGCATGAGTTTATGACTCATCTTGCTTTTATCATAAAAATTGTCAAAGAGTTCTGTGTCAATCCCTTTGAGAGCATCCACATTGCATATCTCTTTCTATCTGCATGTCTACTTGTCTGTTTATCTGCTTACCCAGTAAAGCTCTGTCAAGATTTCTTACTATGGTAACTTTTCTGGAAATTCATATTCTGTGACCAAAGTCAAGGACCCTGGGTCAAGACCCGCTACTCCTAGAGGGAAACTTCACAAACTCTCACCTAGAGTCAGTGACAGTTGCTTCTCAAAGTTAAGAGCTGTGTGCGAGTGTAGCTCAGTCATAGAGCACTGGCCTCACATGCAGGAAAGCCTGGATTTCATCTCCAGCAAAGAATGTTGGGAGGGATTTTCAAAGATCAAAGACTCAAAGAATGTGGAAGAACAAATCTGGGGATACAACACACTTGAAATGGAGATTTGTTATAATAAAGCATTGTGATAAAGACAGTCTGATATTAAACCTGAAGAAGCACAATAAGAAATTTGGGTTAACCTGTTGTAACAAGGAGAATTACAAAATGTCATGTCAAAGCAAGCTTTACAATGTCGGAGTGGGGGGGAGGGGGGTATGATTGGGTGGGGGGGAGGGGGGAGGCTGGGAAGGGAGGTGAAGGGTAAACAAATGAGGAGGCTGCAATGCTTGGTAAGAAATGTATGCATTATCCTGCCAATGTAATTGTAACCCCTCTGTACAGTATGTTCTCAAATAAAATAAAATTAAAAAAAAAAAAGAAATTTGGGTTAAGATACGGGAAATGAACCTGTGTGGGAACCAGAGATCTGACACTAGACTACCAGATAAAAAGCCATTTGAAGAATTATCTCTCTATGTGAGAAAGGTAAATCTTTTCTTAAAGTCTTTGCAAACAATTCCTAGAATCAAGTAAAATGGCACAATTAGAATACAACACTTGTAATCTTTGAAAAGGAAATGACAGTGTGTTTCAAGTATGTAGATGTAATTCCCAAAGGAAATGCAAATAGGAAATATATATATGAAAATATCATTACATTTGTCTATATTACAACAACATTTTTAATTCAATCAAGGCAAAGTAGAAAACGTGCTCTCCTGAGGCTGAAGATATTTACAAGGTATGTATTCAACACATTAGTATTTCAGTCAAGATGATGACAAATAGATCAACACATGATTGACCAGAAAAAGGGTTGTATATATATATATATATATATATATATATATATATATATATATATATATATATATATATATACATATATATATATATATATATATATATGGATGTGGCTATGGATACAAACTGTATCCATATGCCAAATGTATATAGAAGACCAAAAGTTATCAACAGCACTGACTCAAAATCATGATGAAAAGTTGCATATATAATATGTAGTATATTCCACATTTAATATGCAGTATCATCATTGTGATGCTTTTTATTACACTGGGAAATTTTGAAGTAAGAAGAAAGGGATAAGAAGCCTTGAGGACTGTCATTTGTTTAATAACTTCAAATATATAACTACTTACTACTTCCTAATTTTTTCCCTTTGTTGAGGAAAGCAGCCCAGGCTGGCCTCAAGCTCAAAATCTTCCTGTCAGCCTACTAAGTATTGGGATTATGGGCATGAACAACCACCTACTTATCTACTTATTTTTTATTGAACCCTAAAGTCACTTAAGGGAGAAAAACAAAAACCCATCCCAACAGTCCTCAGTGTCTTGGATCACAGGGCCCTACACATGCCAGGTAAGCATGCTATCACTTGAGCTATATCCTCAGCCCTCTCCATCATGTCGTCATCTTGTTCTTCATCTTCGGTGTAGGCTTCTTCTTGTTGTTGTTCTTGTCCCTCCTCCTCCTCACTCCTCCTCCTTCTCCTCCCTTCTCCTCCTCCACCTCCTCCTCCTCCTCATGTCCCTCCTCCTTCTTACTATTATTATTGTATTTTTATTGCCAGTCTTGAGGCTTGAATTCAGGGCTTGGGTTTGTCACTATGGAAATTTCTTCCTCAAAAGTAGCACTCTATCATTTGATTCACAATGCTACTGTAAGATTTTATTGGGCAGTTTATTATGGTAAAAGTCTGAAGCTGGACACCGGTGGCTCATGCCTGTATCCTAGCTACTCAGGTAGCTGAGATCTGAGGACAACAGTTCAAAGCTAGCCCAGGCAGGAAAGTCCATGAGACTCTTATCTCCAATAAGCCACTAGAAAACCAGAAGTAGTGCTGTAGCTCAAGTGGTAGAATGCTTGCCTTGAGCTGAAGTGTGTGGGGACAGTGCCCATGATCAGAGTTCAAGCTCCATGACCAACGAAAAAAAGTCTCAAGGAATTTACTACCCAAGATACTTTTGAAGCATGATCCTCTTAGCCTCTTGAGTAGCTAGGATGATAGAAGCCACAGGCTCTCAATCCCTTTACATTGTTTATTAACATGAACTAATTGTACCAGAGTTGCATTTGACATGTCCAGATAGGCATACAGGACCTGGGCCAGACTTCCTTCCCTCCATCACTCATCCCTCCCACTTCCCAAAGCAATCTCCATAAGTTTCATGGTTCCATTTTCAGATGTGTACAGAAAGTATTCTGACCATATTCATCCCTTCACTCTGCCCTGGTGTTCTGATACAGGGCTGTACAAGCCCTTCACATACACCCTTCCCTTTCCACTACTCACCAGTGCTCTCCACATGCCACTTTCTGCTTCAGGTACTATGTGGTTTGAGGTTTCTCAAGCTTTATTTATTTGTGGTAATCACAATAATCTTAGGCTCCAGCAGGGTAAGTACTGACAAATGGAATCAGGGCACCTTCCTGTTGCAGGTGAAGCACAGATTGGGTATGGCAGCCGTATCCCCAGCTCCAGGATCATAACCAAGAGCATCAGAGGTCATAGCCAGGAAGAGAGTTGGGGCAGACTCCATACTGGGCCTTCACACCTGAACAGGTTTTATGAGGAACGTCTAATTTCCTACCACCTATCCCTTGAAAGGTAGCTGTTATTGTCACTTTTCCATTAGCTGTAAGCACTCATTTAATTGTTGTTTAAATTTGAACACACTACATTATTAGAATCATAAGGAGTAAGGACAAATAATGTGTATTATTTCTTGTTTATTCTCTCCCTGATTTTATTTTTCAAAGCCAATAATGTTGGATCAATTATGTTTTCCCATTCTCTGATAAATTTTTTTGGGGGTCCGATCATGGGGCCTGAACTATGGGCCTGGGCACTGTCCCACAGATCTTCAGCTCAAGGCAAGCACTCTACCACTTGAGCCACAGCACCACTTCTGGCTTTTTTCTTTTTTCTTTTTTGCTTATGTGGTGCTGAATAATCAAACCCAGGGCCTCATGCATGCAAGGCAAGTGCTCTACCACTGAGCTACCTTCCCAGCCCTCTGATAAAATTCTTGATAACATCTCTTCTACTTTTTGTGTGTTTGTGTGTGTGTAGGGGGTGTGGTAAGTGCCCAATCATCATGGGCTTCAATTCAGGTTCTGGCTTCTGTTTGTGAGCATATTACTGCTCAAGGCCATGGCTCTAACACATAAAGCAGACAGAGGAATGCTAAATACAGAGAAGGAAAGAAGAGCCCTATGGTTGGGGGAGTTGAGGATGCACAAAGGAGAGGACAGCTTAAAGGAAAGTGAATCAGGTGCCTGAGTGAGGTGACAGGCATCAAGAGTGTAGAGTGGGAAAGCTGATTTCATTTGGAGAAGAAAGAAGCCATAGGCAGTGATAAGGGAGGATTGTGTTTTCGTGGAGTAAGTAAGAAGTCATGAGGGGAGTATGGAGCACATAGGGGATGCATCTTCACCAAACGAGGAGGAGGAGGTGAACTGAGAACCCAAGGAAGGGACAAAATGGGAGGGCAGGACAGAGCATAGATGCAATGAAGGGACACATGAAGCAGGAAGGCTAGAGCTCAGGAGAGAAGCCAACAGATTGCCAGAGAGAGGGAGGGCTACAACAAATCAGCCAAGAATGAAGAAGTCAAGAAAGATATATTTCATCGCTGAGGAAATCTCCAAGCACTGGTTGGGAGACAGGAGAGGTAACCTGGAAGTGGAGGTGCATGCAGCAGCAGGGGCCTACCAAAGCTGCAAGCAGGAAGGAAAGCCCAAGTATTCTCTGATGCAGGCCTCCCTCCAAGGTGCAGTATTTGGAGCTTGTTTGCCCTGCACTCTTGGCTTCCGGGAATGCCTGGGCTGGAGGACTGGCCCTAAACTGACCTTCTGGTGCGGCCCTGCTGCTGTCTCCCAATTCCCTCCAAGAGCTGATTACTAGCCAGGTGCCTTGCAGATCATTGGCAGGGGAGAAGAGACCAAAAGAGAGTGCAGCTGGAGATACCTACCGCAGTCCAGTCACCTTAAAGTACAAGGTTCTAGGCCTCTAAGTCACACACTATCCACACCAGGAATTCAGGTTCCACACGCAGCAACCAGGCCCTATGCCACAGGAACTTGTGTGCACCTTCCTCACCAGGGAGTCTTGGGTCCTTGTGTCTGTTTGTGTGTGTGTGTGTGTGTGTGTGTGTGTGTGTGTGTGTGTGTGTGTGTGAGAGAGAGAGAGAGAGAGAGAGAGAGAGAGAGAGAGAGAGAGAGAGAGAGAGAGAGAGAGAGAGAGAGAGAGAGAGAGAGAGAGAGAGAGAGAGAGAGACTGTGTGTGCCTGAATGGAAATCTGTATGTAAGTGTGGATCTAAGCATGTGGATTGAATGGGAATGATATTCTTTGTGCTGAATATGTATGATGTGTGGGTGTCTTTACCTGTGAGGGACCCCTTGTGCATGTGTGGCCGTATGTATATGTGAGGGTGTGAGGTTTGACAGCTTGTGTGCTGAGTGTAAGCGAGCCTGTGTACTTTCCTGCCTGGAGAGCTTGGGGTTCCCGTCAGATCGTGTGTGCAATTCATGAGCAATTGCCACTGAAAGCCAGCACTTGCAATGTGAGACCCAGGCTGACAAGCAGCCTTTGATGATGGTGATGTCACTGACAACGTTGATGAGCATCGTGATTGTGACTGTTGGAAGCTACTGTACTTCAGCTGAGGCAGATTTCAGGGATCATCCTAGCCGGTCACCCAGCCCAGAGCATGCTACCCAAGTGTTTAGGATGAGGCTGTGAGGCGCTGGCACCCAGAGTCTCAGCTGGAGTTTGAGATAGATCTCTCCACAGAACATTGGCAGCAAGAAGGTGCAGGGGTGATGGTGGTGGGCTTGCCTCCCCTCATCCTTAGAGGATAAGGCAAGTGAGGAGAGAAGGAGGTGTGGGCTCTGCTGTGCTGCTGTGCTTCTCGGATGCTCTGACCTGCTGGGTTCTATGCGGTGGCTGGCCATCAAGACAGCTGTTTTGGACAGTGAGAGTTGAAGCCTGGATGGAAAGGAGAGGTGGCACTTAGGGACCAGAAGCTTTCTGCAACGCCAAGGGGAGGGAGTGAGAAAAGCTCAATGCAGGCCCAGACTCAGGCCCAGACAGAGGAAGGACGTGCAGAGGCTGTTTGCAGCCTACCTAGGCCTGCTCTGAATGGGCAGCTTGGGTGCCCCAGGACCACACCAGGCGCTCCAGAAGGTGCCATTCTGCCCGGGGAAAGGTGACCTGGGGCCGGCTTTGGGCTGCATCACAGTCTGTGGTCATGGGTTGGAAGGCTGGCTCACCTGCACCCACAGGTCCCAATGACGCACCTTGCCTCAATGAAGTACCAAGGAAACCAGCGCTGCTAGGGGGTGTGGCTCTGCAGGAGAAGCCCATGTGCAGTATGGCCAGACTCCCAGGCACCCAGCTGTAAGGGAGGGGACTCTCCAATATTCTGCTCATTGAGTGAGGAAAGGCTGTTGAAAGATGGACAGATGCCACAAGCAGAACCAGAGGGCAGAAGACTGGAAAGAGAGGCATCAGCCCTAAAACAGACAGGGGAATGCTGACCACAGGGAAGGAAAGAAGAGCCCTATGGTCGGGGGAGTTGAGGATGCACAAAGAAGAGGACAGCTTAAAGGAAAGTCAATCGGGGTGCCTGAGTGAGCTGACAGGTCTAGAGTGTAGAGTGGGAAAGGCGATTTCGATTTGGAGAAGAAAGAAGCCATGGGCGATGATAAGGGAGGTGTATGTTTGCGGAGAGTAAGTGAGTAGTAATGAGGGGAGTGCAGAGCAGATGGGGAAACCCATTCCCCGAAGGAGGAGGAGGTGAACTGAGAACCCCAGGCAGGACAGAATGTGAAGGCAGGAGGGAGTGTGGATGCATTGAAGGGACACACAAGGCAGGAAGGCTAGAGCTCAGGAGACAAGCCGACAGATTGCCAGAGAGAGGGAGGGCCACAACACATCAGCCAGGAATGAAGAAGTGAAGAAAGATGTATTTGAGTGGGGGAGAGGGGGGCCTCCAAGCACTGTTTGGGAGACAGGAGAGGTGGCCCAGAAGTGGAGGTTGCATGCAGCAGCAAGGGCCTACCAGGGCTATGAGACGGAAGGAGAAAACCCAAGTGTTCTCCAATGCGGGCCTCCCTCCAAGGTGCAGTATTTGGAGCTTGCCTGTCCTGCACTCTCTGCTTCAGGAAATGCCTGAGCTGGGGGACTGGCCCTAAATTGATCTCCTGGCCAAGTCCGGCTGCTGTCTTCCACTTCCCTCCAAGAGCTGATTGCTAGGCAGGTTCCTGTCAGTGCATTGACAGGGAGAAGAGACCTAAAGAAAGTGCAGCGGGAGATACCACAGCCCAGTCAACCTGACAGTACAAGCTTCTCAGCTGCTAAGACACACCCTATCCACCCAGATCTCAGGCCCTGTGCCACAGGAACTTCTGTGTACCTTCCTCAGTGTGTGTGTGTGTGTGTGTGTGTGTGTGTGTGTGTGTGTGTGTGTGTGTGTGTGTGTGTGTGTGTGTGTGTGCCTGAATGGATATCTTTATGTAAATGTGGGTCTAAGCATGTGGTTTGAGTGGGAGTGACATTCTCTGCTCTGAGTGTGTGTGTGTGTGTTTTCCCTTTCATTTGTAAAGCTGAGCAGACTCATTTTATTATTTGCATAAAGGAGGAAAGTGAGGGTTAGAGATCTGAAATGATAGAGCTGGGAATTAGAATTCTGGAAATCTTCCATCTCATTTTGTTCAGACTTGTCATTTTATATAAAGGGCATTGTGTGTGTGTGTGTGTGTGTGTGTGTGTGTGTGTGTGTGTGTGTGTGTGTGTGTGCATGCGTGCACATGCACTTGTGCACATGCATGTGTATGTGTGCATGCAGTGAGGGTGCCAGTACTGGGGTCTGAGCTTAGGATTTTTCATGAGGTTTATTGCAAGGCTGTTTCTCTGTCATTTGGTGCATACCTCCACTTCCACCATTTTGCTGTATAATTAGAAATAAGCGTCTCTCAGATTTATCTGCCTGGGCCATCTTAGCAGTTTTCCTTAGATTTTAACCACTTGCGTAGCTAAAATTATAGGTATTATGGAGAGAGAAGGCATCATTCACTCAGTGTTAATATGGTAAGTTAATAATTATACCAGGGCTAACCCATACTTCTCCTTGGGTTGCATTGGTGAAGAATATGACCAGGTGTCAAGACATTGATTCTTTTACATCAGATATCATTGAGAGGTGTCAGGAAACCTAGAGGCACAAATCAACAGGGACTTCTTGACTATATGGAAATAGATGGCAGGCTGAATATTGTAGTCAGTTCATGCATCATTTCCTGTTATGGGCATCCTAGACTGGATTCCAGGAAGATATCTGAGGACTTCCTAAACAGTTTATGGAAACCTTGACTGAGAAGCACCATGCAAATGGAGCCTTTTTTTCCCAAAAGAGTTGAAAGAGAAGATTTAGAGAGGTTGATGGGGAAAGTGATTCTTCTTCATGAAGCTCTCATCACTAGAGTGGAATAGCATCTCCTTGGGTCCAAGTCTCTGGGGAGTGACTAAGTGCAGAACCCTGAAGTCTGACAGTTAAAGCTATGATTCCATCCAAATGTGGCACTAGTTTCTGTTAGGATTTTTTCTTATTCCCCAGTGAAACCATCAGTCATGATAAGACATACTTTCACCAAAACTTGAACAACAGTTCCCTTCTTTCCTCTTCTATAAATGTAAGCCCTGCCAAGGATACTTTTGACAGTCATGTTAATGTTTCTTGTTTTCTCTCTTCATTGACACACTAATAGTGATGATGATACTTAAAAAACAGTAATCAGGATTTATCAAAGCTCTCAGTCAAAGGAAGAAAAGATGCCACGTTTGAGGCTGTCTTGAGTTCTGGCAGAAATAATATTTTTGTTCTTGACTTCTGTGCTTCATCAAAGAGGTGGTTTGGCAGCTGGATGAAGTCTCAGTGAAGGAAGAATAAAGAGAATGAAGGCTCAGTGAGTGAATAAAGGCCCAGAGAAAGATGAACCCACATGAAACATAAAAATGCCTGCAAATGGGGCTGGGAAGGTGGCTCAGTGGTAGAGCGCTTGCCTTGCATGCATGAGGCCCTGGGTTCAATTCCTCAGCTCCACATAAGAAAAAAAAGCTGGAAGTGGTGCTGTGGCTCAAGTGGTAGAACGCTAGCCTTGAGCTGAAGAACTGAGGGACAGTGCCCAAGCCGAGTTCAGGCGCCATGACTGGACTCCAAAAAAGATGCCTGCAAATGTCTGACAATCTCTTGTTAAAAGAGAAATATACACTCAGGATTGCGATGACTACAAGACAAAAGATGCATTTTTCACTCTTGGTGAAGATTTGGAATTGAACAACAGAAGCTGTCCACAGGACTGGACAGGACCTAAGAATTGGCACAGTGCCATCTGGAAGATTTCACAATGGGGCAATCAAACTTCAGTCTGATGAAAAGGGAGGAGTTGTGATGACTGTGTTGAATCATAGCCCAGTGACAACAACAGCTTATAAATAAGAAATTCAAGGAAATAAAGCATGTTAACTGTGAATTGGTGCCTTCTAGGTTCTGGAAAATTTTGTGGCTTGCTTTCTCTTTCATTATCTCCCAACCCAGAAATAATTGATCTGATTCTGTTCCCTGTCCACAGTGAAATTTTATTTGACTGGATCCTGCTTTCTAAAGGAGAGGGAAGTCTATACAGTACAGAGATTTTGAATTTATCAAAGCAGAATGCACATCCTTAACAGTGGACATGATGATGCTTAGCTCTTAGGCTTAAGAATGTGTCACTTCTGATGCATAGTTTCAACCCAATGAATGTAAGTACATTCTAACAAACTTGAAGCTGATTTAGAAATATTCCAGGCATCCTTCTAATTTGGGAGATAGCTAAGGAGAAATAACATGACACTCCCTGATTGCAGACTTCAAAAGAAGCTGGGTGTCATAGTGTATTACCATAGATCCAGATATGCCCAGATTTTTTTAAGAGAGTGAGAATAATCCCTTGAATTTGAGACCTTCTTGGGAATTATAGAAAAGGCCATATCTCAATGCAGCTTATAAAATTAACCCCCCAAAATCAATGGCTTTTCTGTATGCCAACAATGAGAAAAGTGTGGCTAAAATTAGGAAAGCAATTCCATTTGTAATAGCCCCACAAAAAATAAAATACGTAGGAATTAACTTAACCAAAGAAATGAAGGACCTCTATGATGAAAACTTTAAAATCTTGAAAAAGGAAATCAAAACAGAATTTAGAAAATGGCAAAACCTCCCATGCTCCTGGATTGGAAAGATTAACATCGTGAAAATGGCAATACTTCCCAAGGCTATCTACAAATTCAAGGAAATACCTATCAAAATTCCAACCTCATTCTTCAAGGAAATAGAAGAGGCAATCCAAAAATTCATATGGAACAATAAAAGACCCTGAATAGCAAAAACGATCCTCAACGGAAAGATCACTGCTGGAGGAACAGCAATGCCAAATTTCAAACTCTACTATAAAGCCATAGTAATCAAAACAGCTTGGTATTGGCATAAGAACAGACCTCCGGACCAATGGAATAGAATTGAAACCCAGAAATTAACCTACAGACCTATAGCCATCTAATCTTCGATAAGGAAGCTAAAACAATAGAATGGAAGAAAGACAGCCTCTTCAGTAAATGGTGCTGGCAAAATTGGTTAACTAGTTGTAGAAAACTAAAGCTAGATCCTTATATATCACCTTGCAACAGAGTCAACTCCGAATGGATCAAAGACCTCGAAGTCAAAGCAGACACTCTGAAAACATTACAGGATGGAATAGGAGAAACCCTAGGTCTCCTTGGCTCAGGCAGAAATTTTCTGAATAGATACCCGGAAACACAACAAATCAAAGAAAGGGTGGACAAATGGGATTGCATGAAGTTGCAAAGCTTCTGCATGGCAAAGGACATAGCTAGCAAGATCAATAGAAAGCCCACGAATTGGGAGAAGATCTTCACTCGCCATACAACGGACAAGGGTCTCATATCTAAAATATACTTGGAACTCAAAAAATTAAATCCCCCAACAACAAATCCTCAAAGAAACAACTGACCAATAAATAAGTGGGCTAAAGACTTGAAGAGAAACTTCTCTGAAGAAGAAAGAAGGATGGCCAATAGACACATCAAGAAATGCTCAACATCCCTAGCCATAAAAGAAATGCAAATCAAAACAACATTGAGATACCACCTCACTGCAGTTAGAATGGCAAAAATCAAGAACTCTAACAACAACAGATGCTGGAGGGAATGTGGACAGAAGGGAACCTTACTTCATTGTTGGTGGGAATGTAAACTTGTTCAACCACTTTGGTAAGCAATATTGAGGTTCCTCAAAAGACGTCACATAGAGCTCCCCTATGACGCAGGAATTCCGCTTTTGGGCATTTACCCAAATGATTACAAACAAGACCACACTAAAGCTACCGGCACAACTATGTTTATTGCAGCATTATTTTCCATAGCTAAGATCAGGAACCAACCCAGATGCCCCTCAGTAGATGAATGGATCAAGAAAATGTGGTATACATACAAAATGGAATTCTATGCCTCCATCAGAAAGAATGACATTGCCCCATTTGTTAGGAAATGGAAAGACTTGGAAAAAATATATTAAGTGAAGTAAACCAGGCCCAAATAAACATAGGTCCCATGGTTTCCATTATATCTAATATATGTATGAGTCAAGCAGAATAAGTCAGATAATGTGTTGTTAGGAAAATGAACCCTTAGATATGTATTTTAATGTTTTTTTCTTTCATGCATTTGTTTCTAATGCATTTATAAGATTATCTCTTTGTTGCTTTGTATGTCTCTCCCCCACAGTATAACCCCCGCTTTCACTCTATTTGATGTCAGTATAACCTGTGGAGGAGATGGGGAAAAACAAGTCGTTTAAGGATACAGGTGGACCTGTTGCAACCATGAGAATTACAAGTTGTCATGTCGAAAATGAGCTTTACATTGTTGGTGTGTGGGGGGCGGAGGATTACGTGGGGAGTGGGGAGGATGCTGGGAAGGGATGTGGAGGGTAAACAAAGGAGGAGGCTGCAATGCTCGATAAGTAATGTACCCATTGTCCTGCCCATGTAATTGTAACCCCTCTGTACAGTATGTTCACAAAAAAATAAATTTAAATAAAAAAAGAAAAGCCCATATCTCAGAAATATGCAAAGAATACTACAAAATATCATGAGGTAAAAACAAATGAACTTCAAACTAATACACATTCTCTACAATGAATACTCTTCATCTAAGGCAACAAATAATGTAATAGAAATATTTGTTTGAGAGAAAGAAAGTGAAGGAGAGATGAAAGGAGGGAGAAAATGAGTGGGAAGAAAAGGGAGAGGTAAAGATAAAAGGAATAAGGGAAGAGGAGAAATAAACAAGAAAGAGGTAGGGAGAGGGAGAAGTCACCAAAGAGACATAGACAACATCGTTCTGACACAAACGGATCCTTGGTGCATCCTAGCACAGAAGAAAACCCCTCTTGTTGTCCACAGCCAAAGGTGGAATTTTTCCACCCAATTCTGAAAGAGCTGAGTATTTTTTGAGAGCTCAGGATGCAAACGCAAGATAGAGCACTCAGAACATGAAGTTCTGACTGCTCTACTCCTTCCCCAAAGGAGAAAAGCCACCAAAAAGAAATTGACAGCATCTTTCTGTCACAGGCAGCTCTTGTATGCATCCTAGTACCAAGGAAAGGCATCTTCTGGTCCACAGCCACAGGTCTAATTTTTCATTCACCCAATTCTAGGTGGGCTGATGAGTGATTGTGAGATAAGGACACATGCCCTATTTTGTTTTGAATTCCTATGAGTTCTAAGATCCTAAAAGTTCTGGTCAGTAACTCTAGACTACATATCCAGGGGACCTCAGACTTTTCTTTCCTGACTTTATCCATTTGATTGTGGAATAAATCATTTTTCTCCCTCCCTCATATCTAAGAAAATATGCTTGCCTCTTAAAGGTTTATTATTATATTTGATCTGTTACATACAACATGACTGGGAAGGATTGAATAGGAAACTTTCATGCCTGATAATCAGTAAAGTAGTGTATGGCTTCTGCATACCCCTTTTGTGGAACTGAGCTATTCCTCTTAAAAATTTGACGATTGTGAGTCCAAGCTCGAGCTTGCAATAAATGGCTCTCATGTACTTGCATCGGATTCAACTCCTTGGTGGTCTTTGGGATTCTGTGGCCTGGCCCAACATATTGCTGGGGGCTCATCCAGGATCCCCCAGACCCCAGAACCCCGATCCAGATAGTCAGACCCCAATCGGTGAGTTTTTTTGTCTTCTTTGTCTCATCTGGTCTCTTGATTGTTTTGTTTTGGGGCCCAAAATTTGAATCTGCACGGGTTGGCATAAGACTCAGGTGGACACGCTGGTAACATCACTGACCGAGGATCTTGGAAGATGTTCCAGACCCCCTCGAGGGCAAGGGACGACTTGCTTCATGTGCACACCCTCATCTGAGTTCCTAGAGGGAAAGGGACGAGTTCCCTCATTCCCTTAAAACCTGGATGGATGTGGAAACCCCTCATCTGAAGGGAAGGGGATGTGCAGTCCCCTTATTCTCCTGAAAACTCTAATGAGGCAAGGTGGGTCACTCCCACAGATTGATGTGGGGCTGATGTCCCCTTTTGTTGTTTTTAGTGTGTGTATCCAGTTGATGGGAGAAATTTGTGGCTGTGTGTCTGTTACTTTTGGGTCTACCTGTTGCTTACTATTTTCTGTTCTTTGTTTAAGGGACGACATGGGACAGACTCTGACCATCCCCTTTCCGTCCTGACTGACCATTTCAAGGGTGTAAAAGAAAGAGCATACAATTTGAGTGTGGAAATTAAAAAAGGAAAAACTAATTACTTGCTGCCAGTCGGAATGGGCCACCTTTGACATGGGGTGGCCAGCTGAAGGGACCTTCGACATACCAACCATATTCAGAGTCAAGGGGTTGATTTTTGTTCCAGGACCACATGGCCATTCGGACCAGATCCCATATATATTGGTGTGGCAAGACTTGCTAGAAAACCCACCCCCTTGGCTAACCCTGCTGGTTCTGCTTTGGTAACTTGCTTCTTTGTCAATTATGGAACTGCCACTGACCACCTGCAAGTGGCCCCAGCAAGATCTTAGCCTCAGGCCTTGGTTCAGAGGGTCTGAGCATGGGGGAGAACCTGTCAATCTGAGGGAATGGACGATAGGGACTTCTTTCCCTTGCCCCAAGATGATTGGGATTTCTCCTCTGCCTTGGAAGGCCCCTGGGCCAATGTTTGCAGGAATCTAAAAGAAAAATCCTCTGGAGGTGAGTAGAGGGGGTTCGAGTCTCCTGGTAAATGGATTTGAGTCCCACTTGTGAATGGTGGTGCGATGATGCCCCATTCACTGAGACCTGATTTTGTCTTTGTAGCCACTAGTCTGTCTTGTTTACTTTGGAGTGTTTTCTGTTATATGTTTTTTTGAGGTAGAGAAGTTCTGGGTGAGAGTGGCAGGCTCATGCAGCAGACTCTGGACTCAGCTTGCTCAGTGGGAGAGCATAGAGTTTTGGTAGAGATGAGTTGGGGGCTCATTAGTCCCCAACTCTGCCTTCGGTTTTTGTGTTGTTTTGTCTTGTTTTAGAATGGATATCAGTTTTAAATTTGGATCCTTGGTGTTTGTGTTTATTTGTGTTTTCTTATTTACTTGAACATCTCTGAGGGGAATAAAAGTTCCAGTATCGGGCTGAGCCTGCTAAGTTTCCCTCCTTGATTTACAGCAGTCAAGAGGTGGGGCATGGAAAAGCTTTAGGCTGCATTTTCTCCCTGTGGTGGCTGTCCAGTGTAGAAGATTTTGTGCCTGGTTTGGACTTTGAACTGGTCCTGATAGTGTAACCATTTATAAAGTGCTCTTGTCTAAATTTGGGTAATAGAATCAGGCCAGTTTAGTTTCAGGTGACCCCCCCAGCCCCATCCCACAGCCTTCCTCCAACCGAAGGTACTTAAAAGGCCAATTGGTAAAATACCTGGCTCAACAAGCAAGCCCTGAAAAAGCACAGCTAAGAAAAAGTGCTTTGTTAGGGCTGGGAAGGTGGGTCAGTGGTTGAGTGCTTGCCATGCATGCATGAGGCCCTGGGTTCTCTTCCTCAGCATGGCATAAGCACAAAGAAAAAAAAAGCCAGAAGTGGTGCTGTGGCACAAGTGGTAGAGTGCTCGCCTTGAACTGAAGAGCTAAGGGACAGCACCCAGGCCCAGAGTTCAGGCCCCACGGCCAGACCCTCCACCCCCAAAAAAGAAAAGAGTGCTTTGTTAAAGTCTTATCTTAAATTTTTGTCATCTGTAAGTGTAAGATTGGTGAAAATAAATCTCTTGCCACTGAATTTCAGAAAATGTACATACAACTGATTTTCATTTTTGCATGCATTAAGATCTGTGTGGGGGGGCTGGAAAGGTGGCTCAGTATTAGAACACTTGCCTTGCATGCCTGAAGCCCTGGGTTCGATTCCTCAATACCACATAAGCAAAAAGAAAAAGCTGGAAGTGGCGCTGTGTCTCAAGTGGTAGAGCGCTAGCCTAGAGCTGAAGAGATGAGGGAAAGCAACCAGGCCCAGAGTTCAGGCCCCACAACCAGACCAAAAAAAAAAAAAAATGGTCTGTGTGTGTTTGTATGTGTGTGAACATGTTCAAGATTAAAAACTGTCAACATGTGGTAAAAAAAATTGTGTGAGTTTAAGTTTGAAATTCAAAAGGTTATGAGGTTTGGACATTACCAAAAATTTTAAAGAATTATCACATAGTGGGGCTTGGAAGGTGGCTCAGTGGTAGAGTGCTTGCCTTGCATGCTTGAGGCCCTGAGTTCTATTCCTCAGCACCACATAAGCAAAAAGAAAAAAGCTGGAAGTGGTGCAGTGGCTCAAGTGGTAGAACACTAGCCTTGAGCTGAAGAGCTGAGGGACAGCGCCCTGGCCCAGAGTTCAGGCCCCACGACTGGACCCAAACCCCCCCCCCCCAACACACACACACAAAGAATTATCACATTTTTGGAAAAGGCTTTTTTTTAAGGATTCTTTAATTTGAAAATTAGAAAATCTGGTATTTTAAAATACATAAGGCTGGGCTGGGAAGATGGCTCAGTGGTAGAGCGCTTGCCTTGCATGCCAGAGGCCCTGTGTTAAATTCCTCAGCACCACATAAGCAAAATGAAAAAAGCCAGAAGTGTCACTGTGGCTCAAGTGGTAGAATGCTAGCCTTGAGCTGAAGAGTTCAGGGACAGTGCCTAGGCCCAGAGTTCAGGCCCCACAACTAGACCCCAAATTTTTTTTTTAATTTTAATTTTAATTTTTTGTGAACATACTGTACAGAGAGGTTACAATTACATGGGCAAGATAATGAGTACATTTCTTATCAAGCATTGCAGCCTCCTCTTTTGTTTACTCTTCACATCCATTCCCAGCCTCCCCCCCGCCCCCCCCACCCAATCCCCCCCCCCCCGGCCCACAGCAACGTTGTAAAGTTCATTTTCGACATGGCAACTTGTACTTCTCATAGTTGCAATGGGTCCACCTGTATCCTTAAACGACTTGTTTTTCCCCATCTCCTCCACAAATTATACCAACATCAAATATAGTGAAATCAGGGGTTATACTGTGGGGGAAGGACATACAAAGCAACAAAGAAATAATCTTATAAATGAGTTAGAAACAAATGCATGAAAGAAAAAAAAACATTTAAATACATATCTAAGGGTTCATTTTCCTCACATCACATCTGAACATTTCTGCTTGACTCATACATATACTAGATATTGCAAATAAGAGAAACCATGAGACCTATGTTTCTTTGGGCTTGGCTTACTTCACTTAATATAATTTTTTCCAAGTTTTTCCATTTCCTAGCAAATGGGGAAATGTCATTCTTTCTGATGGAGGCATAGAATTCCATTGTGCATATATACCACATTTTCTTGATCCATTCATCTACTGAGGGGCATCTGGGTTGGTTCCAGATCTTAGCTATGGAAAATAATGCCGCAATAAACATAGTTGTGCTGGTAGCTTTAGTGTGGTCTTGTTTGTAAACATTTGGGTAAATGCCCAAAAGTGGGATTGCTGGGTCATAGGGGAGCTCTATGTGGAGTCTTTTGTGGAAACTCAATATTGCTTTCCAAAGTGGTTGAACAAGTTTACACTCCCACCAACAATGCAGTAAGATTCCCTTATAGAAGTCATTCTTAAAGAGAAAACAACAATGAGAAATGTAGAAAAGGAGATCTCATTTTCTTTTAACTAGTAGTATACACTTAGGAGGAAAATTGGAGTATGCTAATGCTGCTATCCTCTGATAAAGACAATTTCTTATCAGTGGTGCTGGTCATAGAGTGAGATTCAGGATCAAAGTATTAAGAGAACATATATGAATAATTTGAATAAATATTTCCTTGAGAAAAATCTGAAAAACAGAAAAACTTCATTTTCCTTTGTAAAATGTCAGTACTAATTTCTTAATTACTATATTGAGAAGAAAAGTATATATTCTGCATAAAACAATGCTTTGATGTTTAGAAATCTTGTAAGTGTTAGAATGAGAGAAAACATCATTACATTAAGGAACTTATGGATCTCATTTTTGTTTTTGTCTATTTTTCTATAATTCATTTTAGATGTCCAAGAAATGAAGGATATGTTTAGCACTTGTCAGGAAAGTCACAATAAATATTTATCTGAAGTAGCAGGCATGAATAGTAACAAAGGGGATGAAAAAGTGAGACTTATAAGAAATTTTAATTTGAGCTCAAAACAGAAGTCAAAACTGATTAAGAATAATGGGAACTCCTTAGGGATGAGGACATAAAAGGTCACTGTATATCAGAACATGAGTGTTTTCAGTGAACCTGGTAAGATGTGTGCTGCATATGGTCCTCGTGTGTCTTCTGTAGTTGAAGAATATAAACAATGTGAAATGTCTTTTGCCCAGATGACACACCTTACTGTCGCTCAGAGAACACCCACAGGAGAGAAACTTTATGAATGTAACATTTGTGGAAAGTCTTTTACCTGGAAGAAACACCTTACTGTCCACCAGAGAAATTACACAGGAAACAAACCATATGAATGTAATGTGTGTGTAAAGTCTTTCACCCTGAAGATACACCTTACTATCCACCAGAGAACACACACTGGAGAGAAACCTTATGACTGTAACATGTGTGGAAAGTCTTTCACCCAAAAGCTCCACCTTACTCTCCACCAGAGAACACACACACGAGAGAAAGTATATGAATGTAAACTATGTGGAAAGTCTTTCACCCATAACGCATACCTTAATGTCCACCAGAGAACACACACAAGAGAGAAAACTTTTGAATGTAACATGTGTGAAAAGTCATTCACCCAGAAGTCACAGATTACTGGTCACCAGAGAACACACATAGGGGATAAACCTTATCAATGTAACATGTGTGGAACATGTTTCACTTAGAAGTCAAACCTCACTGTACACCAGAGAACACACACAGGAAAGAAACTTTATGAATGTAACATGTGTGGAAAGTCTTTCACCCAGAAGTCACACCTTACTGTCCACCAGAGAACACACACAGGAAAGAAACCTTATGAATGTAGCGTATGTGGGAAGTCTTTCATTAGCTTACTGTCTACCAGAGAACACACACAGGAGGGAAATTTATGAATGTAGCAGGTGTGGAAAGTCTTTCACCTGTAACAGAAACCTTACACTTCACCAGAGAACACACACAGGAGAGAGACCTTATGAATGTAATATGTGTGGAAAGTCTTTCAGCCAAGATCAACCCTCACTGTCCATCAGAGAACACACACAAGAAAGAAACCTTATGAATGTCATATGTGTGGAAAGTCTTTCACCCAGAAGCTATACCTTACTGTCCACCAGAGAGCACACACAAGGGAGAAATTTTAAGAATGTAATTTTTTGGAAAGTTTTTCACCCAGAACATACACCTTTCTGTCCATCAGAAAAAACCCACCAGAGAGAAATATTATGTATGTAGCAGGCATGGAAATTGTTTCACCTGGAAGTCACACCTTAACATCCATCACAGAACACAAGGAGAGAAACCTTATGAATGCAACCAGTGTGGAAAGACCTGGAGGTCACAGCTTAACACACATAAGTTGACTCACACAAATAAAATAACAGGAATGTACCAAATGAGGAAAGTCTTTCTTCTGTAAGAAAATTGAGATTGCAACACAGGAACCATACAGGATAGAATCTTTATGATATAGCAGATGTGGAGTCCTTCAAGTAGAAGACATAGCTCAGTGTTCATCACAGGACACAGAAAACACACAGACACACACACAACACACAGACACACAAAGAGGAGAGAAATCATATGAAGGAAAAATGTGTGGAAAGGGTTTCCAGAAAAAGACATAACTTGGTTAGAATCAGAGAACAGACACAGGTGAAAAAATACAAAGGTAACAAATGTGAAAAGTCCTTTACTAAGTATTCATGGATCCAAGGGGAGAAATCTTAAAAATATTACTAACACGGAAATCCTTTGATCTGAAAGGAATAACTCAGTGTTTATCAGAGAACTGACTCACATAGGAGAAAAGAAAGTAGTGAACAGAACATATGTGAAATGATTTTCAATCAGAAGTGAGTCCTCGTCATATGTGAGAGCATACACAGGAGAGAAATTATGAGTATAGAAAACATATTTGCCAGAAGTCACATCTTTACAGGTATCAGAGACATGGACACATGACAGAATCTCTGTAAATATAAACATGAGAGGAAGTCTTTCAACCAGAAGCAAACCTTCAGCAATTATTAACACATTCACTCAGGAAAGAAGCCCAATGTAGGAAAATCTTTGTGAGAAAACCTCTGTAAATTATACAGAGAAATCCTTCATGGCAGAGGTAAGCTAGGTGTGCTGGGAAACCATTCTTCACTCTTCAGCTCTCTTTGAGCCAACATTTCTCATCCTCTTAATGTATTGAGTGGGGATGGTGTCCTTCTATATTATTCAAAGCATGTAGAAACAAGTGATGGGCATTAATTATTTCCAGTCTCGACAAATAATTCAGAGATTGAAATTATTAACTTCTGTCTTTTGTACTAAGGAATGCTTGTCAGAGTAATTTGATAAACTTCTAAGAAACATGAGCTCTGGCCCTTTGGGACTGGATTCAGTCCCAACATGGTTAGGGGAAAATAGTTGAGTAAAGACTGTTATGAGGGGCTGGGAAGGTAGCTCAGTGGTAGAGCGCTTGCCTTGTATGCCTGAGGCCCTGGGTTAAATTTCCCAGCACCGCATAAGCAAAACAAAAAAAGCCGGAAGTGGCACTATGGCTCAAGTGGTAGAGCGCTAGCCTTGAGCTGAAGAGCTGAGGGACAGTGCCCAGGCCCCACGACCGAATCCCCCTCCCCCCTAAAAAAAAGGCTGATATGGTAGGAGGCAAAAACATGAGAACAACCATTTTTCTACTGCTCCCTTAACTCTCCCTCTGTACGTGTGATTCATGCATTATATTACAAATTTCTTATTCCAGTTCATTTTTTAATGGAAGATCTGTTGGAAGATATTAGTCCTTATTGCAGTACATACATACATACCTCTGAGGAGGTAACAATGCTTGATAGGAAATATATTCATGACCTTCCTCATATAACTGTATAACCAATCTGTACAGTATCTTTACAATAAAATACATGTTTTCAAAAATATGGTGGATAAATAAAGACAAGAGTCTCTGCATTTTGCCTTGAGGGAGAACCCCAAAGTGACTTCAGTGCTTGTTTTTTTATTTAATTAATCACTGGTAATGAGCAACTTGTGATTGATTCACTCTTGTCCCATTTAGTTGTTTGCTGAGTGAGCTATAATAAAACACCAGTGTGTACAGTGTGATGCGCCTGCGTTTACTCAATGTTCTAGAGGCTGATTACAAGTTATATTGCACTTTCTTTGAAATACAATGTGCTGTTCCATATTTTTATGTGCAATGAATATATATCCAATACCCAGAACACATATATTTCTTTGTGATGAGAAGAAGGCTTTCATTTGCTATCTCATAGAAGGACAAAGTAGATATGACATTAGTGGAAATAACCAAGCACACAAACATATTGAGCAATCTCTCACAAAAATTGAAATTAAGAAAAAAAATAAAGCCATCTGCCACTTGAGCTACAGCATCACTTCTAGTCCCTGAGAGGAAGGAAGGAAGGAAGGAAGGAAGGAAGGAAGGAAGGAAGGAAGGAAGGAAGGAAGGAAGGAAGGATGGATGGAAGGAAGGAAGGAATGAAGGAAAGAAGGAAGGAAGGAAAGGAGGGAGGGAGGGAGGAAGGAAGGGAGGAAGGGAGGGAGGAAGGGGGGAAGTGAGAGAGGGAGAGAATAAAGGAGGCAATTAGGAAGAAGGAAGTAATAAACTGTTCAAAAGAAGGATGTTTAATTTTTGGTGAATGTGAGAATTTTTCTTTGAGGGGCGGAGCTCAAGAAAAAATGGCTTTTACATAAAGCAAGTTCTTGAACTGTATAGAAAATGATACAGAGGCTCTAACATTTTATAAAGTGATTTTATAAAATCGTTAATATTAAGTAAGGAGGTCAGGTCTGGCTGGTGCTATATTGGCCACATGGTGGATGGTAAGGTCTGCCAACTTGTCTTCATGCTGGGGGAAGTCAGTACCCCCATCTCTCATCTGCCTAACAGCTGATGGATATACCTGGATCCCTGGAAGCAAGGGTGGGCATTATGTTGCTCATTCTGTTAGTCCAATGCCTGGGACTCGAAATATCCTGTGGACCTGCCCCTGTTCTGGCCCTATTTAGGTTGGACCATCAGTGGCACCAGATGCCATGCCACATGTCTCTGTGATTATGTCCTGAGTCCTATCTCCTGGCTTGTCTCTGGTTATCATAGTGTCCCAATTCAGCACTCTCTTGGTGCTGAATGGTTTCTTGGTGTTGTTTTTATTCTTGTTTTCCTTGCTGTCCTGTTTCCATGCTAAGTGTATTTGTGGACTGCAAGTCTTTGTTACAACAGGCTGCTTGCAGACTGCTAGCAGTATAATAAAGACTCCAGTATTCCATCTTCCAAATTGTGGCCTCCAACAAATATACTGTCTTCTTTTACAGAAACACAAGGGTTGACTTAACATTAGAATTTCTAGAGCCTAGATATATCCACTGTATAGTTATGTAATTAAACATATCCTGGAGGCATTTAGAAAAAAAATGTCTGTTACATCAGAAAATGCTTAATAAGTAAACCAAGACCAAGACTCCAGATCCTATATAAGCTAGTCATTCTAGGGAAGTCCAGAGCTGTTTGCTTCCATGAAGAGCTCTACTTTCACACTTTCATGAAGAAATATTTTTGTGCCAGTATGAGGTCTTCAATTCAGGAACTGATATAACATCCTTGACATTTTATCTTTTTTTAAACTAACACTAACTCTATACCACTTGTGCCACAACTCTACTTCATGATTTTTGGTGGCCTTTTGTGCCAGAGTTGGCCTCAAAGGTGATTCTCTCATCTTGGCCTCCATAAAAGGTAAGAATAAAAGCGTGGGCCCTGTAGGCTGTTCTGAACAAATCTTCTCTCTGGGAAAAAGAGGTTTCATTCAGTGCTTCATCTCATTCTTGCTGTGCCTTCAACAATTTCAGTATTTATTTTTGTATTTTTTAAAATTTTTCTTGGGTCCGGGCGTGGGGCATGAACATAAGGCTGTTTACATTGTAATCAAGTTATCTGTCTTAGAAAAAAGGCATTGGCAATTTGGGATTTATTTCTCATAGCTAAAATCCCGGGATAAGTATTAATAATTTATTGGGGATTTTTTTTGGGGGGGGGTCCAGTCATGGGGCCTGAACTCTCGGCCTGGGCACTGTCCCTCAGCTCTTCAACTCAAGGTTAGCGCTCTACCACTTGTGCCACAGAGCCACTTCCGGCTTTTTTCTTTTTGCTTATGTGGTGCTGAAGAATCGAACCCAGGGCCTCATGCATGCAAGGCAAACGCTCTACCACTGAGTCACTTTCCTGGCTCCTTAATAATTTGAATGTAAAGATTTGCTTACCACCACTATGAACTTTACCTGTCTGTCTGTCTAAAACTGCTTGGGTATTCCAGCCAAGAACAAAAAAAAAAAAAAAAAAAAAAAAAAAAGGAGAGGGAAAAACAGCAGGAGCCAATAGAAGACTTATCTTTAAGGGTGAGGGATGAACAGGCAGAAGTGAAGCTTAACCAGGCCTGGGGAAGTCCACACATGGTAGAAGAGGGCAAGCTGGCACAAAGGCAGTTTACCTAACCCTAAAGAGGCAGATGGGAATTAGCCCATTCTATAGGAGGGGTGAGTGGCCTTTGTCCTCTCTTCCTTGCAGATGGACCCTGGAAACCTGGTGGTAAATTGAGTGATATGACTGGTATTGCTAGAACTGCCCCTTGGATGTATTAAAAATAAAAAAAAAAAAGGTTTACACAGAGGGTTAAAAAGTTTATCTGTGTGATGCGATTTGGTTTCAATGCTATTCTAATATTGCATATGTGTTTAAAAAGACAAAAACATGTTAAGTCTAGAAGCTTGGTACAGTGCTGGTGATTGCAATTCTTTCATTAAGGAAAACTGTCATTTGAGTTCAAAAGTTTTCTAAGAGGTAATTCAGAATAAAAAATAAAATATATCTTTTAAAACAAGAAGACAAGAGGCAATGAGTATTACTTAGCCCCTCAAGATTTTATTTCTTTTGTTTGTTTTTGTCCATCATGGGGTTTGAACAGTGGCCAGGGGTGTTGTCCCTCAACTCTTCAGCTCAAGGAAAGTGCTCTACCACTTGAGCAACAGTGCCACTTCTGCTTTTCTTGTGGTGAATTGGAGATTAGAGTCTCATGGACTTTTCCTGTCCAGGCTGGCTTTGAACTGCGATCCTCAGCTCTCATCCTTCTGAGAAGCTAGGGTTACAGACATGAGCCACCAGTGCCTGGCTTTCCCTTCAAAGTGCAAATGAAAACTAAAGTGTGAAGTATTAAAGCAGAGGTGAGAAGAAGGCTGTCATTTACAATCTCTTGGAGGACTATGGAAGATCCTATATTGTTAAATTACAATGTGCAGAAACTATTGAGCAATCTCACACAAAAATGGAAGCTTTGAAAAATAGAACCAACTTCTCACAGAGATTGGGTGTAGAATAGGTGACAATGTGACAATTAGTAATAATTTTTTTCAAAGATTTTATTTGATTACAAATTATATTGCTGTTATTTTGAAGTACAATATGATGTTCCATGTTTTCATTATGCATTGCTTGCATATCTAACATCTGGAACGCATTTTTCTTTGTGTGATGTTGAAAGGTAATGAAAGATATTACATTAAGTGAAATATCCTGGTACAGAAACAAATTGAGCAATCTCACACAAACATGGAAGCTAACAAAAACAGAAGTAATTTCTCTCAGAAGTTGAGAGTAGAATAACTACTAGCAGAAGCATGAGAGATTGGTCCATTTTGTCAGGACTCTCTGTTCAAGATTTTGGTCTTATTGGGCTGGAAAGGTAGCTCAGTGGTAGAGCACTTGCCTTGAATGCATGAAGTCCTGGGTTCGATTCCTCAGCACCACATAAGCAAAAAGAAAAAAGCCGGAAGTGGTGCTGTGGATCGAGTGGTAGAGTGCTAGCCTTGAGCTGAAGAGCTGAGGGACAGCACCCAGGCCCAGAGCTCAGGCCCCACAACTGGACCCCTCCCCCCAAAAAAGATTTTGGTGGTCTTAATCCTTTGGTCAAATTGACTGCGAGTCAGTGTGGGCTTGAGAAGTGTAAGGTACACCCAGGGAGGACTCCATGCAGATGACTACCCCCCACCCCGACATCTTATACATCTTCTACCAGTACCTGTGTGAATTATATAACTGGCATACCTGGAAGCAGTCGTCTCCCCCTTCTCTGAGATCACATATTGGTCTGCCCCCTGATCACTCCTCTCATCTGACTGTGGGAGGGTCCTAGGCTCTGAGATCATAGCCACATCTGAGGTGGCCACATCTTCTCCCACCTCACCACAGCTTTCCCCCACCTGAACACAACTTCCCTCACCTAGCCACACCTTCTCCTCACCCCTACCTTAGATAAGACATGGCCCAGGGGTGATTTGGCCATTTCTAGCCACCTGGAAACCCCAATCTGTCCTGAAACCAGAAGTTCGGAAATAAACTGCTCTTTGCCTGAATAACATGTGGTGATCTCATTGATCACCTACCTAATTAACCTAACTTGAAGATTTTCCAGTGTGGCAAGTGCTTAAACAGCACAGAGTGATTATGTGGGCAAATACCTTCACTGAGAGGAGTCCACATAGAAAGAACACATCAGACAGAAACAACAGTGACAGGAATCAAAGGATTGAGTTTTGGTGTCCTGGAATCAAATCGAATATAGAATCTATACAATGTATAGATTACTCTGTGCAAAGATCCATGTTTGGAGTTGTCTATGTTGTTCCAATTGGTTAACCATGGGGAAAGACAGGTGAGCCTTAAGTCTACTTTCTTTATGTGATTAAATAATTTGCAAGTCATAGAGAACATCTACTGTTTCCTGTGATTTTAACACAGCCCTGAGGAAAGATGAGAGAAAGAATTGAAAGTAAGAGATTTTGAACACTTCCTCAGATTCAATACACTCCTTAGTGATGGTAATGAGAAAAGAATCTAATTGGGTGCTGGATACAGAGCTCCCCCAACTCTTGATTCTTCTGCGTGATGTCATGGAATCCAGAACCAAGAGCAAGTCTTAGTCTTAAATCTTTCTGCAACAAAGTGACTCTGGGAATAATAATGCTAGATATAGGGGACAGCCTGAGCCAGGGAAATGTTCAAGTCATGAACCTGTGCCTACTGCCTCTACCTTTCTATTCCTGACCAAAAATAGGATACTTCTTATAAATAGACTTTCTCTGAAAAACATGAGAGAGTGCTTATTTGTGACAATCCTCTCTCAGCATCTTCTCAGTCAAAGGTCTCTAGGAAACCTTCCTGACCAGTAGGTGACCCACCTGTGACCATTGATCTACTTGGCACCCAAGAAGGCTCAGAACTCAGAACATCCCAAACCAATTGCCACTTTATGTCTGTTCCAAGAATTCACTGTTCTTTGATCATCCCTGATGAGCAGTTAAAACTAATTAACAGAGGCCTTGTGTCCTACTAAACTGAGGCTTAGAGGATGGTGACAAATTTGTGTTGATTACTGAGCTGAGTGAAAGAACAAGTAAGGGACAAGGGCAGCTGAGGACAGGTATCTTCCTTCTCAGGTCCTCCTCACCAGCCTGGAGCTCAGTAAGTCTCACCTTCACTAGCTGCCTCAGGACAAGAGAGCAGAAGTTGATCTCCCTTGTAGATACACATTCACTGCCACAGTCCATAACTCACACAAACTAATGCTAATACTAATACCCAAGCTACTTTTCCTCCATCACACAGTGTCCACTCCACAGTGTTCATGACCTGATTTCAAGCTCATTGACAAGAGAGATGGAGTGGGCATGGATAGAGAGAGGAAAAATATTTTAAAATGAAAAATATAATATGGAAAATACAAAAGAACTGAAAGAATTATTTCATAAGATTCAAGGAAAAACTAAGAATTTCTTTTAAGGAGAAAAGAACAAAGTAAAAAAGGTCAAAGTAAAACCAAACTGGATTACCAAAATTTTACCCAAACCACCACTGCCATCAACAACAAAAACCTTTAGTTTTTCTTTCTGCCGGGGGGGGGGGGGTCATTTGTCTAGAACTGAAAATTCACAATCTATGTTAAGATGCAACTTCATTCTCTGATCCCATAGGCTGTGCAACCTTGAGGAAACTGATAGAATGTGCATTATTTGATTTTTGTCATTTCCTTTTTGCTATGTCCTAGACATGGTGTTGGGGTCGTGACTTCAGGCAGTGGTAATCAGTCTTGAGTCTCTTTCTCACAGGAGGGGAGGTGCAAAATTCAAGATCTTCACCAGCAGCAATTGATCTGGTTTCTCTTTCTCTCTCTTTTCCTTCCTTCCTTCCTTCCTTCCTTCCTTCCTTCCTTCCTTCCTTCCTTCCTTCCTTCCTTCCTTCCTTCCTTCCTTTCTTTCTTTCTTTCTTTCTTTCTTTCTTTCTTTCTTTCTTTCTTTCCTTCTTTCTTTCTTTCTTTCTATCTTTCTTTCTTTCTTTCTTTCTTTCTTTCTCTCTCTCTCTTTTCTCTCTCTCTCTCTCTCTCTCTCTCGCAAATAAACTTGTTTTTTTTTAAGAACCGAGTTACATAATACTTATAATATTGCTTCTAGAATTCAGATTTTTTTATTTTAATTTTATTGTCAAAGTGATATACAGAAGGGTTACAGTTGCATAAGTAAGGGAATAAATTTACAAGTTCTTATAGGTTATAGTATTCATAGATTCATAGATTTATAAAATGCACAGATTTATACCACAGATTTCTGAACCAAGGGAATAGGGATTTGTCTATACACTATAAGAAAAATTAGAATTCAAGCTTAAAAGCTGAAGTCATTTAGCTAGTTCTAAAATGAGAAGATAAACACTTCTAAGCTATTCTTGTTCATCCTAAGTGTGCTAAGGTTGTCATCTCTTTTTTTTTGGGGGGGGGGGGTCCGGTCGTGGGGCCTGAACTCTGGGCCTGGGTGCTGTCCCTCAGCTCTTCAGCTCAAGGCTGGCGCTCTACCACTTGAGCCACAGCGCCACTTCCGGCTTTTTTCTTTTTTGCTTATGTGGTGCTGAGGAATCGAAACCAGGGCCTCGAGCATGCAAGGCAAGCGCTCTACCACTGAGCCACCTTCCCAGCCCCAGGATGTCATGTCTTTAGAGGACAGCATTTCTAGGAAACCACAGACAGTTTGACCTCAATTGTTTCCTTATGAAAATGATTGTTCCTGTTTTATCTTTGAAAGACTTTCACTTTGTTTTCCTGAAAAAGTCAGTTTTAAGTGTATTCAGGCAGTACAATTTGTGACTAGAGCCATCTTCTAATAGGTTATAAGTGTTTAGAGGCTCAAGCTCATTTCTCTTGCATGCCCCAGTTCTTACAACCCCCCTGGGGCTGGGATTATTTTGCTGTACCCAGATGGGTGTGTGAGAAGCTTCATGCTTCAGTGATAGGGCTTCTGACTCTGAATGGCTTTGATGTCTTTCAGGGCTCTTCTCTGCCTTCCCTGCAACTGTTCTGTTCCCTGGTTTGCAGACAGCAGCACCATCTGTGAAGAGCAGGGACTATCATGCTAACCACTTCCCTCTTGCCCCATTTTCTTTTTGAGTTAGAGTCTCTTCTATCATTCTTAGGCTGCTCAGAGTGAAGGGCATTTTCCTCTGACGTTTTATCTCTTTTCCTAAGGCAAGAGCAGCCAGAAGTCTTTGCTAGGCATGCTGGGAACACAGTAGTATGAACTTTCTGTGCAGCATTCTCTGGCAGCTCTTCCATACCAGGCCACATATCTCATAGGCTTCATTCCAGGCTCATTGCAGCCCTGCCTCTTGCTAACACTGCAGACTCTGTTCTCATCCTGGGGCTGTGCACAAGGCAGGGCTTTGGCTTTACAACTGTCTCTTCATAGCTCTTCAGGAGGGAGAAGCAGTAAAGGGCAGCCACCAAATTATGGTGTGAGATGATGGGAATGGAGCTCCTCTGCAAGAAGCAGAGGGGAAAGGCAAGCAGGGTGACACTATGTCTCGCTGCTCATTGGCAGAAGAGACTGAGATGGTCATGTTAAACTTGACCTCCTCTTTACAAGGAAAGTGGGAAGGTTTGTGATATTTGGGTATGGTTAAACACTGCAGGTGCATTGATTTAGTTTTCACAGGGTTGGCACTACCTTGTTTTAAAATATCTTTTATCAGAAAGTAAGTGGCCATCACTTCATCAAATGTTCTCTGTAGTAGCAATGTGTAGGTCTGAAGTTTGTTGGATCCCATGAATCACATTCTGGTGACAATTGTTGGATCTAACTTGTTGGACAGTGGCTCACCTGGACACAGACAGCATTCCACAACTCTACCATTACCTGGTGTGAAGCTGGCCTCTGCTGTGAGTCTACAATTAGCAGCTGTGAAAGGATGTTATGTCCTTTTGCAGTCAGGTGATATGGTACATCATACGCCCTGTATAATTTGTATACATGGCTGGTTGGAAGTCATCCCTTTAAATGGGAATTTTACTATAATCATAAAAACCATGCTGGTGACCAGGCCCCAGAGATCCACCTTGAAACCTGTTGCAGGTACATTTCAGGGGCATGGAATATGTAGGCACCACACATTTCTGTGAGCAACTGCCCTAGGGCAAGCCTCAGGTTTAACCCAAAGTCATTGACTTTAATATTGCCATTTTCATCCAGTAGGATGTTGTCAGGCTTTAGGTCAACATATGCCATCCTATTCAGATGAAAGTACTGCACAGGAATTGCTATCTGCTTCAGAAACCTGGATTCATTCTCAAATAGGTGGCATGATGCTCTGATCCACATTAGCAGGTTTCCCTTGGTGGCTGTTTCTATTATCAGGTACATGTAGAGGTGATTCAGAGCCTTAACAATGTCCACCTCGTTTTTCACAGCATAGGGTAGTCTTCCCTCTCCAATATTTTCACTGCTACCACTCTGTCTTCCCCATAGCTGCCATAGACAATGTACATGCTGTACATGGTATTGGCTTGCAAGGATCTCCTCTTCCCTGGAGGAGAATGTAGTGTATTTGTTGTCATTTGATTCCATTTTCTTGATGGGATGGCAGGGAATCAACCTTAAGTAAACTTAGCTCATTAAATATGATGCATAGTAAATCTTAACTATACTTAGCTAAATAAATACAGTAGGTAGCAAATCATAATTAAAATTAGCAAAATCAATGTGTTGGGTCTTAAATCTTAATGAAACAGCTAAATCAATTCAGTAGTGGCATATCTTAACTGAAAGTAGCACAATCTAAACCACAAAATAACAGAAATCTCCAAACCCACAAAACACAAAACCTCCCTCCCAAGCTAAAAATGTATCAACCTAGCTCTAATTTAGTCCAGTAGTCATCAAAGGAGATCTCTCAGCACTGCACAGAAACTGCCTCCTTCTGGAACCACTGCAGGGACCTCACAATGACATGTGAGATCAGTGAGGAAATGGACCAATCCAGCTGGACTCAGTGACATCAAGGAAGAATGGGCCAATTACAGCCAGGGTCTAGCTCTTAGACCTTGAGGACTATTGTTATTGACTTCAGGAGGGTCAAGGGGGATGATTATGTTCACCACCATGGCAGTGTTTGGGGAACCATGAGGACAGTGGCCAAACACCTCTCTTCTTCTTCCGGGCTGTGGGATCTTAGGAGCTGCTCCTGCACAGACACTAGCACCAGGATCCCAGTGCAAAGACCTCAGTCTTCTTGTGGGTAGGTCCTGGGACTTGGTCCAACAATCTGTGAATCCATGGTGCAACACAATGAAGTCCTAGGCACACCGTAGCTTACCAGAGACTCCAGAGTGATATCAACATTAAAAATTAAACCCGGATTCTTTATGTTTGGTGTCATACTATTTTATTTAAAAAAACTCAAAATCTCTGGCACACCACTTGAGGAAATGATTTATTAAAACTAAAAGGCTGTAAGAATATACAAGATGAAATCACAAAACAAACAAACTCTCAGAATAAGAGAAACTTCAAACCTATAACTGAAGTACAGGAGGTATTGCTAAGAAAGGATACATAGTGATAAATATGGCCAAGAAGGATTCAACCATGCATGGGAGAAGGGAAGTCAGGAGGTGAAGTCAGGGGCAGGCTGCCTTTCTCTACCTTCTGTGGATTTCCATCATTTGCATGTACATTTCTCTCCTTTTATGCAGTATTCCCTGCACTGGGACCACTGGGTCACTGGGCCTTTCTCTATTCTCTCCCACTTCACTTGGTGGTGGAAATATCCACTTCCACTAGGAGTTACTGGCAGTTAATACCGTCTATGAGAAAAATAATTTATCACATGGTTCTTGATTTGTAAGCAAGAGGCAGTGGATTGGTAAGTCTAAATTAATGAAAGGCAAGGCCTAGGGGAGTGGGTTCAAGTGGTAGATCCTTTGTCTAGTGAGAGGGATCTAGTTTAAAACTAGAGACTACATTTGAAACATAGAACTTCTCTTTTAACAATATGTAACTAGCCGGGGGACAATGACTCATGCCTATAATCCTAGCTACTCAGGAGGCTGAAATCTGATGATCATGATTCAAAGCCAGCCTATGAAAGAAAGTCCATGAGACTCCTATCTTCAATAAACCACCAGAAAAGTCTGAGTGGCACTGTGGCTCAAGTGGTAGAGCACTAGCCTTGAGCTGAAGAGCTCAGGGACAGTGCCCAAGCCCAGATTTCAAGCCTCATGACCAACAACAAAAATATGTAACTAGTTATCATTTATAGCTGTTGTTTTATAACAGTAAAGCCCTATTCAGATTTACCAGCATGCCCACTTCATTGCTATTGTTTCAATTTTTGTGTGTTTGAGAGAGCTACTAATATTGAATTTTTTATCTTTTTGCTTTTATTTGGTTTTTCTTTTGGGAAAGATTCAGGCCAGAGAGGGGACTTTTTCTGGTACTTGAACTCAGGGCATACATGACATCTCTAAGATTTTTCCCTCAAGGCCTGTCCTCTATCACTTGAGCCATAGCTCTACTCTGGCTTTTCGTTTTGTTTTGTTTTGGTGGTTAATTGGAGATACTCTTCAAAATTCAGAATAATGAGTCGCTAGGATGACAGGCACCCAGCCATTGGTACTCAGCTAGGCTCTCATTTTTGAGGGAAGTTTTTCTCTTTTTATTTTTTTTTATTTTTTTCAGGTGTGGAGTTGAACTCAGGGCCTGGACACTGTCCCTGAGCCTCTTTGTGGTCAAAGCTAGTGCTCTACCACTTGATTTTTGAGTGGTTAATTGGAGATAAGTGTCTCATGGGGACTTTTCTGTCCAGTCTGGCCTTGAACTGTAATCCTCAGATATCAGCCTCCTGAGAAGCCAGAATTACATACAAGAGCCACTGGTGTCCAAATTTTCTTCTTTTGGAAAGGTTGGATGACAATATTTACTTTTAGCACATTAACTTTGTTGCTCTTGCTGTCTGCTGTCCTCCTACATTCCTGATGGAAAATTGGTCATAATCTCATTGATGATCTCTTGTGTATGATGAGTTGTGTGTTTGACTCTGGAGGTTCTCTGTCTTCAACAATTTAATTACAATGCAACAGTGTGGATTTCTGAGTTTATTCTAATTGGAGTTTGTTGAGTTGCTAAATTCTTGTGTATGTAGTTACGTGCTTTAAATAAAAATTGGGAAATTCATTATGACCTCAGGGACTTAAATAATGCATATATTTGTACCGGGTTCATTATTTTTATGTCAATTGTGTTTATTAGTTGTAGACAAAAGAAAAAAAGAATAGCTTTATTTTTTAAGCTTAACACTTTAGTGTGAGTGGGGTTAGAGAATGTGTATACATACACATACATATTCCTGCTTCAAACAAGCTCTCTAGAGGAGTTTGAGAACCACTAGCTAAGGTAAGGCCCATTAGGCTATGGTGGGGAATTTAACTTTTATTCTTTTATTCTGAAACAGAAGTTCTTAAAGGTTGGAGGTTAGAAAGTGACTTAATTTGGTTTAAGAAACATAAAAACTGGGTGCCAGTTGCTCATACCTATAATCACAGCTACTCATGCAATGGAGGTTAGAGGATTGTGGTTTGAAGCTGGTCCAGGCAGGAAAGCCCATGAGACTGTTTTGTCAGTCGTGGGGCTTATCAAACACCAAGAAGTGGAGCTGTGGCTCAAATTGTAGAGCACTAACTTTAATTTTTAAAAAAGCTCAAGGAGCTGATGGTGGTAGTGGCTCATGCCTGTAATCCTAGCTACTAAGAAGGCTGAGATCTGAGGATTGGGATTCAAAGCCAACCAGAGTAGGATAGTCAGTGAGAGTTTTATCTCCAGTTAACCACCACAAACCCTGAAGTGAAGTTGTGGTTCTAAATGGTAGAACACTAACTAGCTTTGAACAGAAAAGCTTAAGGATAGTGCCTAGGCCCTGAGTTAAAGCCCCACAGTTGACAAGACAAAAGAAACACAAACAAAAACACAAGCACAGCATCAAGCCCTAGCTAGGATCAGCATTACAAAAACAAATCATTTTCAACATTCCAACAAGTGACTAGGAAGTTCAATAATTTTCCCAATGTTTTTCTGCCAGTGAGGAGCAAAGCTAGGATTAGTTGGATGCCAGTGGTGGTCACTGATGTCTGCAATCTTAGGTTACTCAGGAGGATGAGATCTGAGAATTAACATTCAATGCCAGCTCTGAGAGGAAAGTCTGAGATTTTTTTATTTCAAATGATCAACTAAAAATCTGGAAGTAGAGCTGTAGTTCAAGTAGTAGATCCCTAGGCTTGAGAACGAAACACTCAAGGATAGGCCAGACCCTGAGTTAAAGCCCCAGGATTGGAAACAAACTATGAAACCAGAACCAGACAAGAGTGCCTATAGCTCTGTGGCTGACCAGGAGAGGATGCTGTAGAGTCATGTATTGGGCCAGGAAGCCCACCGCTGCTCTTCCTCCCCATGGGCTGACCTAGAGTCCTGAGTGACAAACAACAGGCTACAGCTCAGTAACAAAGGAAGCCCAGCTGGTTTGGTCACTTACTCAAAATCAAGCCTGGCAGTTCCTGGACATCATCTACAACTCAAATCCAGTGAACATTTGGAATAGAAATCACCCCCAAGGGCTGGGAAGGTGGTTCAGTGGTAGAGTGCTTGCCTTGCATGCGTGAGGCCCTGGGTTCGATTCCTCAGTACCACATAAGCAAAAAGAAAAAAGCCAGACGTGGCGCTGTGGCTCAAGTGGTAGAGCGCTAACCTTGAGCTGAAGATCTGAGGGACAGTGCCCAGGCCCAGAGTTCAGACCCCACGACTGGACACCCCCCCAAAAGAAAACAAGAATAAAAGAGCAAATTTGCATGGGGCTGGGAAGCTTGCTCAGTGGTAGAGTGCTTGCCTTGCATGCATGAGGCCCTGGGTTCAATTCCTCAACACCACATAAGCAGAAAAAGCTGGAAGTAGAGTTGTGGCTCAAGTGGTAGAGCGCTAGCCTTGAGCTGAAGAGCTCAGGGACAGCACCCAGTCCCAGAGTTCAGGACCCACGACCAACAACAACCAAAAAAAAAAAAATTGAAAAGGCTGTCCCTGATTTGTTTACTTGTTGGACATTTATTTATTTAACAAAAAGCAAGATCAGCATAAGTAGGAAAAAAGTAGATGCAAGTTGGTCATACCATATAGACCTCACAGACTGTAAGGATTCTCATGGATAGTTAATGTAAAGGAAAGCCACAGGTGGTCCCCAAAGTTCATCTGAGTTTCATATGAAAGGATGACTCTGGCTACTCTGTTAACATCAGTCTGATCAATATAAAAGACATATAATGTTATTGACGACATTATTCACTATAGTGAAAACATAGAAACAACCCAAATGTCCACTGATGGATAAACAAAATGTGATATATTCATCCAAGGGAATATTATTGAATATTAGAAAGGAATGACATTCTGATCCACTCAATAACATGAATGAATCTATAAAATATTGCAAATGAAATAAACTAGATCTAAAAAACTATAATTTGTGTTTCCACATCCATGAGGTATCAAAAATAGCTAAATTTGTGGGGTAACCGTGGCTCACACTTATAATATTAGCTACTCAGAAGGCTGAGAACTAAGGATGGAGGTTTGAGGTCAGATTAGTGCCTGAGACTCCAATTTGCAATAAATGAGAGGTGCATGAGAACAGCCAATATGAGTTCAAAGCTTTATTGGGGAGGGGGCAGACCTGCCGGGCTGCTCCAAGGAAAAATGGAGGCAGCAGCCATGGACAGGTATAGACTGAAATTAAACATTTTAGTGGCAGTCTCATGGGTCACATGGGCAGTCACAGGTCACATTACATAGACTATGGGAATTTGTGGGTAGAGTCAGTTCTGAGAAGAGGTGTTGTGAGGGTGTTACATGGACTAGCTACTCAGCATCCTGAGTAGCTAAGATTAAAGGCACTACTGCCCAGTTTGATTAACTCTTGCATTTCATCCCCAGAAATGTGGAGTCAGCCAAGGTGACCCAAGCCTTCAAAGTTTTGTTATGGGTGTTAAGACCAAGCTGTGATGTCAGAAAAACTGACCCCTTACTGTTTGGCCTGGAGCTAGAAGAAATGGAATGTGAGAGTCATCAGGATGCTTGTCTAGGGCTGGGAGGAGGGTGTCGAAGAAACAGTTCAGGAATGAGTACTGGAGCAAGCCCAGATTCTCTGTGGTTCAGCCTTTCTTCAGAGACCTTACCACAGCAATGCACACATTTCACTGTCTTGGGTAACTGCATGTTTGTTTAATGTTTCAGTCCTCACCCCCCATTTCAGCTCCCAGGGTTTTGTACTGCCTGCACATCTTCCTGAAACCTGGCACAGAGTATGGCACACATGGGTGCCGGCTGATGGCTTGCCAAATAGGACTGAATGGAGACAAACCCTGAATCTGAGGTTTCAGGAAGGGCTCAGCCTGTGCTGAGTGTTCAGTGGATATGTGTGGGACTGGACCTGCGTGAGAAGGAGCCTGTAGATAGGCTTGTGTTATCTCCCCACCACTTTGTTAGGCATGGCAGACAGGTGTCACAGGCTGGTGGGTGCTGACTGTAGTCTGTATTATGTATGGGAGTGAACACACCAAACATCTAATATCTTCTACACGAAGAAACCTAGGAAACCTAGGACCTGTGGGCAGAATTGCACAGGAATTACAGCGTGGACCTCATTTCACCACACAGGACACTGAAAGAATCCATTCTGGCCATGCCAGGGGACCACGCAGAGGCAGACACATACAGGACAAGGATTGTTGTAAAGAGATTGATTAGTGGTGCCATGTTGCCCACAGGCTAGGGAGCAATATGGCATCTACTCCTATATAGGTGATAGTTCATAACTCTGGGGCTAGTGGTAGAGGAGGTTGTCTGTAGGCGCAGGTAGATCTGTGCAGAGAGTGGGAGTGGCCAGCTATTCGGATGGAAAGTCTAGTGCTGGAAGTAGCTCAGCTCTGGCTGGAGCTGGAGGGCTATGGACTGTCCCAGGAACGGCAGTGGGAGCAGCTGAGGATCTGAGGAGGGAAGAATGCCAAAAGACACTGAGATCCCTGGGTCAAGTCAGGTCTGGTTGTCCTCAGGGCCCTGCCAAGATGAGTGGGGAGTCCAAGACTCCAGGGGCTGGGAATGGCAGGGATCAATCACTACCTGCAAAGCCCAAGGACTCCCCCAACCATAGTTTGTAAGCAGCAGCAAAGAGGGCCAGGATCGGATTCTGAAGTGTACTCAACCACGCCCAAACAGAGGCCTTTCACCAGGGTGTAGCAGGCACCATTTAGGGCCGGACAACTCAAATCTGCTTTCTCTCCATCGGGTGGGAAGGGGATCAGTGGAGGAGTGGGATACACTATTGCAGTGTTGGAGGGGGTATCTCTGAGGTCGGACCCTCAGATGGCATCCGGACAGACTGAAACACTCCAAAAGAAGACGGAGGTCAACAAATATAGGCGTTGTCTAGCAATTGTAGAATAGAGAATCGTGGATCTGATGGCTCCACAGTGTCCAACATTGTTATTGGCAGTGGTAAACATCCGCCCCCCCCCCCCCCCCCGCGGCAGTGAGTCAGTGTTATCTTCTGGCTTACAACCCGGGGAGATGCGGAAATGCTAGGGAGTTGGGGCGGCTGACTATGTTTGGTGAGTTGCTGCTTCTGCAACTGGGGGTCTTGTGTTGGGCGTGGAGCAGGGCTGCGGGGCCAGCAGGGTTGCCGGGGTCAGCCGAGTCACATGGGGCATGGTGATGGTGACTGGCTCTGAACTGGCTGAAGAAGTAGAGGCTTCTGCAGATGGGCACCTTGGTACTGGCGGCCCTGGTCTTTCTGCCCAACCTGGGGCTGTGGGCTCTGGACTGCCAGCAACAGGACGATGGCACCTCTTGGCCAGGGAGATGGTGGTGGGGCAGGCAGGAGCTGTGCTGATCCCCATAGCCGGTTAGGGGAGTGCTTTGGTGCTGTGCGACCTTCTCCCCTACCCAACACCTGTCTGCAGCTCCTTTTCCCTCCTTCTCTGGTGGATGTCCTCAGAGGCAGCACCAGAAAAAGTCTGTGCTTCTTCATGTTTTTTGTTTGTTTCCCAGATGGAATAAATTGAGGCTCGGAGGACAGAGATTTGACCACTCAGTAGTCAGAATTAGAACGCAGGGCCCTTGGTGCCCCTTTCTGGGACTCTTATTTCAAATTTCCATACTTTACAGTCAGGCCTCTTTTCTGTTGCCCTCTCCTGTCCCCTGACCTCGTCCAGTATTCTTTTTCTGGGGAGTACTCTTTCCACATATGCCTGTATCCTAGGGTGTGATGCCTTCTGTAGGACTGGTTCCCTCAACATCTTTGCTCCCTTTACTCATCCCCACCTGCAGATCCTGTTGTTTCTACTCAGGTCAGTCCCTTTCCCATTTTACCATTTGCACAGAGACCCCTGGGCCTCCCTGCTTCTCTTTCCCTTTTCATCTTTCCACATCCTATTTCTTTCTCAGATGCTGTGGATTCCTTGGGGAGTGAGTGCAAAGATCCTCTTAGAACGTCAAGTCATTTGAATTGGGGTGAAAGGTGAGTTTCTGGTTCTTGAGAAACTTGCTACCTTTGACTCACCAGAAGTATAGAAGTACCCTAGTCGGAGGATCCCCCAAAATATTCCAGAATGCAGTTCCCTGAGTGAACATACATTCCACTCTCCTCTGAACTGGAGGGACTTAGTATTTTTTGCATTCCAAACTGTGATCATATTTGTTTCTGCCTCTTTGAAACTTACCATGTGTACATGCATTTGAACTAAATTATTTTTTTTTTACTTTGTGTGTGTGTTTGTACATGTGTTTGTGTTCAGATCCTGGGTCTTGAACTCAAGGCCTGGGTGCTGTCTTTTAGTTTTTTTAATGGCCAGTGCTCTACTGCCTGATCCACAGCTCCACTTGTGGCTTTTTGGAGGTTCATTCTAGATAGGAGTCTCTTACAGATTTTCCTGCCTGAGCTGTCTTAGAATCAGGATTCTCAGATCTCAGCCCTCTAACTATCTAGGATTAAATGTGTAAATCACTGGCACCTGACTTTGACCAGCATTTTCCTGTGACTCAGCAGGACTGTGACTCTCATCTTCTGGCAAGTCTATGCATGCTTGAATTGCTTCATATAGCAGGACATTTCAAATTTACTTAGGGGATTTTTCCTGGTCCCATGGGAAGAGGGTAATTCATGTAGCATGGTCAAATTTGACTGATTGTTGGCTGGAATATGGTAGACTTATACCTTTCTGTTCTTTTCATGGTTAGGCACAATCATATGATTACAACATGTCAGTATGTAGTCTGAATTCATTTCCCTTTGCCTGTGATCTTAGGGAAGTGTGCCAGAGCAAAGACTCTGCTCAGTGGCCTCTGTCCCTCACAGGAAGAACAGAAGCTCCTACTGACTCACCTTGAACTTATATTATGAGTAGAAAAAGCCAGGCTGTTTGTCAATGCAGCATTACTTGGCTGGTCTTGACTCCTCTTGGTGCTTTGAAGGCAGAGTCTCCCACTGATTGTACTTTAGGGGTCTCAGAGGAGGTCACATGAAACAGGTACTGAAGAATCTCACCAGCTCTCCTTCATTAAAACCTTATTACAGCTATAATCCAGTGGCTCACATGTGTAATCAATCCTAGCTACTCAGGAGGCTAGCAATCTGATGATTGTGGTTCAGTGCCAACTCAGGGTAGGAAAGCCTGTGACATTTTATCTCCAATTAAATACCAGAAAAGCTGGAAGTGCACCAGTGGCCCAAGTAGTAGAATGCCAGCCTTGAACAAGAAAGCTCAGGGACAGCCCTAGGACTGGCACATACACACACAAACACACACACACTTTATTGTTAGCTCACCTAATGCTCCCAAAAACCATATAAGTCAGGTATCCTCATTTCCATATTACAAAGGAGGAAAATTTCTGGTGAGTCAGTGGCATCAGACTAATCTCTGCCCCTGTCCCAGTATCTTTCCTTGGAGCAACACATGTGACCCAAGAGAAAAACAGGCTAGAGACATTTTGTATGATTGTATGTGGGCTTTATGAATGTGTGCATGCATATGCACACATGCACAACTCCTAGGCCTTGAACTTTGACCCTAGATGCTGTCCCTGAGGATTTATTCTCAAAGTTGACACACTGCCACTTTGCCACAGCTCCACTTCTTGGTCTTTAATTCTTCATTGGAGATAAGAGTCTTACAGACCTTTCTGCCCAAGCTGGCTTTGTACCATGGTTCTCAGAACTCAGCCTTCTAATTAGCTAGGATTATAGATGTGAACCATTGGCATCAGGCATAGATTCTTGAGTCTTCTGGATAAATCTGTTTAAGTGAGCTTAGTTTCCCCAGTGTGAATGGTTTTAATAATGTTTGATCCTAGGCCAGTTGAAACATATACCTTTTCACAGTGCCTGGATGTGTTTCAGTATAGCACTAACTACTCTGCCTGCAATTATAGTTCTTGAAAAGGATAACTAAGCCAGGTGTTGGTGGTTCACCCTTGTTATCCTAGCTAGTCAGGAGGCTGATATCTGAGGACTGTGCTTCAAAGCTTGCCTAGGCAAGAAACACTGTGAGACTCCAATCTCCAATTAACTACCAAAAATCTGGAAGTGGAACTGTGGCTCAAGTGGTAGGATTTCAGCCTTGAACAAAACAGCTCGGGAACAGTGCCCAGACCCGGAATTCAAGAAAACAGAAAGGAGGTAGGAAGGATGGGTGGAAGGAGGGGACAAAGATCTAGGCATCAGTGACGCATACCTGTAATCCTAGCCAAAAAAACCAGAATTTGAACTGTGACTCAGTGATAGAAAGCTACTCTTGAAAGAAAAAGTTCAATGACAGCACCTAGGCCCTGAGTTCAAGCTGAAACACTGACAAAAAAGAGAGAGAGGAAGGAAGGGGGAGAGGGAAGATAAGTGGGAGGGAGGGATGGAAAGGAAAGTGTAGGGAGCCAGGGTAAACGCCATTACAAGATGGCGCCCACTCCCTTGCAGCTTTGAGGTAACCACTCCCTTTCAGGCAGTGCTTGGCAAGACGGTGGGTCCTGGGCTTTGCGCATGCGCGAGCCACGTAGAGTCCCCAGCCAATCCCGTGGCACCTGGTGACGGTGAAAGGCAGACGACCAATGATAGAAAGACCCGTGTTCCTATTCCCTATATAAGCGGCCATGTTTTGGGTGCACGCTCTCTCGCGCTCAAGCTCTCCCATCAACTAAAAGGCTCTCCAATAAAGCGTGATCTGAGAAGACTCCTGATGTGGTGTTCGTTCTTTGAGTGAAATAGAAGCGGCTAGGTATCTGAGAACCTGCAGAGAGCCAGGAGACAAACTTGAGATTTTTAACCATTTGTCTGGATGGTGCTGAATGTTAGATTCCCCCTACAGAGCCCCTGCTGTACATTAGTTCAGGCCAACTGAATCCTGCTTGGGCTGGGCCCTGGGAAGGAAGTGCTAGTCTTTGCTTCTCTTGTAAAGACTAAGAAACCAAGGCCATCAAGTACCTCTCCTGACCAGAAGAGGCATTGATGAGTGTCCATAGAATGGAGCCTGAGCCTTTCTGTGACATTCCTAAAATCTTCCAACCTGATCTTTCTCCTATCCCATGTTCTTGTGGTAGCCAGGAAAAATGTACAAAAAAAAAAAAAAACACCTACAACATCAGCACGCCAGGAAAAGAAGGGCTGGTCTCTCCAGCCCAGTTGGCATCCCTGGACCAGCCAGCAAACACTATCAGCACCGCAATTAAAGGACTAAACAGCTTGTGATGCAGCCTCCCCTCTCTTTCTCCCTCTCCTCTCTCTCTCTCTCTTTATTGTCTAGGGAAGCCTTCAAAGACCATAATCTATATTGGGCTGCTAACTCCCCATTGTTCCCAGCAGCATTTAGCCACTTTTCTCAAACACACAGCGAGAGCAATAGTGGTTCTGGCAGCAAGTCAGCCTGTAAAGATGAGACATTTATCATTGTCAGGGGCCTCTGGTGGACTCAAAGGGGGCCAGTGAGGTGGGACAGGGAAGAGACTGCAGTGGGACTTCTCTCATCTACCTTGCACTTTAGAAGGCTTCTCAGATCAAGGCCAGCTCAGATAATGACAAATAATAAATACTGATAACTAATAACTGCTGTATTGAGAGGAATGTTTCATTTATTTTATCTTTACCCTATCTAATATCCATAGCCACCCCCACAAACTATTTGTTATTACTCTGCTTTTTTAAAATCCTCATTTCACTTATAAAGAAATACGAGACAGAGAGATTCACTTGACTACAGCCACACAGCTAAAAATGAAATTAATATGACCAATAAGAATACTATCTGAGCCAGGTGCTGGTAGTTGATGCTTGTAATCATAGCTACTCAGGAGTCTTATATATGAAGTGGTTTGAAGCCAGGGTGAGACTTATCTCCAATTAATTTTAGTGAAAAGGCCTGAAATGGAGCAAGAGCCCAAGAGGTAGAGTGCCAGTTCTGAATAAAACAGCTGAGGGACAGCACCAAGATTCTGAGTTCAAGCTCTAATACTGGCATCAAAAAAAAAAGAAAAAGATTTCTGACCATCACCCAAGACAATCTCATACTTTCTTGCCCCCTTGTCAAAACCTCCTTTGCTAGCAGCCAGGGAATAAGCCTGACATCTTGTGTGACACCCCAGGCCTGACCCAGATCCTTGGTGTGTATTGAGACTCCCTACTAGATGACTTGAGCTACTGGAGGGGCTGAGTATAAGGTCCACATGAAGGAAGAACAGCCAGTGTCTTTGATTTCTCTGGAAACAGAACCAAGATATAATATATGTGTCATATAACAGTGACTCATGCCTATAGTTTTAGCTATTCAGGAGGCTAATATTTGAGGATCATGGTTCAAAGCCCTTGAGAAATCTTATCTCCCACACACCAGTAAAAATCTGGAAATAAAGGTGTATTTTAAGACATACAGTACTATTTTGAGGCAGAATAAGTTAATGGGAAATTTACACATGCATGTGTATCATACATGTGTATATACATGCATGTGCATATATGTAGATTGGGGGATATCGGGCCTGAGCTCAACAACAGCTCATGTTGCATCAATAAGCTCTAAATTGGAAACTCAGGTAGAATTTCTACTTTGCAGCTAAGTGACTGAATTTGGGTAACTTCAAGTTCCTTCTGAAGTTTATCAAGTCATTGAGTAAAGCCCATTCCTTTAAGGAAAGGTAATCAATCTTCTTTACCCAAAGTTTAAAATTATTTAATCTTACCCATTTAAACTTTACCCATGTGATTAAAATGGTAATCACATCCAAAAGTATTTTCATAGCAACATATACTGATGTTTGCCACAAAAATGAGGTAGTATAGTCTAGCAGAATTAATATGTTAGAATTCATCATCACTAGCCAGTTGTTGGGGTCACATACCTGTAATTCTAGCTAGTCAGGAAGCTTAGATATAAGGGCTTTGGTTATCTCATTTTACAGATATAGAATGAAGGCAAACAAATTAAAATGACTTGTCTTTGATGTCACAAATTAGTAACTGCCAGAGCTGGGTCTTTTATCCTGGTCTTTCCAATTTATCCTTTCCAATATTATCCTGGCCTTTCCAATTTGTTCACCGTCAAATAATTCTCCATTTGTATGTGTAGCCTTTGTCATCTCCTACCCTCACCCTCCTTGCTTTCTTTTTCTATTTTGCCAGTCTTGGGGCTTGAACTCAGGGCCTGAGCTCTGTCCCTGAGCCTCTCTTTGCTCAAAGCTAGCACTCTACCACATGAGCCACAGTGCCAGTTCTGTTTACGTAGTTCTGAGGAATCGAGCCCAGTTCTTTATGCATGCTAGGCAAGAATTCTACCACTGAGTCATATTCCCAGCCCCATACCCTCACATTCCTCTAGCATGAAATCAACAAATCCCACAGATATGATTAAGTACTTGCCTTTATTTGCTGAGGAAACTCCCTGTGTTTGAGTCTCATCTTCACTACTGAAGTTGGATTGAAATGTTTGTGGGGCCAAGATTCAAGTTTTGTGATCCTGGCCCTGGGAAATCATTTTTTCTGTGTTCTAGTGGCCAAGGTAATCATTACCTATCTCTTGGGTCTGTTAGCAAGTTCACATAGCAAAAGGTGGGTTGGTTTTTGGCTTATATAGTCAGCAACGCATTAGAGTCAGCTGTTTCATTGAGTAAAGATGGCAACCTATGGCTGGGTGTCTCATTCAGTGGTAAAGCCTATATTTATTTAGCATGGTGAGGAGGAAGAGGGGATGGGAGGAGAGAGGAGGAAGAAGAAAGAGAAGAGGTGGAAGGTGGCTAGGCTCAAATCTATAATCCTAGCTACTCAAGTGGCTAAGATCTGAGGATGTGTTTCAAATCAGCCAGGGAGGGGAGTCTGTGAGACTTTTACTTCTAATCAACTATTCAGGAAAAGCTGGAAATGGCACTATGCCTCAAGTGGTAGAGCACTAACCTTGACTGAGCCCAAAGAGGCTCAGGGCCAGTGCTCAGGAACTGAGTGCAAATCCCATAACAAGCAAAAATAAATAAATAAGGGCTGGGAAGGTGGCTCAGAGGTAGAGTGCTTGCCTTGCATGCATGAGGACCTGGGTTGGATTCCTCACTACCACATAAGCAGAAAAAGCTGGAAGTGGCACTGTGGCTCAAGTGGTAGAGGGCTTGCATTGAGTTGAAGAGCTGAGGGACAGTGCTCAGGCCCAGAGTTCAGGCCCCATGACCAGCCAAAATAAATAAATAAATACATACATACATAAATAAAAAAACTGGAGGCAGAAGGAAAAGAGGCAGATTAGGTTGTATTAGTCATAGGTTTTGATATTGTTGCCATAACAAAATACTTGACCCAAATAAGGGAGAAAGGATTTATTTTGCTCAGTGTCAGAGATTTCAGGCAACCAGAACAAAGCAGAACAACTCATGGAAGCCAAGGAGCACTGGGAGGGATAAGAGGGAAAGAGAATGCCTGGATTGCAGGCCCCCTTGAATTCCATATGGAACACCAGCCTAAGGGATGGTGCCACCCACATGCAGGAGGGATTTCTGCATCAGTTAATCTGCTAGGGCAGATCCCCCTCCCCAGATTGGTGTTTTACTAATCAGCTGGGTGCATCTAAATCCAATTAAATCGGTCCCAATTGAGTTCAACCTCAAGGTTAACCACCATGGATGACAACTTCATTTGTCTCCATACTTACCTTCCTTGTTCTCTCAAAATTCACTTATCATTTATCATTCTTAAGGGTTTTTTCAGTATCAGACTACTTGTGTGTGTGTGTGTGTGTGTGTGTGTGTGTGTATGTGTGTGTGTGTGTGTGTGTGTGTGTATGCTTGAGTATGCATGCAAGCATGGACATGTGCTGATTCTGTGGCTTGAACTCAGCTTCAGCTCTGTGAGCTCTCCCTCAGCTTTTGTGGTTAGATAAGTTTGATGCCCTACCATTTGAGCCCTGCTTCCACTTCTGGCTTTATTGGTGGTTCATAGTACATAAGAGTCTCACAGGCCAGGCTATAAGGGCTCACACTTGTAGCTACTCATTGGGCTGAGATCTGAGGATTGAGGCTCAAAGCCAGCCAGAGCAGGCCTCTTATCTCCAATTAACCACCAAGTGTAATTCAAGTGGTAGAGCACTAGCCTTGAGGAAAAGTTGTTCAAGGCAACAAGCAGACCTTGATTTGAAACACCATGACTGACAAAAACTAAAAACTTACCAACTTTCCTATACCTAAGCTGGCTTTGAACTCTGATCCATAGATCTTATGTTCCTGAGTAGCTAGGATTATTGGTGTGAGTGAGCCACTGGCACCCAGCTTTCAGACTCTGAGGTAATGGATGTTCCTAAAATTGCCAGAACTTTTTGCCTTTAATGGAGCCTGCAAGATGCAGAATAGGGTCAAAGCTGGGTGTAGAGTGGCTCTGCCCAGTGAAGAGGATAGAGGGGAAAAAATAAAAGGTCAAAGATAGTTCAAAGAAAGGAACAAAAGAAACAATATATTAGTTATATACTTAGGGTTTCATTATGACATTTTCATATATGTTTATAATGTATTCTATTCCTCATGTTACCTCCCTTCATCATGATGTAAAATAATTTGGACATGTTTCATTGTTTTATTCCTATACATGCAAATAATATGTTTATTCTTTCTATCAAAACAGTGCAATGAAGTAGGTTAAAATTATTGTAGGAAGGAGAGAGGGGCGCTGGTGGCTCATGCCTGTAATTCTAGCTACTCAGGAGGCTGAGATCTGAGGATCTCAGTTAAAGCTCGCCAGGGCAGGAAAGACCTTGAGACTCCTATCTCCAATAAACCACCTGAAAGCTGGAAGTGGCACTGTAGCTCAAGTAGTAGAGCCCTCGCCTTGAGCTGAATAGCTAAGGGACAGCACTCAGGCCCAAAGATCAAGCCCCACGACCGACTAAAAAATAAATATTTTAGGAAGGAGAGTGAATGAGGAAGAATGATTGAGTGGGGCTGATGAAATTAATTATATTATTGTATTGAACCGTCACTAGGAAGCCAGGTGCAAGTGGCTCATGCCTGTAATCCTAGCCACTCAGGAGGCTAAGATCTGAGGATTATGGTTCAAAGCCAGCACGGGCAGGAAAGTCCAAGAGACCCTTATTTCCAATTAACCACCAGAAAACCGGAAGTGGCACAGTGGCTCAAGTGGCAGAGCACTCACTTTGAGCTGAATTGCTCAGGGACAGCGCCCAGGCCCAGAGTTCAAGCCACATGACTGACCAAAAAAGAAAAAAAAAAGTTACCATAAAACTCCCTTGTATAACTGATATATGTTAATAAAAATATTTTTAAAATGAACAGCTGATAGCCAATCTGCTACATAATGGTGAAATCACAAGTAGTTATATCCTAAAATCAGCAACAAAAATAAATATATATGCTCTCATCAATTTTAAGTTGAACTGTTCTGGAGTTGCTTGCAAGGTCAATTTGACAATAGAAATGTAAGTATTTATGTAAATTGGAAGGGGTGTAATTATCTTTTGTGCAGATAAAATTATCTTTTTATTTGTGCAATCCTGGGCCTAGAACTCTGGGATAGTGTGCTATCGCCAAGATTTTTACTCTAGGCTAGAGTTCTCCCACTTGAGCTGATGCTCCACTTCTGGATTTTTGATGGTTGATTGGAGATAAGTCTCGTGTACTTCTTTGTCCAGACTGGCTTTCAACTGCAATTCTTAATAGTCAATTTTCTGAGAAACTCAAATTACAGGTAACAGCCACTGGTGCACCAAGCTAGTATTTTCTTTTATTTAGAAAAGTTGGCTCAGTGGTAGAGCGCTTGCCTTGCATGTCTGAGGCCCTGGGTTCGATTCCTCAGCACCACATAAACAAAAAGAAAAAACCCGGAAGTGGCGCTGTGACTTAAGTGATAGAGCGCTAGCCTTGAGCTGAAGAGCCTGAGGGACAGTGCCCAGGCCCAGAGTTCAGGCCCCACAACCGGACCCCCCCCCCAAAAAAAAAGCAAAAAAGAAAATCACAAGAATCGCTAAAAGTAATTATGGTCAATAACTAAAATCACTGAACTAATGGGGTATAATATATGTATAAAAATAATTGAACTTACCTTTGTGAACAATGAGCAATTTAAAAATAATGTAGGGAGTCAGTTCTGTTTATACTAGTATAAAAAAATAAAACATTTTGAAATAAATTGATCAAAAATGTAATCTTGAAAAATGAAAACTGCACTACACAGCGAGTCTTCAAAGCACCCTGTTTTTACCTGATACATATCTCCTTGCCTCTCAATAATTTACTTTTATAGAAAGAAATTATTTTTTCCTTTATGCTACTATAGATGTTCTCAATTTGAAGCTTATATTTACAAATATGCTCTATGATCTCTATTTTTATGGGGCAAAGATCAGGTCCACAAAAGAGACATGGAGAACCCATACACCGAAGGACTGAATATCAGGCATGAACGTTTCCTATCCAGCCTTTCCAAATCATATTTTATCATGCAAAATCACAAGAAACCTTTAAGAGAGAAGCATGGAAACTCAGATATGAGGGAGGGAGACAATAGATTTATTGCCGAGTTCTCATGATAAAGTCTGGGAAGACAAGTTAGAGGTCCCTTAGATACATAGCCTAGAGTTAATGAGTGGAACTTTTAGGATCAGACAAAAGGTAAGAATTCAAAACAAAGTAGGGCATGCAAAACAGAAGTCAAAAACAGACTGGATTGAGGAAAGTGATAAAAGGTCACCTCATCACAGACCTACCCTAAACTTCATTCCTCTACCTCTACCCATATTCACCCTGATTACAGCAATCCAGCATTTCTTGAAGGGCAATAGATGTGATATACCACGCTCTGAGAAACTCTTTTAGGAGTTTCATTAGTTAGCTGAAGAAATTAGTGAAGAAAAGGCAAGTACTGCACAGCAAATGCAAACAGACAGTGCCAAAAGTCTGAGTTCAAGCAACAGGATCAATCACAACAAACACATTAAAGGAAAGGCAAAATTCAGAAACAAACAACAAAAATGCCTTAATGTTTCATGGATGGAATTTGGTAGTTTCTGGGAAATTAATTAATAGATTTTTGAGAAATCTAACTCGAAACAAGCATTGTGCTTTATATCTACCTAACAGTCCTACCGTTTCATTCCAGTTTATATATTAGAGCAGTGGAAAATTATCCAAGAATCAATTTAGTGGCTGTGACTATGAGAGTAGATATTCAAAAATTTTAGGCAAAACAGAGACATAACTTACATTCAGCAGAACATATGTGTTAAACAGAAATAAAAATGAAAACAACATAATCTCATAACCTCAATTACATTATTAGAACTAAAATGTCAATCATCTAATGCTCCCCAAACATTTCCTTTTTGTGTTTGGTCTTGGAATTTTTCAGGAGGTAAATCGATTTTCAAGAAGAAACTGAACTTTCAGTTGGGAGAGGAAAGACCCCATGCATCCTAGCCTTGGACCTAGGGTCAAGGATTGGTCCAAGCCCTAAGGAGCCTACTTCCTCCAGGATGGCTCATCACATTGTGGACATTATAATCTGAATTGCACCCAGATACTTTGAAAGTGTGTGTGTGTGTGTGTGTGTGTGTGTGTGTGTGTGTGTGTGTGTGTGTGTGTTGTGTGTGTGTGTGTGTGCGTTTGTGTGTGTGTGTGTGTGTGTGTAGGGGGAGATCCTTCTGCATGTGAGCCTCCCCACCCAAGATTGGAGTTTTCCATTTATAAATTACAGTTTCTGGCCCTTTTTATTGCTGCTGGAAGTGCTCTTAAGTTCAGTTTTGCATTCAGTAGGTGGGAGCCCCAAGGCTGGCACTCAGCCTCTCTTCAGTGGACTTTGGGAGTTGTAACTGTAAGGGATCTCAAGCTACGGATCCCATGTCAGGCACTAACTGCAAGCTGGGCACAGGACCCGGTGGTTCTACCTTACATGTGTTCTTCCAGTCTGGGGTTGATTTGTTTGGGGAGTCATGAGCTTGTGCTGCCATTAGACTGTGTGCTTCCAGACACCAGAATCTGGCTTCTGAAGCTCCAAGAACAATTTGGGTATTTCTCCAGACTAGGAGACCCTGGAGCTTTATGTTTATTCTCCATGACCTAGAGATTTTATTGTTAATCCATGTGACTTTATTCACTTCACCTGACTGTAACTGAGCATGATAACAATTGCAATAAAATTGTAAAGTCTGTGCCTTGAATCTTCTTATATTACAGTTCTATTTTGGGGTTCTGTGTTGTTTATCTGAGAGGCATTTTTACTCTGCCTCTGTTTGTTAGCCTTTTTAGCACTTCTGGCTTGAGTTTACTCATGTTTGTACATGACCTTGTTTTAAGAGACAAGTCTACATGGGATATTGGAGTAGTATGTGCTGGTCCTGTAGTTTCAGGAATGAAGCCTAGCAATGTTGCAAGGAGGGGACCTACAAATAACAATCTCCCTCCTAAAGAACAGAGGCAGAAAAGCACAGGAAGGCGAAGATGCTTTTAGCTTTCCTTGCCTTAAGCAATAATTGGTTCTACTTCTTGAAGCGATCACTTGATGCTTTTGAAAGGTTTAGACCAACTTTCAGGAGGGAAGGTGAGCTGAGCTGAGGAATAAGCCAGAGCATAGTTATCAGAGGGTACAGGAGGGTATGGTTTAGGGTAGAGAGAACACTATCACAACTGAAAGTATCTGTCTAGGTACCAATCCCTAATCCAATTCTCAATGATTTATTCAGCCTCTTTCCACAATAATTTATAGTATGTGATCTGTCAAACTTATCTTCAGTGCCCCATCTGTGGATTTGCTCATGCTAGCTATACCATGTTGGTACTTCCTGGCAGTTCAGGGAGTTGGTAAGAGACTTTTGGCTTCTAAGAAAATTGTAAGAAATCTTGAGAAAATATATATTGCTCAAGGTTGTATCCTTTGTAGATTTAGCTAATGTTACCCATTTACCACAATCTTCTTTAAAAATATTAATTCACTTAGGAAATTCCTTTTGGAAATTGAAGTTAATAAAGCATAAACATTTCTGTAAAATACCTTATAGAAACATGCTGGTTCTATTTTTGTCCTCTGCACTTCTTATGGAATTTGCAACTTTAAAATGTTACTAACATGGATATTCTCTACTTTCTGTTTTTGATAAATTACACTTTCTCTAATAGAATAATAAGCATATTTTACATCATTGCCATAAAACATATTCCAAAACAATTCATGAACTATAATTAAAATACAATACCCTCTTTTTGTGTGCTAGTACCAGTTCTTGAGCTAAAGGTCTAAACACTGACTATGAACTGCTTTTGCTCAAGGGCAATGTTTACCACTTAAGCCACATCTCTACTACCAGCTATTATTGGTAGTAATATGTCTAATAAAATAATCTGAAATAGAATTTTTTTAATGTTTAAGGAGTGATGTTCAGTCACTTATGTTTACGATGATAGTCCAAATCCCAAAAGAAAAAAAATGCCCACCCTGAAATATATTACACTCCTGGTCTCAAGCATTGTGAATATAGATACATTGCCTATAATTAAATCTTTTAAGTTTTTTTAAAGTATGAAATCATTCAGGTGATGCGGAAAATGAGTAGTAAGAAACAAACATTGCTTTAAAATGATTCATATTGTCTTTCCTAGCATAAAATATCCTCACTGAATACTGCAGAGTAGATTTTCATTCTTTGCAAATGTCACTGTAAAGTTCAATTTTTTTCACCAACAGAGAGTTCAACATAATATAATGATCTCTATTTTTATTACCAAACATTGATATAAGTGATCAAGGACAGGCTGGGAAGGTGGCTCAGTGGTAGAACGCTTGCCTTGCATGCATGAGGCCCTGGGTTCGATTCCTCAGCACCACATAAGCAAAAAGAAAAAAGGCAGAAGTGGCACTGTTGCTCAAGTGGTAGAGCACTAGCCTTGAGCTGAAGAGCTGAGGGACAGTGCCCAGGCTCAGAGTTCAGGTCCCACGACTGGACCCCAAAAACAAACGAACAAATAAGTGACCAAGGACTTTGGTAAGTCTATGTGTTTCTGTGTTCTCTCACACAGAGCAATTATGTATATGGTCTATAAGATGGTGTTCCAGATTTTACTTCTTTTTTCCCCTTTTTTATTGTCAAGGTGATGTGCAGAGCCGTTGCAGTTACATAAGTAAGGCAATGAGTACATTTCTTTTCAAACTTGCTCTCCCTTCCCTCAATTTTCTTCTACTTTCCCTCCCTCCAACCCAGTTCATGTTATTTTATATTAGCAATTTCCAATCTAAGTATTTGTGTAAAAAAAAAAAAACAACTGTGGATAATAGAAATTCCTAGTGATAAAACAACAAGTAAAAACCAATAAGTATAAGATGTTTAATTCATTATATTTAACTTTTCTGAATCTAAAATTTGGGGTGTCCTCAACTTAGTATTTTGTGTTGATGTTGTTTAACTAACATAGAAAACTTAATATTCTGGTTCCTTAGCTAAGCATGGTTGGTTGGGATTATGTCATTCCTATGAGCAGTATTTTATGTTGCATATTTATTAGGCCCTGTATCTCCAGCAGGATGGCCAAGGTTCTTGTTTTGTTTGTTTGTTTGTTGTTTTTTGTTTTGGTCAGTCTTGGGGCTGGAACTCTGGGCTTGGCCGCTGTCCTTGCACTCTTCAGCTGAAGGCGAGTGCTCTACTGCTTGAGTCACAGGGCCACTTCCAGTTTTCTAGTGATTTATTGGAGATAAGAGTCTCTTGGATTTATTCCTCCTAGGGCTGGCTTTGAACCTTGATCCTCAGATCTCAGCCTCCTGAGCAGCTAGGATTACAGGTGTGAGCCACGGGTGCCCGGACTAGCCAAGGTTCTTAATTTGACTGTTTAGAAAAGTGAGAATTAGGAGCTTCTCAAACCTCTGTTTGCATCATTTTTACTGGTGTCCCTTTGGCCAAGCAGGTTCAATGGCAAATTAAAAATCATTGCACAAGGGTGCTCTGAGTATTTAGATACAGGGAATTATGCCATATGGCAACCATTATTATTATTTTTTATTTAATTTAATTTTATTTTATTTGAGAACATACTGTACAGAGGGGTTACAATTACATGGGCAGGATAATGCATACATTTCTTACCAAGCATTGCAGCCTCCTCCTTTGTTTACCCTTCACCTCCCTTCCCAGCCTCCCCCATACCCCCCACCCAATCATACCCCCTCCCCCTCCACACCGACATTGTAAAGCTGGTTTTGACATGACATTTTGTACTTCTCATTGTTGCAACAGGTCCACCTGAATTCGTAAACGACTTGTTTGTCCCCATCTCCTCCACATGTTATACTGACATCAAATATAGTTAAAGCGGGGTTTACACTGTGGGGGAGGGACATACAAAGCAACAAAGAAATAATCTTATAAATGCGTTAGAAACACCTGCATGAAAGAAACAAAAACATTAAAATACATATTTAAGGGTTCGTTTTCCTAACATCACATTATCTGACCTTTTCCGCTTGACTCATACCTATACTAGATATTGCAAATAAGGGAAACCATGGGACCTATGTTTCTTTGGGCCTGGCTTACTTCACTTAATATAATTTTTTCCAAGCCTTTCCATTTCCTAACAAATGGGGGAATGTCATTCTTTCTGATGGAGGCATAGAATTCCATTGTGTATATATACCACATTTTCTTGATCCATTTATCTACTGAGGGACATCTGGGTTGGTTCCATATCTTAGCTATGGTAAATAATGCTGCAATAAACATAGTTGTGCTGGTAGCTTTAGTGTGGTCTTGTTTGTAAACATTTGGGTAAATGCCCAAAAGTGGGATTGCTGGATCATAGGGGAGATCTATGTGAAGTCTTTTGAGGAACCTCCATACTGCTTTCCAAAGTGGTTGAACAAGTTTACATTCCCACCAACAATGAAGTAAGGTTCCTTTCTGTCCACATCCCCTCCAGCATCTGTTGTTGTTAGAGCTCTTGATTTTTGCTGTTCTAACTTGAGTGAGGTGATATCTCAATGTTGTTTTGATTTGCATTTCTTTTATGGCTAGGGATGTTGACAAACATTATGGGAACATTATAATTCTAGAAAAAAGAATTGTATATATATTTTTCCAGTATAACTCTGAGTGAGAAAAATTAAGTTACAACACACATGCTTTCCATGGTGTCTAAGTATGTATGAGGTAGACCACAAATGGTCAATGGAGTCCTAAGATGGATACCTTTGCATTAATAGATTAATAGCTCATGTGTCCCTAAATGTATTTCAGTAATAACTAGTTTTAGTAAAAATGTGATATGATTTTTGGGTTTCAATTATTCAATTATTTTTTGTGGGTACATTAGTTTTTATGAATTCTACATGTATATTAAACATAGACATGAATTGCTTTTATACTATACCAACTAGTGGACTGTGGATTTGTCTTTAGTTGAGTGTTCAATGCTTTACTTCAGACTTGAAACAGTCTTCCCCTATAAGAAGACTTTATCCTTTTCCAGCTTATGTATAATGTTTTGAGCAGGAAAATCTGGGGCAGAATCACAGAGATTTTTTCCTGACCATGTCATTTGGCTTATCTTCCGGCCATGCTTCCAGAATCATCTTTTCATTGTCAACAGCAAGAAAGAATGAAAGGATCTCTGGTGAGTTACTTTTTATTCCTTACTTTGCTGTACATTCCATTTTATGAACCTAAGTATGTCCAAGATTTAAAAACAGACAAAACAGGTTCAGCTTGAGGAACATGTTCATAAATTAATTAAAAATTGCTTATAGATTTAGTAGTTAAAAACGTCTCACCTTCTGTCTTGCTGGAGTCCAGATTTGCTTGATTGTTTCCAATGTTTGAAAATTTATTTATAGATATTGTTATTACATAAATTTCCACAATATTGTGGGATAGTTATACTTAGCCAAAGTCACAAACACATTTTAAACTTTACCAGGCAAATTGTCATTATCATGGCCTAGAAAGCTTGTGAACTCTACAAAGTTTGACAATACAACTATTTCTTCCACATTGGGTGATATGCACATTTCTTTCTTTGTGCTTAGTGTAAGCTGTTCCCTCTTTCTCTGTCATTCCACCACTGCCCTTGAGTTGTATAGTTCACTGTAGTTCACTTTCCTGAATGTCCAGTGCAGGTGATAGACCCCTCTGCTGTATTTTATCATTTGTTTCTTTCTGATTTTGTGCCCTCCTCCTAGCTTCCCTCATATGTACACTTGTATATCAGGGAGACCATATGTCAGTTTTCTCTGTGATCTTGGCTTATTTTGTTCAGCATGATTTGTTCTAGTTCTATTTGCCTAAAAATGTCATTATTTTGTCCTTTCTAATGGCTACATAATATATTCCATTGTATACAGGTACCACAATTTTGGATCCATCTGTAGTGGGGTATCTGTGTTGTTTCCATAACTTAGCTATTTTGAAAAGTGCAGCAATGAACATGGAGGTGCATGTGTCCTTGTATCTTGATTCCTGTTGCTCAGGGTAGATACCTAGGAGTGATATGGCTGAGTCATATGTGTATGTTTAGTTTTCTAAGGAACCTCCAGACTGCTTTCCAGAGTGGTTGTATTAGTTTACATTCCCACCACTTATGCATTAGTGTTCCTCTTTCTCCACCTCCCCACCTTCATTTGTTGTTGTTTGAATTTATGATATAAGCCATTCTGACTATGCTAAAGTGGTACCTCAGGGTTGTTTTTATTTGCATGTCCTTTACACCCTGGGATGATGAACATTTCCTCATGTGTTTATTTGCCATTTTTATCGTTTCTTCTGAGAAGTTTCCCTTTCGATCCCTTTCCCATTTAATGATGGGTTTGTTAGATTTGGGAGAGATTAGTTTCTTGAGTTCCCTGGAGTTCCCTGTATATAGTGGATATTAGGCTTTTGTCTGATATATTGCTGGTAAATATCTTTTCCCAATTGTTTGGCTGTCTTTCTAGTTTGGTACCTATGTCTGTAGCTGTGCAGAAACTTTTTATTTTAAGGTAGTCCCAGTTGTCAAGTCTCTCTCCAATTTGTTGGTACCCTGGGACTCTGTTCAAGAAGGGACTGCTTGTGCCTTTAAGTTCTAGTGTTTCTCCTACTCTGTCCTCAGTAGTTTCAGAGTTTGAGGTTTGATGTTAAGATCTTTAATCCATTTTGATGCTAGTGCATGGTGTTAGGCTGGGGTCCACTATAGTTTTCTGCATGTGGCTGCCCAGTTTTCCCAGCACCAATAGTTGAAGAGGCTATGTTTTTTTCCAATGTATGTCTTTAGCTCCTTTGTCAAACAGCAGCTGATGGTAAGTATGTGGTTTTATTTCTAAGTCTTCTAGTCTATTCCATTGGTTTTCAGGCCTATTTTTGTGCCAATACCAAGCTGTTTTTTATTATGGCTCTATAGAAGAGCTTGAAATCTGGTACTGTGATACCTCCTGCTTTGCTCCTTTTGCCTAGGATTGCTTTGGGTATTCTAGGTCTTTTGCAGTTCACAATTAATTTTTGGATTGTTTTCTCTATTTCCATAAAGAATGTCATTGGAATTTTTATGGGAACTACATTGAATTTGTAAGTCATTTTTGGCAGTATGGCCATTTTCACAATATTGATTCTGCCTGTCCAAGAACATGGAAGGTCGTTCCATTTCCTGGTATCCTCTTTGATTTCTTTCTTTAGGCTTTTATAGTTTGCACTAAATAGGTCATTTACATATTTGGTTAGGTTAATTCCTATATATTTGGAGGTTATTTTGAATGGGGTTGTTTTCCTGATTTCCCATTCTTCTTGTATATTATTGATATACTGAAAGGCAACTGATTTTTGTGTACTAGTTTTGTATCCTGCTACTTTGCCCAAGTGATTTACAAGTTCTGAGTTTGGGAGTGGAATTTTGAGGGTCATTTAGATATAAGATTATGTCATCTGCAAATAGGGATAGTTCAATTTCTTCCATCCCTTTGTGGATATCTGTAATGTCCTTTTCTTACCTTATTGCTCTGGCTAAGGATTCCAGAATTATTTATTCTCTTTATTCATGATTTTCTACTCACTAGATATGGTTATTTCTCTCGTTCTCTCTCTCTCTCTCTCTCTCTCTCTCTCTCTCTCTCTCTCTCTCTCTCTCTCTCTCTCTCTCTCTCTCTCTCTCTCTCTCTCTCTCTCTCTCTCTCTCTCTGCCAGTCATGGTGCCTGAACTCTGGCACTGTCCCTCAGCACTTCAGCTCAAGGCTAGCACTCTACCTATTGAGCCACAGCACCACTTCCAGCAGCTCAAGGCTAGCACTCTACCACTTGAGCCACAGCACTACTTCCAGCTTTTTCTGCTTATGTGGTGCTGGGGAATCGAACCCAGGGCCTCATGCATGCAAGGCAAACACTCTACCACTGAGCCACCTTCCCAGCCCCTCATTTTCTCTTTTTGTATCTATTTTTCTATCACTTTTTCTCTTTCTCTCAAGCCCTCTTCCATCCATCTGTCTCTTTTTGTTCTTTTCTTCAACTGATCTACCTGGGAACTAGTTTTTCTTCCTGATCAATTTTATTTGCTTATGTGGCTCTTAGAATTCAGATTTTTATTATCCATTATATAGGGAAAGTGTTGCCTAGATAGTTCTATTGGATTCCACAGCCAAAGTAAATTAGAAAAACCCAAAGACATACACATGAGAGATTGTTAGTTATTTCATTTTAATTTTGATATGAACTTTTCTCAACACTATTTACATTGACCATCTATTTTAATCAACTATTTGTATATATTCCGTTAAAAGTCTCTTCAATTTTTTCCATTTTAAAATCATATTTTCTGTGCTGTAGTTTTGGATTTGGTTTCATATTTTCTAATGCATTCCAGTAATTAACATATTTAGAAATGTTTGAGAACATTTTCGTTTATACCATGCTTTTTCTTCTTGGTTCATTGTATCTTTAGAAGCAAAACTTTTAACTGTATGAATTTAGATAATGTTTAGTTTTATATCAGGTACTTTTGGTATCCTATCCAAGGAGTTACTGTCAAATCTAATGTCATGAAGCTTTTCTTCTCTCTTCTATTCCTCCTTGCCCTTTCTCTCTCTTTCCCTCCTCTCCATACCTCTCTTGTCCCTTCTTCCCTGCCCTTTTGCTCCCCTTCTTTCCCTCTTCCACTCTTTTTCTTTTCTCTTTATCTCTGAGATGAGGACTACTGTGTTGCCACAGTTGGTGTCTAACTTGGAAACTCATTTGATGTAACCACCTAAGCCACCACCATTCCTTTCTTGGGCTAGTACTGGATCTTGAACTCATAGCCCTCATAGTCAGTTAGCTTCCTCATTCATTGTTGGCCCTATCGCTTTAGCCATGAGTCCAATCTGCTTATTAGCTGCTTAAATTGAGTTGTCTACTCAAGCTAGCTTCTAGACCTCATCCTGTTAAGTAGCTAGGATAGGATACCAGTCAAGCCAGAAGCAATTGCTTTGTTTATTCTTACCTGAATATTTAACATTAATAGCTAATTGGATATTACAATGAAACAAGATTATTGTTACTGGTTTATGCAGAATTAATATTCAACCTAAACTCAAATATTTCATGATTCAAATTAAGTATTGTATTTTATTTCTAATAATCATTTCAAGAAATATTTTATTACTCTCTCACCTATAGTCTGTATTGTAGGAGGTAGGCAATGTTCACAAAAATTCATGCTAGCAGTTCTTTTTTAGTTAGGAAGTAATTAGCAGGATGTTTATGACCTCACTACATTCTTTAGAAATTTAATAACAAAATGATTAATATAGGATATTGTTATTGTGGGAACTAAGTCAAATCTTGTATGGCCTTATCAATCATTAGCTACTTTCATGAGTACTATTACTCCATTTAACATTAACCTGGACACTGTTCCTTTTGTAGACCTACTAATGTGGCATGTAGTCCGTGTGTTGTCCTTAATGTGTTTTGATTGCTTACAACAATACTTTTTAATAGAAGATCTAAATAGGCTCTTCACTGGGGCAGAATATGAAAATGTAGGGAAAAAATAATCTGTTTACTACATTGTTACCCTCATATGTAGTAAATTTTATCAAAATATCTTACAGGTACCTACTTATATTTAATGTTATCATGTCATGTTATTAACTCCTTAGAATTTTTATCTTCTTTCTCTCGCTAGCACCAAAAATGTGTTCTGAGTTATTACGGAATCTTTGTATTTTAATTAGTGTTAAAATAGAGGCAAAATATTTCTACTTTGATTTTTAATTCTCCCAATGAATAGATGAAACAAAAGCATACATATAGAAAGCTCAAATTCCACACTTAGTGTTCCCATGACTGAGGGCTAATTATTTGATGGAAATATACCCTCACAGAAGCTGGTGTCATTTGATGATTTGTCTGTGGACTTTAGCTGGGAGGAATGGATGGACCTGGACATTGCTCAGAGGACCATGTATAGAGATGTAATACTGGAGACCTACAACCACCTGGTGTTTTGGGGTGGGCAAAAGTCATGCTAATTTGCAAAGTGAAATGATTTGCTTTCAGTAGGTATCTGAATATTTGTCAAATTTTCAATAGAATTTAGATGTAATGTTCCAGTGTGCGAGAAGTATCATTTCTTCCAAAGGAAAACTTCACCTTGATTATGTAATTCCTAAGGCAATTTTATTCTCATTCTTCAAGAAGCCAATCAAAATTTGACAAAAGTTCTAAACTATGCTCTACTTACAGGAAACTGTCTTCCCAAACTTAAGGTGATTATTTTAGGTGGTATACAATCTAGAATAGAAGAGGTATGACTATTGGAAATATGAACTGGAAATCACTAGTTGACAGTGGATATTTATAATCCAAACCTGGCCCTGGTTGCAGTGGCTCACGCCTGTAATCCTAGCTACTCAGGAGGCTGAATCTGACGGTTTTGATTTGAAGCCAGCAATGGCTGAATAGTCCCCATGAGACTCTTATCTCCAATTAACCACTCAAAAATTAAAAGTGTAGAGGGAACTTAAACTGGTACAATGCTATCATAGAGCACAAGAGCTGAGATTAAGCAACAAACCGGTAAAATAAATCCAGAGCTGGGGGAAAGTCAATCATGGAGCCAGTGAGAAATGAGAAACAACATTTAAGAGCAACATTGTGAACAGGATGTCTGAGATGTTAGAGGAATGATGACTGAGCATGAACAATAGTTCTGCACTGGTTCTTATTAACAGAGCACTGTGTTCCTAAACCTAACTTGATTGTCAAGCTGGAGCAAGGTGCAGAACCATGGATAGGAGAAGCCTCAGACAAGAATTTCACAGGTAAATTAATGCACCTTGCATAGTGACATTGGATCCAGCACCCAGTTGGTACGTTCATCTTGTGCTGAACTGAGTAATAATGTTTCTAGGCAGAGAACTATGTGATCCTTTGTCTCCTTTGTGAATCAATAATTAATATGGAGATACCCTGAATTCTGTGTGGCAGTTGAGTTAGCAATTCTCTTTCTCTGTGGGGAAGTCATTCTGAAACAATCCAACAAAAAGTGTAAAAGAGTAAATGAGATATCCTTTTCGTTGAAACTAGCACAATCCAGGTAAGTGGAAATAAGGAGGACTTCTGGGCTGCTATCCTCTGAGAAGGCAAATTTCTTATTAGTCATGGTTGGCAGAGACTGGGATTTAGAACCAAAGATTTTAGTCCAGAGAGGATAATTAGGTGATCTTTATCTGGAGTATATTTGGTCTTCCATAGTTCTAAGAGGCAGGAGTGTCTCAAAGGGACCTAAAGTAATTCTTACTAAGAAGTTAGAACTGAAGAGATATAGGTATGAATCCTTACTTCTAGGAACAATTTCTGTTTAAGTGAAAGGCCAAGAAATGTATAAAACATTCTTTTGTTCTCTGAATCTAGAAAATATTCCTTTTCCTAACCTAATAGTTAAGAAAAAAGCAGCACGATACATAAATAATTTCAAGAAAAATTAAAAAGCAGCTATCCCCTTATGTTCAAACAAGAGTATATTTGAGAAAAACAACACCATAATTACTAAAAGCAGATGGCTAGTACTCGGCTTAAAATTTTAGCAGCACATAGTTGAGTGATTTGAATGATTTGATATAAAAGAAGAAAAAACTTAAACAAAAAATATTTTCCATTGGAATCAGTAATCAGTATTACTTTCTTAATACATTTGAGAGAAAAGCATATATTTTGTATAAATCATTTCTGACTTTGATATTTTAAAATCTTTAATAGTTACAATGAAATAAATGTTTTTACATCTTTTTTTCTATGACTCATCTTAGATGTCGCAGGAATTGAGGATGTGATTAAGATGTGCCAGCAAAGTCCAGATGACTGTCTGTGTGAAGCAACAGTCACAAAAAGTAACACAGTGGAGGAAAGGGTGATATTAGTAACGACCCTTAATTTGAGTTCAAAACATAAGCCAGAGGTGATTAGAAATAATGTGAACTCCTTAGGGATAAGGACTGAGGATTTCATTGCTATCAGAAGATGCTTCTCTGAAGTGAGCTTGATGAGATGCATGATGCATGTAGGCCTAGTTTGTCTCCTGTAATTGAAGAATCTTGCAAATATTCAGAACATTTTAGTCAAAAGTATGAGAGTCCAAATGAGCTGCAGAAATTTGAATATGGAGAAGAGAAGTATTAAATTCAGAGACCATATATTTTTTTTTTGGGGGGGGGGTCCAGTCGTGGGGCCTGAACTCTTGGCCTTGGTGCTGTCCCTCAGCTCTTCAGCTCAAGGGTAATGCTCTACCACTTGAGCAACAGCTACACTTATGGCTTTTTTCTCCTTTTGCTTATGTGATGCTGAGGAATCGATCCCAGGGCCTCAGGCATGCAAGGCAAGCACTCTACCACTGAGCCACCTTCCCAGCCCAAGACCATATTCTTTTTTAAAGAAAATTTTATTTAAAAAGCTTTTTTTGTCAGTTGTGGGGCTTGAAATCAGAGTCTGTGCACTGTCCTTCAGCTCTCCAGCTCAATGCAGTGCTCTACCACTTGAGTCACAGCACCAATTCCTGTTTTCTGGTGCTTTATTGGAGATAAGAGTCTCACAGACTGCTCTGACTGGCTTTGAACCACAGTTCTCAGATCTCAGCCTCCTTAGTAACCAGGATTATAGGCATGAGCCACCAGTGCCTGGGTTAGAGATCATATTCTTTAGATGTAATTGAGTTTGTGTGAGAGAGACCTTCCATAACCTTAGTAAATATAGAAAAGACTATAAATCAGCTCTCCTTGCCCAAGAAATACTTCAGAGTGTAAGGAGAGTACCTGAATGTATGATCTATGGGAAAACATTCTACTGTAGCCTTACAGTCACTACACATCAGAAAATGTATTCAGGATAGAATCCTTGTCCATGTAGTGAATGGGAAGTCTTTCACTAAAGCAATACACCTTACAAACCCTCAGAGCAAATCTCTAGAGTAAACTGATGTGTATCCAATTTGCAAAATTTATCTTTCAGAAGTCAGACCTGACTTTCCAGCCTGTAGAGCTGATAAGCTACCCTATGCATATGTAGAGCTACCCTATGCATATGAAGAATGTAAGAAAATTCCCACCCAGAAGTCAACTCTCAGCAGGCATCGGAGAGCTCACACAGAAGAGAAAAGTTCTGAATGTAAGAAATGTGGAAAGACCTTCAGGGAGTCATACCTCATTTTTCATCAAAGAACACACACAGGAGAGAAACCTTATGAATGTAACAAATGTGGAAAATCTTTCAGCCACAAGGCAAACTTTACTGTCCATTGGAGAATCCATATAGGAGAGAAACCTTATGAATGTGACAAATGTGGAAACTCCTTCAGAGAGAAGTCAGAACTCACTTTGCATCAGAGAAGACACACAGAAGAGAAACCTTACAAATGTGACAAATATGGAAAGTCTTTCACCCATAAGACACACCTTCATGTTCACCACAGAATACACAGAGGAGAGAAAGCTTATGCGTGTATAAAATGTGGACGTCTGTCACCCGTAAGGCATATGTTCATGTTCATCAAAGAACACACATAGGAGAGAAACCTTATGAATGTAACAAATGTGGAAAGTCTTGCAACTGGAAGGCAGAACTTACTATTCATCAGATAACACACACAGGAGAGAAACCTTAAGAATGTAAGATGTGTGAAAATTCCTTTACCTGAAAGTCAACCCTCAACAAACATAAAAGAATTCACACAGGTGAGAAACCATACAAATAAACAAATGTGCAAAATCTTTCATCCAGAAGACAGAATTTCATGTCCATCCGAGAATACATACAGCAGAGAAACCTTATGAATGTAAGATATGTGAAAATCCTTTACCAAAAGTCAACCTCAACAGGCATAAGAGAATTCACACATATGAGAAACCTTATGAATGCAACAAATGTAGAAAGTCTTTCAAACAGAAGTCACACATCACATTGCATCAGAGAACACACACAGGATAGAAACCTTATGAATGTAACAACTATGGAAAGATTTTTATGTGGAGGTCACACAAAATAGAATTCACACAGTTGAGAAACCTTATAAATGTAGTAAATGTGGAAAGTCATTTAACCAGAATTTCCCAACTCAGCAAGCATAAAAGAATCCATACACATGAGAAATCTTAGGAAACTAATAAATGTGGAAGATCTTTCACCTGGAAAAAAACTCAATTTATATCAGAGAACCCACACTGGATAGAAGCCTTATGAATGTACCAAATGTGCAGTCTTTCACCCAGAAGGCACAGCTTAGGGTTCATCATTGATTACCCACAGGAGAGAAATCTTATGAATGCAACAAATGTAGAAAAGTTTCCAAGAACTCAGTTTGTCTCAGAAAACGCCCAGAGGAGAGAAACTATGAATGTAACAAATATGGAAATTCCTTAGCCATTAAGGTACAGCTGAGTCCTGGATTCAAATAGAATATGAAATCTATACAATGAATAGATTATTCTATGCCAAAGTTCCATGTTGTTGTGGACATGTTACCCCTATGTTATTCCAATTGTCTAACCATGGGAAAGTCAAGTGAGCCTTAACTCTACTTCCTTTATGTGGTTAAATAACTTGCAGCTCATAGATAATATCTACTGTTTCCTGTGATCTCAACCCAGCCCTGAGGGAAGGGTAGATTTTTTTTTAATACTTCCTCAGAATCCCAACACTCCTGAGTGATGGTAATGAGAAAAGAATCTAGTTGAGTGCTGGAGAGCTATCTCCTGGAACCCTTCATTCCTCTGCATGATGTCATGGAATCCAAATCCAGAGCAAGTCTCTTTTCCTTTCTTCAAACCCTCATCAACAAACTTATCCTGGAAATACTGATGTTCTAGTAGATATCCTAAGCCAGGAAAAGGTTCAAATCATGAAAGCCTACCAAGTCTACATTTCCACTCCTGACCAAAAATAGGTCACCTTCTTCTAAATGGATTTTTTCTGAAGGACATGAGGAAGAGCACACTTGTACAATCCACTCAGCATCTTCTTGCTGCCAAGACCTCTAGGGAGCCTTTCTGATCAGTATGTGACCCCACCTGTGACCATTGTTCTACATGGCTCCCAAGATGGTTCACAGTTCAGAACATCCTGAACCAATTACAATTTATATCTGTGCCAAGAATTCACTTTTCCTTGACTGATGAGCCCTGGTCAGTCTTTTGTCCTACTGAAGTGATACTATGAAGAGGATGACAACTTTCTGATGATTACTGATGTGATTCAAACAGGCAAGGGGTCAAGGTCAGCTGAGAAAACTTAATTGCCTTTTCAGGTCTTCCTCAACAACCAAGGGCCCAATCAGTCTTACCCTCACCAGGTGCTTCAGGATAGATACCCAGTCACTCCCACAGTCCTTAACTCACTGAGAACCACCCAAGCTATTTTCCCTTCATCATCCACTATCCACTCTACTGACCTGATGACACTTTGTGACCACATCCCCAGGATCCCCCCCTAGTCACAGGGACAAAAGTTATAAAGTTATCCTCTCTGTCTGTCTGTCCGTCTTGCTCTCTCTCTCTCTCTCTCTCTCTCTCTTCTCTCTCTCTCTCTCTCTCTCTCTCTCTCTCTCTCTCTCTCTCTCTTCTCTCTCTCTCTGTCTCTCTCTCTCTTCTCTCTCTCTCACACACACACACACACAATACTCTGAAAACCCATCTAAATTATCTGGATTTCCAATGTCTAATGTTCTCTATGGTGTGTAAGTCTTTGGTTTTTATGCTCAAGCTTGGTGCTCTACACTCCTTATGCCACATATCAAATTCTGACATTGTTCTATTTTGTATCACCAGTCCCTCTGATAAAAGCAGAGAAGATGTGCCCCTGTTACATTTTCTCTTCCAAGATGTTTACAAAAAGATGTTTATGTTCAAAGAACTACAATATTTTAAATTAGAAAAATATTTTTTAAAAGTGGATTAATTGCAGAACCATAAGTGAAAATGTATTTTGTTGCACATTTAAAAATAAGTAAAAATATTGCTTGGTTTTTTTCTCCTTCTTTCTCTCTCCTCTTTCTCTTTCTTCCTTTCTTTCTTCTTTCTTTCTTTCTTTCTTTCTTTCTTTCTTTCTTTCTTCTTTCTTTCTTTCTTTCTTTCTTTCTTTCTTTCTTTCTTTCTTTCTGTCTTTCTTTCATCTTTCCCGGGCTTGAGCACTGTCCCTCAGCTCTTCAGCTCAAGGCTAGTACTCTACCATTTGAGCCACAGCACCACTTCTGGCTTATTATGCTTATGTGGTGCTGAGGAATCAAACGCAGGGCCCTAATGCATAGAAGGCAAGCACTCTCCCTCAGAGCCACCTTCCCAGCCCATATTAGAGAAAATTTTTTGGGGGGGGATCCCATCATGGGGCCTGTACTTTGGGCCTGGGCACTGTCCCTCAGCTATTCAGGTCAATGCTAGTGCTCTACCACTTGAGCCACAGCACTACTTCCAGCTTTTTTCCTTTTTGCTTATGTGGTGATGAGGAATCGAATCCAGGGCCTCATGCATGCAAGGCAAGTGCTCTACCACTGAGCCACCTTCCCAGCCCCAAGAGAATTTTTAAAAAGATGAGGAATAGCTAGGCACTTGTGGCTCATGCCTGTAATTCTAGCTTCTCAGGAGGCTGAGATCTGAGGATCATGGTTGAAAGCCAGCCCAGGCAGGAAAGTCCGTGAGTCTCTTATCTCCAATAAACACCACTCAAAAACTGGAAGTGGGTTCTGTGGCTCAAGCGGTAGAGAGCTCGCCTCGAGCTGAAGGACACAATGACTGAACAAACAAAAAAGATGAGGAATATAGATGAAGTAACCTTGAGCAGTCTCTTGTAAAAGCAGCATTCAGAAACGCTAAACATACCGCCATAGCAATAGTAAAGGATTTCCCATTTTTCAGAATTTTAGACAGGAACCTGAGCATGTCCCAACTGTTCACACAAATGTGAACCTCTTGGCTCTGAGTGACAGTTGGAGTTGAAGGCAAAACTTCATTCTTTTTCTCATCATTGTGGTAAGAGGTCACAGAATGTTCACCCTGAGCACTTGCCATACAAATGAGCTGGTACAGAAGGCCCAAACTGACCTAGAAGGCTGAGCAATTTGGTGACATGAAGTCTGTCCCTGAGCAAAGAGCTGAATTGTCTAATGATTAAAGGAATCTTCTCTCAGTTGCTTACAAAAATGTTATAGAAGCCCATAGGTCATCTTAGAGGGTCATTTCAAGTATTGAGCAAAACATGGAAGGTGCTGAGGAAAAACATCAGATAGTGAAGAACACAAAGAGAATCAAGAATGAGCTAAGAGATAGCTACAATGATGCACTGTCACTTTGGAAAAGTTCTACATCCCTAGTGCTTCACAAGCAGGGAGCAGAGTCTTTTATAAGAGAGACTACTACCACTAATTGGCTGAGATTGCTGCTGGTTGATTACAAGAAAGGGATTGTGGATCGTTCACAACAAGCATACCAAGAAGCTTTTGAGATCAGCCAAAAGGAAATGCAAGCTTGGTGATGGTGGCTCACACCTGTAATCCTAGCTACTCAGGAGGCTGAGATCTGAGCATCACCTCAAAGCCAGTCCAGACAGGAATGTCTGTGAGACTTTTTTTTTCTTGTGAAAATAGTGTACAGAGGGGTTACAATTACATGAGCAAGATAATGAGTACTTTTCTTACCAAGCATTGTTGCCTCCTCCTTTGTTTCCCCTTCCCATCCCTTCCCATCCTCACCCCCCACACTGCATCCCACCCTCCCCGCCATGTGCCAAAATTGAAAGTTCGTTTTTCAACATAACATCTTGTACATCTCATTGTTGCAATGAGTCCAGCTGTATTCCTATTTAAACAATTTCTTTTGTCCCTTCCTCTTCACAAATTATACCAACATCAAATACAGGGAGGAACATACACAGCAACAAAGAAATCATTGTATAAATATGTTAGAAACAATAGCCATAAAGAAACATTTGAGACTTATATCTGATAAACAACTCAGAAAACCGGAAGTGGTACTGTGGCTCAAGTGGTAGAGCACTAGCTTTGAGCTGAAGAGCTGAGAGACAGCACCCAGGCCCAGAGTTCAAGCTTCACAACTGATAAACTATCAGTTTGGGTCTGGCTCTTAAATTCTCGGTGTTCTATTATGACATTCTGAACTCCCCAGAGGAAGCTAGGTTTCTTGCAAAGACAGCTTTTGATGAAGTCATTGCTGAACTTGATACATTAAGTGAAGAGTGGTTCAAAGACTGCATGGTAATAATGTAGTTACTAAGAGAAAAGTTGACATTGTGGATATGATAACCAAGGAGATGAAGTGAAAGCAGGAGAAGGAGGTGAAAATTAAATGACCTTCCAACTTTTATCTGCCTCAGTCTAAAATTTATAAAGTAGACCATTTGCCATCCATGCTGTCCCACGAATAGTTTGTTGTTTATGATTTATGACAGGTTTATCTTGCTTCTATTTGAATTTCTATATTTCCCAGGGTTTTTTTGTTGTTGTTTAATATTAGGGGAATAGATATTGCCCATTAACATTTAGTGAGTTATCTGTTTTCATCTTCAAATTACCAATATGAGGATGTAGAATTTTTATACAAGTTGTAAATGTTTGGCATGTACTTTGGTATATGGTGACTTCATAAGGGCCAGTGTTAAAAATGCTTCCATGTCAAAGTGAAGAAATCTTCCTACTTATTGGATTACACTGGTGAGGAATAAAAGGGATAATTGGTTCCAGGCACAGGTTTAATTATTCTGGATATTAGAAAGTTTTGGAGCACTTGCAGGGCTGTGGTACAAACAGATATTCCATGGCTGTTACATGCTGGAATCATGTATTTCTGTGGAAGAGTCTATCTCAGTGTGCACACCTTAGACTACAGCACCAGAAGTATTCTTTGAGACAAAGTTGTGTCTCAATTAACTCTGGATAAGGGCAGAAATGGTTCACATTCCATTATTTTAATGTTACCTTCTGTTTGCTCTCATTATTTTTGCTACAAATTTTATTTGTATTTAAATCTTTTAGGCAACCTACGAACAAATGTAAAAATAAAGATGCAGTGAAAATAAACTGTTTGGTAATCATTACCACTTTCTCTACAACTTTTCATGTAAATTAGTTTTTTTGGTTTTGAAATGACTCAAAAGAAATTGTACATTATTATAAATTTGTTCATTACTCCCTTTTGGCAGCTAATGGGCTTTTACCAATTTTAAAGTGCAAAGTTTATCACAATAACAAAAATACTAATCTATCTACCAACCACCTCCTACAGAGTCAAATTTTTCCGTGGGGAGGGGAAAATTGATTTGAAAAATAATATGTTCCACTTAAAATTTTGATATATAGCATTTTTTAACTTAGAAAGCCACAATGTTTTTGACCCATCATGACACTGGTTAGTTGTTTTTTTTTGTTGTTGTTTTTTTGTTTTTTTTTTGTCAGTCATGGGGCTTGAACTCTGGGCCTGGGACCTGTCCCTCAGCTCTTCAGCTCAAGGCAAGTGCTCTACCACTTGAGCCACAGGGCCATTTCCGGTTTTTGAGTAGTTTATAGGAGATAGGAATCTCATGGTCTTTCCTTCCTGGGTTGGCTTTGAACCTAGATCCTCAGATCTCAGCCTCCTGAGTAGCTAGGATTACAGGAGTGAGCCACCAGTACTTGGCTAAACTGGTTAGTATTAACTGTAAAGTCTGTGCTTCTAAATCAGTTTTGGTTTTTGAGAATTTCTGGATTCAGTTTGCCTTCGCTTTTGGTCATTTTATTTGTCAGGTGCACAGGATTACCTTCCTTTTTTTTAGCCTTCTGTCTTGTCACCAACCATTCCTCCTTGGTGGCCATGTACTTCAGAAAAGGTCACATGACTTTTCTGGCTCTACTCACTGTCTAAGATCCCTTGCTTTTCTTTGCTTGCATCCCACAAACTATTAACCTCATCCTCTACTGCAGCACATCTCACCTTACTTGATGAGATTGTGTATCTCCTATAAACACTATCCTGAATGGTCTGCCATTGTTTGCCTTTAAATCTTCTCTAAGTAATGATGGGTCTGAGTTATGCCAAATCTCACCCTACAGGATATTTCCTCAGAACATTACAGAAGACACCAAATAAAAGTGCCATTTTAAAAGACAGGTGGGGCTGAGAAGGTGGCTCAGTGATAGAGTGCTTGCCTTGCATGCATTAGGCCCTAGTTTCTATTCCTCAACACCACATACACAGAAAAAGTCAGAAGTGGTGCTGTGGCTCAAGTGGTTGAACGCTCACCTTGAGCTGAAGAGCTGAGGGACAGCTCCCAGGCCCAGAGTTCAGGCCCCACGACAGAGAAAAAAAAAGATATATATTTTTTTCCTTCAGAATGCAAGATCCTCCAGAGCAGGGACAATATTTTCTGTATGTTCTATTGTGTCCAGTACACTGTAAATGCTCAATAAATATTGATGAGTGGAGGCCCAAAAAATCTGCTTTCTTCATTGGAAATATCAACTATACCAATTACTATTCTTGAGTTTGATATAGTTCTAAAATAAAAACTGCCATTCTTTCAAAGACAAACATATAGACACATACATGTATATAAGCACACATATAATGCTTTGGGGGGTAATCAGTAAGATTACATTTCATTAATATGAAATATTAAATCAGTGTTATGTATAAATCAGTACAAACTCATTCAGTCATTGAATCCGTCCAGACTCCTTCATAACACCTGTAAACTTATTAGATCTTTTGCACAAGCATTAGTCCTCCTGAGTAAGCTCAGGTCAGGAGAAGCCACAACAGGACACAGATCCATATCAGGGCCTTAAAAATAGGCACACAAAAGAGGTATGATCAGTTTTCAAAGAAGAGATATCAGTAAGATTATTAAATTATTTAGGATTGAAAACTAAAGAAATGAAGATCTCTACAAAGAAGGAGACTAAAAAGAAAGGAAATACCTCTGAGGTCCAATCAGTCCAGTGTTCATGTACAAGTCTTCCAGGGGTTATGGGCCACAGTGTGATGCCCAGTGGCCCACATGCTTAACTGCTCAAGGCAGGATGAGATGAAGTCTAGGGGCTTGCATACAGGATGGCTGAAGCTCAAGGTGATAGGAGGCAGAACCTGTATAAGAGGGGCGCTTTGTGTGTAATCCTAGTTACTTAGGAGGCTGAGATCTGAGGATCAAGGTTCAAAGCCAGCCCAAGCAAAAAGAAAAAAAAATCTATAACTTTCTTTTTGCTAGTCTTATGGCTTGAACTCAGCATCTGGGAGCTATCCATGAGCTCTTTTGCTCAAAGGAAGCACTTTTGTGCCACAGAACCACTTCTAGATTTTTCTGTAAATAATTGGAGATAGGAAACTAACAGATTCTCCTGCCCAGGCTGGCTTTGAACTGACATCCTCAGATATCAGCCTCCTGAGTAACTAGGATTAAAGGCCTGATCAATTAACACCTAGCTCATACAAACTCCAAGTAATCACCAAAAAGCCAGAAGTAGAGGTGTGATTCAATTGGTAGAGTGCTAGCCTTGAGCATAGTATTAAGGGACAGCAACCTGGCTTGAGATCAAGCCCCAGGATTTGGAGAAGTAATAGAAATAATCTGAAAATTACAAGCCAGGAAGATGCAGGATATGGACCAGAAGGAGTCTACTGTGTTTATATAGCAGATAGGCAAGGTGAGACCCAATGAGGCCAGAGGTCTGTGAAGCAAGTAAGACACTTGCCCAAGTGTCTCACAGGATGGCAACATGAAGCATTTTGCATCTTCACCAGCAGGTGGCACTAAAACAACAAGCCTAGTTGGTTGGGCTCTAAGTAATGAGCAGGTGATTTTATCTATTTGCTAGGTGTTGGAGGTGGAGTGGGGTGAACTGAGGCCCTTCAGGATTCTCTTCCTTCATTCTTCCATTATCTTGTTCATCATTCCATTTTACAGATGAGGAAAGCTCTGAGATGATTTTTTAAATTAGTTATTTGCTAGATTTTTTGCTAGCATTGGGGCTTTAACTCAGTCTCTCACTTTTACTTGGCTTTTCTTCTCAAGGCTGGCACTCTTCCCCTTGGAGCTACATGTTCACTTCTGGGATTGTGCTGGTTCATGGAAGAAAAGAATCTCTCAAATAATTCTGCTGGGGCTGGCTTTGAACTGAGATCTTGATATCTCAGCCTCCTGAATAGCTAGGATTACAGTCATGAGCCATCAGTGACTTGTTTTAGAGATGATTTTTTTAAAAATAATATTTCTATGTTCATCCATTGTTTGTGTGTGTGCGCGCACATGCTCGCACACGTACACATACACACAGAAGCAGGGACATTGTCCAAGCACAGTCAAAGGGCAGAGCAATGGTCACACCAACCATTTATTGTCCAGTGGTCTCAGATTTTGGGTGAGGGGAGGGGAGTGTGCTGTTACTCCCTGCCTTTTGGGCTATGCCTATTCCTTCCTGGTGACTACTTTGTTTCTCATCACAGACTCCCAAAACTCTCTTAGGGAGAACATCCTTTCTACCAGAATGGGAGTTCAGGGCTGCCACCCCAAGATCTCATCTCTTTCTGTCCAGCTGTAGGGCTTTCTCATTATGGGAAGAACATGGGCTCCCTGGGCAGGGAACATAAATTAGCCACCTTTCGTGCCTTAACCTGAAACCTGCCACATTCCTAGATGGAGGCTGGACACAGACTTCATTCCTTCATTCTGCAAGCCATTCCTTGGCCACATTGCACATGGCAGCAATCCTGATCTGGGAAGGGTCTCAGATCAGCTTCTCTGAACAAAAGCAGATAAATAGTATCCAACAGATATGCAAAAATATCACAGGAAGGACTCTGGAGGCTGAGAACTAAGGATCTTGTTTCAAAGACAACTTGAGTAGGAAGTCTCTAGACTTACCTTCAAAGAACCAGCAAATACTCCAAAGTGGGGCTGTGGTTCAAGTGGCAGAGTTCCAGCATTGATCAAAAAAGCTAAGGGATAGTGACTAGGTTCTGAGTTGAAGCCTCTTTAACAGCGATAGATAGATAGATAGATAGATAGATAGATAGATAGATAGATAGATAGATAGATAGATAGATAGATAGATAGATAGATAGATAGATAGATAGATAGATAGATAGATAGATAGATAGATAGACAGATTTTCTGAGTACTGGTATTTCACACCTGTAATCTTAACTACTCTGGAGACTGAGAGTGAGGCAAGGATCATGGTGTGCAGTCAGACAAAGCAGGAAAGTCTATAAGACACTTATCTCCAATTAACTATCAAAAAGCTGAAAGCAGAGCTGTGGCTCAAGAGATAAAGAGATAGCCTTGAGTAGAAAAGCTGAGGGACAGTGTGCAGGTCCTCAGTTCAATTCCCAGGATAAGCGTGCACACATGCACGAGTGCACACATACACACACACGCACACCACACACACACACACACACACACACACACACACACACACACAAAGAGAGGAAGATATGGTAGTATGACCATGAGGTGTGGGGTATAGAGGGGGTGGCTGACTGGGAGCCGTGTTTTGGGTGTGGTGCTGGAGACAGAACTGGAGGAAGGATCTCCTACATGCCTAGAAATGGGGACTTCAGTAACAGGAAGAGCCAGCATCTAAATCCAAGGGAGAACAGCAAATGGGGAGGAGACAGAACCCTCTACACAGTTCTAGATTGTTCTGCAAGGTCCTAGAGTGGTAGGCAGGTGAATGAAAGTTCTCTTCATGGCTTTCATCACTCTAGCTGTTAGTGGACAACCTTGGTGTGTATGCAGGTCCTTGGTGTGTATGTATGCAAGTCCTGGGGCTTGAGCTGTTTATGTTCAAGGCAAGCATGCTACCTTTTGAGGAACATCTGTACTTCCAGCTTTTTTAGTAATTAAAGGGAAATGAGTGTCTCATACCTCATGCCTATAATCCTAGCTACTCAGGGAGCTAAGATATGAGGATCATGGTTCAAAGCTAGCCCAAACTAGAAATTCCATGAGAGTCTTATCTATAATTAACCACATGAAAAACAGAAGTGTTACTACGGCTCCAAGTGGTAGAGTGCTAGCCTTGAGCAAAAGAGTTCAGGAAAAGCACCTAGGTCCCTAGTTCAATCCTTGGTACTGACTCTCCCCTACCCACCATAGTAACTCAAAATAATAAGTCTCACAAACTTTCATGCTCAAGTTGGTTTTGAACTATGATCTTCAGATTTCAGCCTCCTGAGTAGCTAAGATTACAGGTGTGAAGTTGTCATGTTGAAAATGAAATTTACAACTTTGGTGGGGAGAAAGGATTGGATGGGGTAGCGGGGGGAGGCTGGGAAGGGATGGGAAGGGGAAACAAAGGAGGAGGCTACAATGCTTGATAAGAAATGTACTCATTATCTTGCCCATGTAATGGTAACCCCTCTGTACAGTATTTTCACAATAAAAAACAAGAAAAAGAAAAAGATTACAGGTGTGAACCACCAGCATCTACCTCACTTGACTTTTCACTCAAGGATAGCCCTCTACCACTTGAGACACATCTCCACTTCCAGTTTTTGTTTTTGTTTTTGTTTTTGTTTCTTGAGTAACTGGACATAAGAGTCTGTTGGATTTTTCTCCCGAGGCTGACTTTAAACCATCATTCTCTGATCTCAGCCTCCTGAGTAGTGAGAATTACAGGTGTGAGCAATGAGCACCTGGCTACAGCTCTCTTCTTGTCCCTTTTTCAGGCCCACCAACATCCTTAGCTTCCTGCCCTTGCTATCATTGGTGTTATTGTCACTCCCTCCTATTTTGACTGAGTCAATCAGTCTCTGGTCCCAGGAATCTGCTGCAATGCTATTGTGGTGACTAGGGCAAATATAAGGGAATAAGCCAGGGATAAACAGTATGGAATCTGAGCCTGCTGCCTCTTACATCTGCCATAGTATGAGTGATCTTGGGACTTATGATAAATGCCACTGCCCTCTTGGAGGCCTCCAAAGAGTTAGATGAATGCCCACTCACTGCAAGCATGCCAAGTCCTGGGGTACAGGGCACTAAGGCTCCTCCTGTACTCCACTGCCACCAGTGGCACTGTGAGAGGTCATGTTCCTCTTCTGAGCCTCCATTTCCTCCATAGTTCACAGACATTGTCCTTAAACACTGCATTCCAATCCCTTCTCCTTTCTCCTGGATCTTTGCCAGAAGTCTCATACTTAGGATTTTGGGGCTTTGCTTTTGGCTAAGCCGATCTGTCTGTTCCCAGCCTGGAAATCACACCATTATAATCATCCTTACTTGATAGAGAAGAGAATGGGGACTAAAGATTTGTGATGATGAGATGGGAAAATGGAGACTCAGTCTTTGAATGAGGAGTTTATTAAAGAATATTAAAAACAAGCCAGGCAATGGTGGTTCCTGCTTGCCATACAAGCACCTTAAGAGGCTGAGATCTAAAGACCATGGTTTGAAGTCAGCCTGGGCAAAAAAAAAGTCTGTGAGAGTCTTACTGACAATTAACCAGTTTTAAAAAGTCAGAAATGGAAGTGTGGCTTAAGTGGTTAAACACCAGACTTGAGCAGAAAAGCTAAGCAAGAAAGCAAGCCCTAGTATCACCGCACTCGCGCACACACACACATGTGCCTGCACACACACACACACACACACACACACACACACACACACACACACACACACACACAATCAATAAAATGTGTTTTAAATAAACCAGTACTTCTAGACTAGTGAATTTATTCTTCTTTCAAAATCCTTGGCTAAGGCTTTGGCTTCATCAGCTGGAGGTCCCAGAATGAATAGCATAAATATTGAAGGTCCCTAAAAAAGCCAAAGTAAGGACACCTAGTAGGAAAAGTTTTTGTATCCCACAAGGAAGTCTGAAGGCACAGACGATGAATAAGCAGTTTGTTAAAATAAATACATAAATAAAAAGAGACTTGGCTGTTGGTGGCTCATGCGTGTAATCCTATCTACTTGCAAGGCAGGGATCTAAGGATCACTATTCAAAGCAAGTCTGGGCAGGAATGTCTATGAGTTGCTTGCTTGCTTGCTTTTCTTTTTATTTTTTGCCAGTCTTGGGCCTTAAACTCTAGGCCTGGGCACTGTCCCTAAACTTTTGCTCAAGGATTGCACTCAATCACTTGAGCCACAGTGCCACATCTGACTCTTTCTGTGATTAAGTGGAGATAAGAATCTTCCGAACTTTCCGGCTTTGACTGGCTTTAAACCCAGATTCTCAGATCTCTGCTTCCCGAGTAGCTAGGATTACAGGTGTGAGCCACCAGCGTAGGCTGTCTGTGAGACTCTTATCTCCAGTTATCTACCAAGAAAACTGAATGGGGGGCTGTGGCTCGAGGCGTTGAGTGCTAGCATTAAGCAGTAAAACCTCAAAGACAGGACCCAGACCTTGAATTCAAGGCACAGGACCACACAAAAAATAATAAAGAGGGAAGTAGCAAGGGGCAGTGGGAGGCGAGACATACCATTCATCAAATACAATAGTCTAGAAGCTGACATAGTGCTGACCCAAGTCACAACCAATCATCTATTTGAGGAAGCACAGTGACAACCAAGTAAATAAACAAATATGTGAAGCAACCACAGCAAGATAAACAGTGCAGGTGAGAGTGCTTAAAGGGGTCATTGTGAGTCAAGTGCTGGTGGCTCACACCTGGAATCCTAATACTCTGGAGGCTGAGATTTGAGGATCTTTTTTCAAAGCCAGTGCAGACAGTAAAGTACATGAGACCTTTATCTTCAATAAACTACTCAAAAAAGCTGTAGCTCAAGTGGTAGAGCACTAGCCTTAAGCTCAAGGACAGGGCCCAGGCCCTGAGTTCAAGCCCCAATCCTCAGACTTCAGCTTCCTGAGTAGATAGGATTACATACGTTAGCCACCTCAGCCAGGCAACATTTTATTTATAGTATCTCATTTAATGCCCATGACTGCCTAATAGGAGGGCTCAGTCTGAAAGTATCAGCTCTGATTCACTTTCAGTAAATGATCAGGTCTGTTTTTCCACTGAAAGTAATCTTGTGTCTGGGAGGAGGATAAAATCCCAGAAGCCCCTTCCCTTTTTTGGTGCATCCTACAGTGCAAAAGTGATGAAAGGGCATGAGATTAAAGCTGGGTTTGAAGGGCTGAGTCTCTATTGTGGGAAGCCTGGCCTGGTGTGCAGCTTTGATTAAAAAAAAAAAAAAGTACCTCAGGGAATATAAAAACAAAACAACACCTCATATCCAATTTCCTTCAGAGTCCTCTAGGGAGCTAGTTGAAGAGAGGGGAAGGGAAGAGAGACTAAAGGGTTTCCTTCCTTTTATGACTTTGATTGCTATACTTTGCTCAAGCAGTAATTACTGAATTTAATAGTAATAATATACCTAACTGGAGAAGGTCCTCAGTTTACTTTCCCATGGTGGAGAAGTATATGAGCTAAAATCTTCAGGTCTCAGCTTTACTTGGGCTGCTTGGCTCAGGGAGAGGGGGACCTCTTCTGCAAATTTTTCTGCCCAGAAAGAGCTCTAGTTTTCTGATTCTTAATAAAAAGAAGCAGGTGCTGCTAGAGATAAGGATGGTATAGAATAGAGTGTGACCTAGGAGCTCACATCCTCTGGAAGAAGGCCCAAACTGAGACCTGTTCTGAGGAGAAATCAAAGAACTAGTGAGAAAATGAATATTTTAGGTCAGCAGGCAAGGGAAGGGGTTGCTGAGGTAGAACTTCTGCTCCTGTTCCTGAGAAAATAGAGAGAACCACACAAAGGTTTACTTTTATGTTTGTTTGTGTGTGTGTGTGTGTGTGTGTGTGTGTGTGTGTGTGTGTGTGTGTGTGTGTGTGTGTGTGTGGGTGTGTGTATGCATGCCAGTACGGGGTCTTGAATTCCAGGTCTCATGCCCTTGCTTTGCTTTTCCTGCAAGGCCGATCCTCTACCACTTGAGCCAAACCTCCACTTTAAGGTTTTTTTCCTAGTTTATTGGAGATAGGAGTCCGTCAGCTTTGTCTGCCCAATCTGGCTTTTAACAAGTATCCTCAGATCTCAGCCTCCTGACTAGCTAGGGTTACAAGCAGAAGCCTTCAAGTATCCAGGTCTACACAAAGGTTTAGAGGAAGAAGCATCTAGAGAAGAACAGAGCAAATTTGCAAAGGCCATGCCTGATTTGTCAACTTCTTGGATATTTATTTAATTAGGAAAACAGCAATATCAACATAACTAGGAGAAAAGCAAAAGGTGTAAGTCAGTCATACCATATGGGCCTCGCAGGCTGTAAGGATTCTTGTGGATTGTTTTTAATTTAATTTAATTTTATTTGTGAAGATACTGTACAGAGGAGTTACAATTACATGGGCAGAATAATGCGAACATTTCTTACCAAGCATTGCAGCCTCCTCCTGTGTTTACCCTTCACATCCCTTCCCAGCCTCCCCCCTCACCCCCAATCCCAATCCTTCTCCTTCCCCCCCCTTGCCCCCCCCCCGCACCAACGTTATAAAGCTCGTTTTGGACATGACAACTTGTACTTCTCATTGTTGCAACAGGTCCACCTGTATCCTTAAACAACTGGTTTTTCCCCATCTCCTCCACAAGTTATACTGACATCAAATATAGTGAAAGCAGAGGTTATACTGTAGGGGAGGGACATACAAAGCAACAAAGAGATAATCTTATAAATGCATTAGAAACACATGCATGAAAGAAAAAAAACATTAAAATACACATCTAAGGGTTCATTTTCCTGACATCACATTATCTGACCTTTTCCGCTTGAATCATACATACACTAGATATTAAAAATAAGGGAAACCGTGGGACCTATGTTTCTTTGGGCCTGGCTTACTTAACTTCATATAATTTTTTCCAAGTTTTTCCATTTCCTAACAAATGGGGCAATGTCATTCTTTCTGATGGAGCCATAGAATTCCATTGTGTATATATACCACATTTTCTTGATCCATTCATCTACTGAGGGGCATCTGGGTTGGTTCCATATCTTAGCTATGGTAAATAATGCTGCAATAAACATAGTTGTGCTAGTAGCTTTAGTGTGGTCTTGTTTGTAACCATTTGGGTAAATGCCCAAAAGTGGGATTGCTGGGTCATAGGGGAGTTCTATGTGAACTAATTTGAGGAACCTCCGTACTGCTTTCCAAAGTGGTTGAACAAGTTTACCTTCCCACCAACAATGAAGTAAGGTTCCTTTCTGTCCACATCCCCTCCAGCACCTGTTGTTGTTAGAGGTCTTGATTTTTGCCGTTCTAACTGGAGAGAGGTGATATCTCACTGTTGTTTTGATTTGCATTTCTTTTATGGCTAGGGATGTTGAACATTTCTTCATGTGTCTATTGGCCATCCTTCTTTCTTCTTCAGAGAAGTTTCTCTTTAAGTCTTTCGCCCACTTATTTATTGGGCAGTTTCTTTGATTTGTTGTGTTTCCAGGTCTCTATTCAGAAAATTTCGGCCTGAGCCAAGGAGACCTAGGGTTTCTCCTATTCCATCCTGTAATATTTTCAGTGTTTCTGCTTTGAGTTCAAGGTATTTGATCCATTTGGAGTTGATTCTGGTGCAGGGTGATATATAAGGATCTAGCTTAAGTTTTTCTACATGTAGTTAACCAATTTTGCCAGCACCATTTACTAAAGAGGTTGTCTTTCTTCCATTCTATTGTTTTAGCTCCCTTATCGAAGATTAGATGGCTATCTTTAAAGTTTTCATCATAGAGGTCCTTCACTTCTTTAGTTAAGTTAATTCCTACCTATTTTATTTTTTTGTGAGGCTATTACAAATGGAGTTGCTTTCCTAATTTCAGCCACACTTTTCTCATTGTTGGCATACAGAAAAGCCATTGATTTGGGGGGTTAATTTTATAACCTGCTACTTTGCCAAAGTTTTGAATCAGCTGGAGTAATTTGGGAGTGGAGTCTATGGGATTCTTTAAATACAAGATCATGTCATCTGCAAAGAGGGAGAGTTTTATTTCTTCTTTCTATATTTGGATCCCCTTTATGTATGCATCTTGTCTTATTGCTGTAGCTAGGCAATCTAATACTAGATTGAAGAGAAGTGGAGAGAATGGGAATCCTTGTCTTGTTCCTGAGTTAAGAGGAAATGGCTTTAGTTTTTCACCATTGAGTATAATGCTGGCTGTAGGTTTGTCATATACAGCCTTTATTGTATTGAGGAATGTTCCATGGATTCCTAATTTTTCCAAAACCTTCATCATAAAGGGGTGTTGGATCTTGTTGAATGCTTTTTCTGCATCTATTAAGATAACCATGTGGTTCTTATTCTTGCTCCTGTTGATGTGATGAATAATATTAATTGATTTGCGTATATTGAACCAGATTTGCATCCCTGAAATGAATCCTGTTTGATCATGGTTTATGATTTTTTGGATGAATTGTTGAAGTTGATTGGCCAAAATTTTGTTGAGAAGTTTTGCATCAATGTTCATCAAAGAAATGGGTCTATAGTTCTCTTTCTTTGATGAGTCCCTTCCTGGTTTTGGGATGAGGGTTATGATGGCTTCATAGAATGTGTTGGGTAGTGAGCTTTCTCTTTCAATTTCATTGAAGAGTTGGAGGACTATTGGTGTGAGCTCTGCTTTGAAGGCCTTGTAAAATTCCGCTGTAAAACCATCTGGTCCTGGACTTTTCTTAGCTGGGAGGTCTCTTATTGTTGTTTCTATTTCAATGCTTGATATGGGCCTGTTAAGCTGGTTTAATCCATCTTGGTTTAGTTTTGGCATGTCAATATTTGCTAGGAAAAGGTCCATTTCTGTCAAGTTCTCAAACTTATTAGCATAAAGTTTTGAGAAGTATTCCCTTATAATGTTCTGAATCTTGGTTGTTTCCATGGTGATGTTTCCATTCTCATCTCTGAGTTTATTAATTTGGGTGTGTTCTCCTCTTTTTCTGATAAGATATGCTAAGGGTCTGTCTATTTTGTTAAGTTTTTCGAAGGACCAACTCTTTGTTTTGTTGATTCTTTCTATAGTTTTTTTGGATTCTAATTCATTTAATTCTGATTTAATTTTGATTATTTCTTTCCATCTACTGGATTGGGGTTTATCTTGCTGCTCTTTTTCAAGGTAGTTTAGATGTGTCATTAAATTGCTAGTTTCTGATTTCTCCAATTTGTTGATGTAGGAGCTCAGAGCTATAAACTTGCTTCTGAGTACTGCCTTTGCTATGTCCCATTGGAGCTGGTAATTTGTGTGTTCATTTTTGTTGAATAGCATGAACATTTGTATTTCCTTTCTAATCTCTTCCATGACCCACTCTTGATTCAGCAGTGTGTTATTCAGCCTCCATGTGATACCGGACTTTCTTTGGTGGCTTTTAGTGTTGAGTTCTAATTTTATTCCCTTGTGGTCAGAGAGAATGCAAGGTATAACTTCAATGTTTCTGAATTTAGCCAAGTTTGCTTTGTGGCCTAAAATGTGGTCTATTTTAGAAAACGTTCCATGTGCTGCTGAGAAAAACGTGTATTCTGATGCTGCTCAGTGAAATGTTCGGTAGATGTCGGTTAAGTCTAGTTGATCTATGCAACTGTGTAGATCTGCGGTTTCTCTGTTGAGTTTTTGCCGAGTTGATCTATCTAGTGGGGAAAGTGGTGTGTTAAAATCCGCAACAATTAATGTCTTTGGATCTATATGGGATTTGAGGGAAAGTAGTGTTTCTTTGATAAATTTGGGTGCTCCATTGTTTGGCGAATAGATATTTAGAATTGTAATATCCTCCTGAAGGGGAGATCCATTAATTAGTATGTAGCGACCTTCTTTATCTCTTCTCACGAATTTTAATTTGAAGTCTATTTTATCAGATATTAGGATTGCAACTCCCGCCTGTTTATGGGGGCCGTTTGCTTGGTAGATTTTGTTCCAGCCTTTAACATTGAAAATGTGTTTGTTTTTACGGGCAAGATGTGACTCCTGCAGAAAGCAGATAGAAGGGTCTTGTTTTTTAATCCAACTAGACAGTATAAGTCGCATAATTGGAGAGTTCATTCCGTTAATGTTAAGAGATAGGACTGAGAGGTATTTGGGAGTTCTTGCCATGTTATCCACCTTCTTGGGGGTTGTGAAAACTGGGTTCTTCCTATGGTTCTTGGATTCTCAGTTTGGGTGCAGTTTCTTGGCCTTTGTTGCGGTCTTGTTGGTTTTCTATGTGTAGGACATCTTTAAGAATCTTTTGTAGGGCTGGTTTGGTGGAGATGTATTGTTTCAATTTTTCTTTGCTGTGGAAGGTTTTTATTTGGCCTTCAGTTATGAAGGAGAGTTTAGCTGAGTACAGTATTCTTGGTTGATAGTTGTTTGTTTTTAGGGCATGGCATACATCAATCCAGGCTCTTCTTGCTTTGATTGTCTCTGCTGAGAAATCTGAGGTGATTCTAATTGGTTTATCTGTATAGGTGATTACCCTTTTCTCCTCGACAGCTTTAAGGATCTTTTCCTTGGTCTGAGTTGATCCTGTGTGGATTATAATGTGACCTTGGGATGTCCTATTCTGGTCTGGTCTATTTGGGGTTCTAAAAGCTTCTTGTATCTGAATAGGCCTATAATTTGTATGTTTGGGAAGTTCTCTGCTAGGATCCTGTTAAACAAATTTCCTAGACCATTACCTTCTGTTTCTAGGTGCTCCTCTACACCCATTATCCTTACATTAGGTCTTCTGATGGTGTCTTCCAGGTATTGGATAGACCTATCATATTTCTTGGACTTGTCTTGGATGGTTGTATGTTCTTTCTCTATAATATCTAGGCTGTCTTCAATCCCTGATATTCGATCTTCTGCATGGTCTAACCTGCTGTCAAGACTCTCTACTTTGTTTTTTATCTCTTTTCCTTCTAATTGGTCAGCTTTGATGGCTTCAAATTCTTTGTTGAAGCTCTGTTTTAAGTCTAGTATGAATTTCTTTACTTCCTTAATTTGGTGTTCACTGTTTGTTCTCAAATCACTTAGTTGATTGGTTATGGTTTCTTTGGACTCCCATTCCTTCTGTTGGGTTCCATTCAGCATTCCCTTTGTGGTCTCCCTGACTTCCTTCAGCTCTTTGTTAATGGATTCCATGAATGCCTTTAGTGATCTTTGTGTATTCTCTACCTGGTCTCTCAATTCCTGAATTACTCTTTGATTAGCTTCCTCCCGTTTGTGGGATTCCTGCAGTTCTCTTTCCTCCCATTCGTGGGATTCCTGCAGTTCTCTTTGAGTGTTCTGAGCCTGCTCACGCCATTCCTCACTTTCTCTTTGAGTATTCTCAAGTTGTTCACGCAAATCCTGTATCAGTTTTTGAGTAGGTTCCTCACGCTTATGATATTCCTGTATAAACTTTTGGGATGCCTCCTCTCTCTCCCTATCACGCTCATACAGTGTCCTTTGTAAGTTGTCAAAATTCTCATTGATCATGTTTGCCACCAGTGTTTGTAGAGCTATTTGGGAACTCTCTTCTGGATTGTTCATTATCTGATCTGACCCCGGATTATCAAGATTGGGAATTGAGATATCCGGATTTGCCATTTTTCTTGTGTTTTTCTGGCTTACTCTGCCCATTTGAGATGAAAATAGCACCAGTTTTGTGCTAGAACACTATCTTAAGGCAACCATCAACCAACGTTTGCATTTATACAGTCACTAGTCTACAGATACAATCTAGTTCAACAGATATATCTATTCAGCATCAAACAACTATATGTTAATGGGCTTCGAACCACAGAGAAGAATTTGGAAAACCAGAAATTTATAGGGTTAGGGAGAATTGTGGGTAATGAATAGGAATAGATTGGTGTTGGGAGGCACAGGGAGAGTTAACTATGTCTTAATCTTAATTCAGGAAATAGGTTGGGTAGGATGTAAGTAGAGAGGGAGAGAAAAAGAAGAAAGGGAAAGGGAAATGAAAAGAGACCAGAAAAAAAATAGAAACGTAAAAATTAATATAGTTATGGATATTGAAAAACCATCTATTTAGAGAGGAATGTGAATATATTGAGAAAACAGGAGGGAGATAGAGGAGATGTGAAAAACTTTAAAAAATGCTTAAAATATTATATAGGTATTAAGAGGTAGTACTGCTATTAAGGAATTTAAGTCTCAAAGGTTTTGGATTGAGTAATAAATTTGTGGATTAAGTGTGTACACAATGGGGGATAGGGTCTACTAGTTAACTATGGGTTTATCTGAGGATGTGCAGGACAAGAGTTAAGTCACATACAGAAGAACAAAAGAGAGGAAAAGGATAAAAGGATAAGAAAGGGAGAAAAAAAAGATCAGAAGTTCAGTAGAGCTAGACAAAAAACAAAAAGATAATTAAGAAAGAAAGAAAAAGAGAAAGAAGACAAGAAAAGAAAGGAAAACACACATTCACGTATTCCTAAAATAAAAATTATAAGAGGGAAAAAAAGTTACTGGAAAACAATTATTTTTTCAAAAAATGCAAAAATTAAAGATTAATAAAAGTTTTAGAAAAGGGAAAAATTATTTTTATATATATAAGATACCAAAAAAGAAAAAAAAAGAAAAGAAAAAGTTCTTTGATTTTTTTTTCTTATTTTTTTTGGAGGGGTGGGAAGAATCCTGTATCTCCCTTTTGTCTGTAACCAGCCTCTTGTTGGAGTCTCTGGTCAGCTTGAGGTCCTGTGGCTTGATTGGTTTCTTAAGTCAGTTTGTTCGAACAGGCAGAAAAATGCTCTGCTTTACCCAAGATTTTGAGATCCCCCTCCTAGGTTAGGTTAATGGGAGGGTGATCTGCTTTGAGAATCACAAAAGAGGGGGATGCAATGGTGTGGCTAGGTTCTGGGTAGAGTTGACGACTTTCACCTATCAGTAGCTTTTCCCTGGGGCTATCTTGTGCAGGTGAGAAAAAGCAAGCTTTCTGGGTGCAAAGACCTGCCTGGTCAACAGCACTGTGGCAGAACAGAACACACAAAGCCAGCACTAGGCTGACAAGGTAGGGCAGAGAATGTGGGAAGGTGGCTCAGTGGTAGAGCGCTTGCCTTGCATGCATGAGGCCCTGGGTTTGATTCCTCAGCACCACATAAGCAAAAAGAAAAAAGCCGGAAGTTGCTCAGTAGCTCAAGTGGTAGAGCACTAGCCTTGAGCTGAAGAGCTGAGGGACAGTGCCCAGGCCCAGAATTCAGGCCCCAGAACTGGACTTACCCAGCCCCCCCCCTCCAAAAATCAAAAGGAAGGGCAGAGAAGACAGGAGACTTTTGATTACTCTTTTATTGGTCAGTCCTGTCGGTTGACCTCAGGGCCTGTGTCCTGTTCCTGAGCCTCGTTGTGCTTAAGGCTAATGCTCTACCACTTGAGCCACAGCCCTGCTCTGGCTTCTTCTGAGTCTTTATTGGAGATAACACTTTCATGGACTTCCTGCCAGGCTGGCTTCAAACAGAGATTGATGCTCAGATCACGGCCTCCCTAGTAGCTAGGCATACAGGCATGAGCAATTACTTCCTGGTTTCATTAACTCTTTTTTTTAAATTTTATTTTATTTGTGAACATACTGTACAGAGGGGTTACAATTACATGGGCAGGATAGTGCGTACATTTCTTACCAAGCATTGCAGCCTCCTCCTTTGTTTACCCTTCCCATCCCTTCCCATCATCCCCCCTCCCCCCCATCCCAATCCTTACCCCCCACACACACCGATGTTGTAAAGCTCGTTTTGGACATGACAACTTGTACTTCTCATTGTTGCAACAGGTCGACCTGTATCCTTAAACGACTTTTTTTCCCCATCTCCACATGTTAGTTATACTGACATCAAATATAGTGAAAGCAGGGGTTATACTGTGGGGGAGGGACATACAAAGCAACAAAGAAATAATCTTATAAATGCGTTAGAAACACATGCATGAAAGAAAAAAAACATTAAAATACATATCTAAGGGTTCATTAACTCTTGTGCCTCAGTACCTCATCCCCAGGAATGTTCACTGGAGCCAAGGTGACCTAAGCCTTCAGGGGAGCCCCAGACCCCGGGGGCTGAGCAAAGGCGGGACTCCAGCACTATCTGCAAAGCCCAAGGAACTCGACTCCAGTCACCATAGCATCAGAGGAGGCAGGGATCAGATCCTGAGTGCCCTCCAACTGCACCAAAATGCACCAAGAGCACCATTACCCAACAAGCAGGTAGCGGTGGAAGTGTTAGAGAGTCGGAGTGGGACAGCGCCATTGCTTCTTGCGTTTGGTTAATTGTTGCCGCTGCTACCACGTGGACATGCGGATGGCAAAACGGCAATTGTAGGATCTGGCACCTAATCCTCATGCTGGGGGAGGAAAACCTGCCTCCCAGATGATAGGCATGCCCGGATCCCTGGAGGCAGGGGTGGGGACTAGGCTGATAGGTTATTGGACCTGTCAGTCCAATGCCTGGGACTGGAAATTTCCTGTGGCTCTGCCCCCTGAGCCATTCTATTTAGGCCAGCTGATGGGTGTGCCCGGATCACTGGGGTGAGCACTTGGCTGATAGGTTATTGAACCTGTCAGTCCAGTGCCTGGGACTGGGAATTTCCGGTGGCTCTGCCGCTTGAGCCTTTCTATTTTGCCCAGGTGATGGGCATGCGGCGGTGAGCAGTTGGCTGATGGATTATTGAACCTGTCAGTCCAGTACCTGGGACTGGGGATTTCTGGTGGATCTGCCCACATGCCGATATTTTTTATGCCCCGACCAGCCTAACCGATATTAAATCTTGCCACATGTGTCTGCCTAGTCAATTCCAGCCTCCTGTCTCATCTCTGGCCATCATGCCATCTTAATTCAGATCTCCATGGAAGCTGGATTGCCTTGTTGGTATTGTTTTTATTTCTTTCCTCTTTAGCATGTTTGCTAAAGCATGTGTATTTGGGGGGCTTTGGGCCTTTGTGACAACTGGCCACCTGCAGCCTGGAATATTTCATATTCCCAAATGTGGCTTCAGGGATAGCTCATAACACAGCTAGTGCAGTGCAGGGCTGCCAGGCTCTGAAGGGGCTTTTTTAGCGGTGGTACTGGTGGCCTTGGTCTTCCTGCCCAATGTGGGGCTGTGGGTTTTGTACCATGAGAGGCAGCTTGGCGGCACCCGTGGGGGTTCAGTTTGATGCTTTTCCTTTCTCCTCAGTCTCTGGCTGTTCTCTGGCCATTCTGGTGTTTTGCGTACAGAGGGCTCTTTGCCATAGGGCTAATCAAATGGAGCTTAGCAAGTGGTGTAGTTTATACTTTGAGGTTAACTTGGCAGCTTGAAGTATGTCCTGTAGCAGCTAATTGCCCTTGACAATGTTTGAATTGTGTGAATGAGTTGTGTGTTTTCTGTATTTTGCATATGCTGGACTCTCTGCATTTCATACATGTGTCAGAGTCAGAAAGACAAAGACCTATGTGAAACTGTTATTTCCTAACAACCACAATGGAACTGGGAATGGAGGGAGCCTCGGTAGCATGTGCAGTGGAATGGGGAAAGGAGGTGAGCCACAGATAACCTAGCCCAGATCTCTTTGAGACCTCTCCTCTTTCCCAAATTCACGTGAGAACTGGAGGAAAGCTGGTAACCAGGGCTGCTAACACTAATCCAGGACCCACAAGCAGGGTTAAGCTCTCTTCAGCAAGGGATGATAAGCAGGTCTGGCCATATCCTGGAGGAATAGAGCTGGCAGCAGGGGAGGTTCAGTAGCCTCTAGAGAAGCTCACCCTCACTTCACGGTATGGGTCCTAGATATGAGCCTAGCTCCAGGGTATCTCAGTGGGCCCTGGCCTTATGGATTACCAGAGTGCTTGTTAATAAAGTAATATAGTTAGTTAGCTGGGCACCAGTAGCTCATGCCTGTAATCCTAGCTACTCAGGAGGCTGAGAGCTGAGCTCATGATTCAAAGACAGCCTGGGCAGAAAAGTCTGTGAAGCTTTCCTCTCCAGTTAACTACCAAAAAGTCACAAAGTGGATCTGTGGCTCAAATGATAGGAGCACAGAAGCTCAGGGACAGGATCCAGGCCCAGAGTTTAAGCACCAGGACCAGTCCCCAAAATAAAACAAAGAAAACTGAAACACAAAGTTACTCTTGTTGATTCTCAGAGTACTATGCTATGGCTGGAAGTTCTAGGCGCTAGTAGGACTCTCATTCCAGAAACCAATAAGGAAACTGGAGTTCTGTGGGGCTTGAAATTGTTTGAGATCCCCATCACTAGCTAGATTACCATTGGCCTGCCTGGAATTGTGCCCAAGTCTATCTAATTATTGGGCATGTACAGCCTTTTAACTTTCATTCCCTTGGAAGTGAGCCGCAGCTCAAGTAGTAGAGCATCAGCCTAGAGAGAAAGGGATATGAGATAGCACACAAACCTAGACTTCAAGCTCCAGCACTGGCACAAACAAACACACTCTCTTTTCCACCTATATGAGCCATGGAGAGACTGGAGTGAATGCAGTGTGTGCTCTTTTGCTTACTAACTGGTAGGTCTTTGTGTACTTTTTAGTGCTAGCTGTGGCTTGAAATCATGGCCTAGTACTATAAACTGAGCTTTTTTGCTCAGTTCTACCACTTGAGCTACAGCTCTAATTCTAGGTTTTTAGGTGGCTCATTGGAGATGTTTCATGAACTTTCCTGCCCAGACTGGTTTGAACAACGATTTTCAGATCTCAGCCTTCTAAATAGCTAGGATAACAGATGTGGGCCACCAGCACCTGACTTAGCTGGGCTAAAATGCAAACTGCCTGGAGGCAGCCCTAGAGACTTGAATTTAATTGGTCAGGTTGGGAATGGCACTATGCTGTGTGTGTGTCTCTACGGCTTGTGCAGATGCCTAAACTCAGGACCTCATATTCTTTTTTGTAGTTGTTGGCCCTGGGGCTTGAACTCAAGGCTAGGGAAATATCTCTGAGATTCTTTTTCTCAAGGCTACCACTGACTCACAGCTCCATTTCCAGCTTTTTCTGAGTAATTTCCTAAAGATAGAATCTCATGGAGTTTTGTGCCCAGGCTGGCTTTGAACTATGAACCTCAGCATCCTGAGTAGCAGCAGCAAGGGTTACAGATATGAACCAACAGTACCCAGATCATATTTGTAAAGAAGGATGAGGTAGCGATTATCTTTAAGGCTTGCTTCTGGGTTTTGTGTACTACTTCTTATTGTTGTTATTGTCATGTCAGAAGTGGGGGTGGAACTCAGGGCCTTGTACTTGTCAGGCCAGTGCTTTTCCTAGAGCTAAATCCCCAGCTCCACCTCATATTTTTTATTGTTTTTCCCCCCTTACAATTGGTGCTCTACCAGATGAGCCCCATCTCTATTTATGGTTCATGTGTTTTGATTTTTTTTTTTGTTAATTGGAGATAAGAGTGTCAGGCTTGCTTGCCCAGGCTGGCTTTGAACTGCAATCCTCTCATCTCAACCTCAGGAAGTAGAATGGTGGGTTTCCAGAGGCTGGAAAAGGGATGGGTGGGTGCTGCTAATTAATAGGTACCCAATTTCAGTTTGGGGTACTGAGAAAGTTCTAGAAGTTGATATCAGTGAAGTTGCTTGAAATATGACTGTACTTAAAGCCACTGAAGTGTATTCGTATACTTGGTTCTTATAGAATGTTTTATTCTATACTTATTTTCACACAATGAGAGAATAATTAACATTGCTGCCAGAGAGGGGCTGGACAAGAAAGGTTGGCAGGAGGTGAGGCCCTTGTAAATTTCACTCGTTCATTTTCTCACCACCAAATATCTGTTGTTGGACCATTTGTGCTGGGCCTGCGCCAAGTTGAAACGAAGGTAGTGGGTGGTTGCTTAGATCTGGCCCTCTATTACTTGAGCCACAATTATACTTCTGGCTTTTTTTTTTTGGTCGATGGTGGGGCTTGAACTCTGGGCTTGGACATTGTCTCTCAGCTCTTCAGCTCAAGCCGAGAGCTCTATTGCTTGAGCCACAGTGTCACTTCCGGTTTTCTAGTGGTTTATTGGAGATAAGAGTCTGGTTTTCTAGTGGTTTATTGGAGATAAGAGACTGGGTCTTTCCTGCCCGGGCTAGCTTTGAACCTCGATCCTCAAATCTCAGCCTGTTGAGTAGCTAGGATTACAGGCGTGAGCCACAGCGCCCGGCATACTTCTGGCTTTTTGAAGGTTAATTGGAGATAAATCTCTCAGATTTAGCTGCCTAGGCTGGCTTTGAACTTAATATACTATCTTAAACTCATGAGTGGAACCTGCTCTTTTGTTCTTGTTTTTGGTTATCAGGCTTTAACTCAGTGCCTGGGCACTGACCCTGAACTCTTCGGCTTAAGGGTAGTGCTCTACCACTTCGAACCACTGCAATACTTTTGGTTTTCTGGTGATTAATTGGAGATAAGAGTCTCACAGACTTTCCTGCTCATTAGCCTTGAACCTCAATCCTCTGATCTCAGCCTCCTGAGTAGTTAGGATTACAGGCAAGAGCCCCTTCACCTTGCTTGAAACCTGCTCTTCTATGAGGGAAGGGGCTCCGATTATCTCCATTTTACAGATGTAGAAACAGGCAAAAAATGAAATGACTTGTCTATGATGTCACAAGTTAGTAAATGGCAGAGCTGGGGCTTTTATCTTTTATCTTTCCAATTGCAAAGTACACTCTCAAATAATACTCCATTTGTGTGTGGCCTTTATCATCCCATCATATTCCTGTACCAAGGAATCAACAACACTCACAGGTGTGATTAAGTACATGGCTCTGTCTGGTGAAGAGAGTGTCTGGGTTCGAGTCTCATGTTCACTATTGAATTGGGATTGAGATGTTTATATGACCAAGATTCAAGTTTTGTAATCTTGTCCCTGGCCAATCATTTGTTCTGTGTTCCAGTGGCCAGGTGTGTAAGACTAGGATAATTTATTACCAAGTTCACCCATTAAAGTTAGCTTTATATTTCATTTGAGTGAAGATGGCAACCTTGGGCTGAGTGTCTCATTCAGTGGTATTCTGTACATTTTTAGCATGTTGGGAAGGAGGAGGGAGGTGAGGGTAGAGGAAGACGAACCGAGAGGAAGATGTACAGGTAGAAGTGGAAGTTGGCCAGGTATCAATGTCTGGAGCCTGTAATCCTAGTTACTCAGGAGGCTAAAATCTGAAAATGATGGTTCAAGGCAACCAGGGCAAGAAAGTCTGTAAATTTTTTTTTTTTTTTGGTCGGTGGAGGGGCTTGAATTCTGGGCTTTGGCGCTGTCCCTGCGCTCTTCACCTCAAGGAGAGTGCTTTAAGGCGAGTGCTCTACTGCTTGAGCCACAGTGACACTTCCAGTTTTCTAGTAGTTTATTGGAGAAAAGAGTCTCACAGAATTTCCTGCCCAAGCTGGCTTTGAACCACGATCCTCAAGTCTCCGCCTCCTGAGTAGCTAGGATTACAGGTGTGAGCCACCAGCACCCAGCAAGATTTTTATCTCAAATAAACTACTCAGAAAAGACTGGAAGTGGAACTGTGGCTCAAGTGGTAAAGCACTAGCCTTGATTGAACACAAAGAGGCTCACTGACAGTGCTCAGGCCCTGAGTTCAAGCCCCAGGACTAAAGAAAAAATAAAACAAGAGATGAAGTAGAAGAGAAAGATAGGGCTTTGTGTTAGTAATATAGTTTTTTGTTGTTGTTGCTATGACAAATAACTTGCCCGAAATAACCTAAGGGAAAAAGGATTAATTTTGCTTCGTGTCACAGATTTCAGGCAATCATGGCAAGAGAGATTTCTAGTTTAGTTAATCTGATGTCCACACACACACACACACACACACACACACACACACACACACACACACAGGCTTGCTTTACTCATCAGCTGGATGCATCTAAACCCAACCCAACACACACACACACACACACACACACACACACACACACACACACACACACACACACACACACACAGGCTTCCTTTACTCATCAGCTGGATGCATCTAAACCCAATCCATCTCAGTTAAGTTCATCCTCAAGATTTAGCCATCACAGATGTCAACTTCATTTGCCTCCAGATTTGCCTTACTTGTTCTCTCACAACTCACCTATAATTTATCATTGTTGGGTTTGTTTTGTTTTGTCAGTTATGGGGCTTGAAATCTGGGCCTGGGCTATGTCCCTGAGCTCTTCAACTTAAGGCTAGTGCTCTACCACCTGAGTCACAGCACCACTTCCAGTTTACTGAGTCATTCATTGGAGATAGGAGTTTCACAGACTTTCCTTCCCGTGCTGGCTTTGAACCGTGATCCTCATAGCTCAGCCTCCTGAGTAGCTGGGATTACAGGCATGGGGCGCCAGTGCCCAGCTTCATTGTTGGATTTTTTTTATCAATCTTAAACTATTGTGTGTGTATATGTATGATATGTATGCACCTGTATGCATGTGTACACATGCTGATACTGTGGCTGGAGCTCAGCCTCTGTGAGCTCTCCCTTACCTTTTGTGTTCAAGATAAGGCTGATGCTAACACTTGAGCCTTGCCTCCATTTTGGTTTTTTTAGGCCAGGATCTAGTGGCTCACACTGTAATGCTAGCTACTCAGGAGGCTGATATCTGATGATTGAGGTTCAAAGCCAGCCAGAGCAGGGCTCTTATCTCCAATTAGCAACCTACTGTGATGTAAAGTGGTAGAGCACTTGCCCTGAGGAATAGGAGCACAGGTGAAGCAACCAGGCCCTGAGTTCAAACACCACAAACAACAAAAACAAACTGAAAAGTCTCATGAACTTTCTTGCCTGACCTGAGCTGACTTTGAAACATGATCCTTAGATCTCAGGCTCTTAAAGAGCTAGGATTACAGGTGTGTGTGAGCCATTGGCACCCAGCTTTTAGACTCCGAGATAATGGATGTTCCTAAAATTGTCAGAACTTTTTGCCTTGAATGGAGCCTGTAAGATGCAGAACAGGGTCAAAGCTGGGTGTAGAGTGGCTCTGCCCAATGGAAAGGGCAGAACTGAGCATCTCTGCAAGCTGAGTGGCTTAGACAACAGTTTTTAACCCTCCCCTGGGGTCCACATCTGTCAGGCCTTGGAACCTTCCAGAACAGCTCTGTAAGTCACAGGTGGCGGATGTTGTATATGGAGATATTCAGTCAACTAATCCAGTAAACAGGATCAGCAGGACCTAGCTGGATTCATGGACTGCCAGAGGGCCTTTCACTGAAGGAGATGTGCCTGCTTGTGGCTCTTCTGCTCACCACTGGCCAACCTTGAACTCAGTATCTGAACACTGTTCCTGGGCTCTTTTGCTCAAGACTGCTACTCTACCACTAGAGCCGTAGCTCCATTTCTGATTTTCTGGTGGTTAGTTGAAGATAAGAGTCTCATGGATTTTATGCCCAGGTTGTCTTTGAATTATAATCTTCAGCTCTCAGCTTGCTAGGTAGCTAGGATCAAGGTATGAGGTACCAGCCCCCAGCCCAAGTTTTTTGAGCCCAAGTTTTTCTGTTTGTAGAATAGTGGTGTTCTGAGTACATTTTGCAATATTGTTATTTTGTGTTTCTGTGTGTCTGTGTCTAATGGTCCTGGGGCTTGAACTCAGGGCTTGAGTACTCTCCCTAAGCTGTTTTTTGGTTTGTTTTGGTTTTGGTTTCGTTTTTTGCTCAAGGTTAATGGTCTACCACTTGAGTCTAAGCTCCATTGCTGGCCTTTTGGTAATTAGTTGAGTAGCTAAGAAACAGGCCTAAGCCACCAATAAGAAAGGTACATTTTATCAAAACAAATATGACTACATCCAAAACAAGAATACACATTTCATGTCCGGTGCCCATGGCTCATGTCTGTAATCGTAGCTACTGTGTGAGCCCTGTGACAGGCTCTACCTTTTAATAGCAGTCATTTTTCTCACTTACTTACTGTGTCCAGAATTCTTGCATTAGCTAGGCACCAGTTGCTGATGCCTGTAATCCTCACTACTCAGGAAGCTGAGATCTGAGGATCAGTTCAAAGCCAGCCTGGACAGGAAAGTCCCTATGAGATTCTTAGTTCCAATTAACCACTGAAAAACTGGAAGTGGAGCTTTGGTTCAAGTGGTAGAGTGCTAGCCTTGAGAACAAAAACTCATGGATACCACCCAGATCAAGAGTTTAAGCCCCAGGAGCAGAAAAAATAAATTCTTGCATTGTGCACAAGGGACTTACATACCACTAATCCCAATACTCAGAGGATTGAGTGTGATTAAGATTCCTTCCTAAACCAGGTACTAGTGGTTCATATCTATAATCCTAGCTACGCAGGCAGCTGAGATCTGATTATCAAGGTTTAAAGCCAGCTTGGGCAGGAAAGTCTGTGAGGCCCCTATCTCCAATTAGCCACTTTTTGAAAAGCCAGAAGTGGAGGTATCACTCAAGTGATCACTAGCCTTAAACAAAAGATCAAGGAGTGGGACTAGGCCTTGAGTTCAAGCCCCAAAATTGGGACACATACACACACACACACACACACACACACACACACACACACACACACACACACACACACACACACACACACACACAATTTTTTCCTATGGTCTCTCTGTTCTCTTTGGCCTCTGCATGCAGGCCATGAAGCATGGATGGTGTAGATTCAGATCCATGGCTCTCTTGGTGGGTGTCAATGATGCCCATTGAGCAACTCCCTTTGATCCTTTTACCATTTCCATGGTTCCTCAGCCAGCTGTTGACTCTGCTCCTCAGCACTCAACACCTGTGGCTTTCTTCAGAGGAAAAAGGAAGCTAGAGGGATGACCAAATGGATGAGGGCAGCAGGAGGAGATTGTTCACTGCAACTCAAGGCTCTCCAAGTTCAGGCTTGCACAGAACCCCATATCACCCCGTTACTTAGCCTCCTGTTCTTCTGATCCCCTGGAACATCATACACCTTACATATAATCATTTCATGGACTCCCTGGAAACCTTGAGGAAGCATCACTTCTTCATTGCTGTCTATTCTTCCTCTGTCCACATATTGTCTTCACTGAGTATATCCCTCTTCCTCAGCATTCCTTCAGTCTCCATGTAAGTCTGGGTGATGCCTCTGAACTTTTTTGCTCAAGACTCGTGCTCTACCACTTGAGCCACAGCTCCATGTCCAAGTTTTTAATAGTTAATTGTAGATAAGATTCAACTTGCTTTCCTTCCCAGGCTGTCTTTGAACCATGAGCCATAGATCTCAGCCTCCTGATTTAGTTAGATTTACATGGATAAGTCACCAGTGCCTGTCCCTAAGCCTTTTTAAGTTACCTTCAAGGTCATTGAAAGCCCAAGAATTCTTCGAACAATCTCACCAACTCTCCCAGGAATCATAACTGTCCTTGATTCTCTGCCCTCATAAGGGTGCTCTGAGTATTTGGATACAAGGAAATGTGCCATTTGACAATCATCATTGAAACAGTATAACACAAAAAATTTGTGTTGTATACATTTTGCCTTTATAAGTTTAGGTGAAAAATACTGAGTTACAATATTCGTGTTCTCCATGGTGTTTAAATTATGTAAATGAATGTGTCAAATACAAATGCTCAGTGGAGTCCTAGTATATCTTTGTATTAATAGAATAATAGATCATTCATCTCTAAGTGTATTTGAGTAATAGCTAGTTTTAGTGAAGATGTGACTTTTTGTTGGAACATTATTTTTGTTGGAACATCAGTTTTTATGAATTCTGTATGTACATTAATGGAGAAATGAATTAGTTTTGTACTATCTGTTAGAGTATATTAGACTTTGCCAGAGAACCATGCAGACATCCAGATACAAAGAACAAGGTAAGATTTATTGACAGCAGTGGAACTGGCAAGATCCCTTTTCATAAGGGAAGAGTGAGAAGGGCCGGCTATTGTTTGAGATGACATATATAATTAGGGGCCAGGAGGTGGAGAACCAGTGTGGATGTGTGGACCAAGGGATCCATCATGGTGGACTAGGATTTATGGCTGCTGCCCAAATAGTAGATAAGGGGCTCTGCAGCTGCCCAGACCTTAAGGTCACTCTAGGGAGTTCTTGCTGCCTTATATGGTGTTAGCTACCCCAGAAGAGAACCATCTCAAGGTAAAGAGGGCTTGAAGGGAGGCTGATCATTAACTGCCTTTAATTAATGGGCCTAGTGTTGACAAGGAAGGGAGCATGCCAAGCTGTGGAAAGGAGAAGAAGCATGCTTTGCTATGGGAAATAAGCTTATTGGGCTATCAATATTTAGCAACTAATGGACTGTGGATTTGTCTTTAGTGGAGAATTTGATGCTTTACTTGAGACATAAAAAAATTCTTCTCCCATAAGAAGGCCTTTCCTCCTATGTATAATGTTTTGAGCAGGAAAATTTCAGTAAAATTACACAGGTTCTTTCCTGACTACCTCATTTGCCTTCTCTCCCAGTCATGCTTCCTGAATCTTCTGTTCATTGTCAACAGCAAGAATGAAAGACTCTCTGGTGAGCTGCATTTTATTTCTCATTTTGTATTACATTCTATTTTATGAACTTAAAGGTGGCCAAGATTTAAAAACAGAAAAAAAAAACAGATCCAACTTCAGTAACATGTTCATAAATCACATAAAGATGGCTATTAGGTTTAGCATACTATAAAATCTGACATTCTTTTTTTTTGTATTTGGGTCCGGTCGTGGGGCCTGAACTCTGGGCCTGGGCACTGTCCCTCAGCACTTCAGCTCAAGGCTAGCATTCTACCACTTGACCCACAGTGCTACTTCCGGCTTTTTGCTTATGTGGTGCTTAGGAATCGAACCCAGGTCCTCAGGCACGCAAGGCAAGTGATCTACCACTGAGCCAGCTTCCCAGCCCTAAAATCTGACATTCTGTCTATATTAAGTGCAGATTTGCTTCAGCTTGTTTCTAGTTTTTCTGATGTGAGAAAAAGTAATCACACTGTTACATGATTCAATTACCCAGAGGAGGTGACATCTAATGGAAGGTGAAGGTTCCCTAGCAATTTGTCAGAGATCCCATCCTCATGAGTAACACTGAACTATCTTAATGAAGTCTTAAAGGAGTTGCTGAAACAGTGTGGTCACACACACCTTTGAATGTTTAGAAGACTGAGTAAGCAATATGTACTTAAATTATTCTTTATACATTATTGGACTGCTTCATGGTTGCTTTTTTACTTGAAACTTAGGCTGTATGTGATGATATATGGTCAATGATTTTTCTAGAAATCTCTCTATTTTTTCTAAGGTGTCCTCACAAGATTCCCACACACACACTATTTTCTGTTTCAGTCTTTGTTTTCTGCTCTCTAGCTTTGTTTATTTGTATTTTTCTTTATGTATCTATTTTTCTCTGTGTATTTTTTTCCCAGCCTGTCTTCCCTCCATCTGTCTCTCACTTTTTACTTTTCTTCAAATGCTCTGTCTGGGAACTAGCTTTTCTTAAAAATTTTCCTTTGCTGCAGTGGCTCTTAGAATTGGCATTTTTCTTACACATTGTATGATTGCTCATTTTGCCATATTCCATTTGAAGACAGGTCTTGCTATATAGTTCAGCTTGCTCTTGAAATTTTATGTAGTCTAGGCTAGCTGGTAATCCCCAATTCAGGGAGTATACGTCTATTCCATCCTTTTTGGCTACATTAACCATTACATATGGCCACATTGTTTTATGGTCATGCTTTCCATCCATCTACACCGTTTTTCACCTTCCATATATGAGGCTGTAAAATCATTAAATACACAGCTCCTACCAGTCTTTGGAATCATTTTTATAATTAGTGGGTCTATGAGTTTGTTGATCCTTGGAAGCACAGTAAGGGAAACCATACCACGGCTGATACTTGATGCCTGGTGTATTTTATTTAGCTTAATTGTATTCAAGATATATCCCTGCTGTAAAATGTACTAAAGCTTTCTTCCTGTTAAACACATTTATCTATTCTTTCCAGGCTTCTGTCTTTTGGTTATTGTGTGTAGTTGTTGTGTAGTGATTGTCCAAATATTTGTTCTAGTCCCTGCTTTACTTCCATTGGTATAAATCTAGAAATAGAAATGCTAGACCATATTCTTTTGTAATTCTATATTTAGTTCTTTTAGAAGTCTCCATACCATCGTTAATTGTTTTACATTGCTGTCAGAAATGCATCAAAATTCACTTTGTTGTCATATCTTTCCCAACAGTTGTTAGACTTTAGAAACTTTTTTCTTGTTTCTGTTTAAAAGTATGTATGAGGACTGGGAAGTTGGCTCAGTGGTAGAGTGCTTGGCTTGCATGCATGAGGCCCTGGGTTAGATTCTTCAGCACCACATAAGCAAAAAGAAAAAAGCCTGAAGTGGTGCTGTGGCTCATGTGGTAGAGCGCGAGCCTTGAGCTGAAGAGCTGAGGGACAGCTCCCAGGCCCAGAGTTCAGGCCCCATGACCGAACCCCCCCCCAAAAAAAGTATGTATTCAGTAATTTCATTTTTATTTGAATTTTTTCTAATAACTACTGACATTGAACTTTTTTATATTTAATGAGCTACCTGTATATATTTATTTTAGAAAAGTCTCTTCAGTTTTTTTTTTTCCATTTTGAAATTAGATTTTGTGCCATGGGGAGGAGGTTAGTTATAGATTTTTGGTGGGTTTTCTTTTTTTGTTGTTGTTGTTTTTAATGAACTCTGGGCCTGAGCACTGTCCCACAGCTCTTCAGCTCAACGCTAGCATTCTATCACTTGAGCCACAGCACCATTTCCAGCTTTTTCTGCTTATATGGTGCTCAGGAATCAAACCCAGGGCCTCATGCATGCAGTGCAAGCACTCTACCACTGAGCCACCTTCCCAGCCTTGTTTTATATTTTTAATTCACTGTGGTTAGTAATCTATTTAGGGATATATGCAAGTATTTTCTCTAACACCATGCTTTCTCTTCCTTGTTGATCACGCCTTCTGATATACAATGTTTTAATTATATGCACTAAATTTGATTTGGTTTAATATCAGACACTTCTGGTGTCCTATCAAAGGAGTCACTGTCGAGTCTAATGTCATGAAGCTTTCCTCCCTTCTCTCTTCTTTTCCTACTTTCCCTTCCCTTCTTTTTCCCCTGTTTTCCACTACTGTCTTGTCAGCTCTTCTTTTCTCTGTCCCCTTTCTCTCCTCTCGCCACTCCACTCATTTTCATTTCTCTTTATGTCTGGAGCCTGTGTTGCCACAATTAGTGTCGAAGCCCCGACCATGCTTTCTTGTGCTAGTAGTAGATCTTGAATTCAGTCAGTCAGTCACTGTTGACACTTTGATGTAAGCCATGCCTCCAACCTGTTACTTGCTACTTAATTTGAGTTGTCCTCCATGGCTGCTTCCAGACCTCAGCCTCCTTAGTAACTAGGATACATTCTTGTTCCTGAAGCACTTGTTTTGTTTTTCATACCAGAACATACTGTTCCTGGTTTATATGGAATTAATATTCAACCTCAACTCCAAAATTTCAAATTAATTTGAGTTGTCCACCATGATAGCTTCCAGACCTCAGCCTCCTTGAGTAGCTAGGGTCTGATAACAATCTTGAGCTAGAGCACTTGTTTTGATTTGCTTTTTTCTTACCTGAACATTTAACACTAACAGTTAATTTGATACTAAAACAAGATTACTGGTTTATGTAGAATTAATATTCAACCTCAATTCCAGCATTTCACGTTTCAAATTAAGTATTATATTTCTAATAGTTGTACCTATTATAACTAGTACATTTTCTTAACTAAGCAAACAGTTTAGGCTAGCACAACTACATGGAAAAATCTACATTTTCTGAAGACTTCCTCTACCCAATGGATTATCTATTGAAGGTTATTTTCTTTCAACACTTTACACATATATTTCCTTTTTGTGTGCTAGTCAGCATTCACCACTGGTATTGTTATGCTGGATTGGTGGGATGATTGTTGGCTATTCCTCCTTTGTAATGGGGTTCAAAGTAGGAATAAAAAGTCTTTCCATTTAGCCTCTGCAAAACAAATTAGTACATATTTCATTCCAACTTTTAAAATTTCTTTCTATAGTTTTTAGGTCATATCACTTTTTATCCTTTTTATCCTCTGTTGTGCTTGTGGTGGTCATATTTCACATTTTTTTGTCATTTTTAATGTTCCAGAAGCCCTTTGCCCTTTGCCTCCATCCTTCAATAAAGGCCTAATAAAATGCAATTGTAGTCAAGGAACATTTTATTCCTCTGCCACCTAAATTTCTTATTGTAGGAGGTATGCAATGCTCACAAAAGTTATGTAGCAGTTCTTACAGAGGAAGGAAGTATCAGGGTATCTATGACCACATTTCAATCATTAGAATTTCTTCAGGCTGGGGAAGCACCAGCTGCTGCATGGGAAGGAGGCTCCTGCTGAGGCCACCGCTCCACAGGCCCCTGGCTGCTTTGTGCCTGTGTCTGGGAAAGCCAGTGTAAGATGAAGATAGTCTTTCCCCAGCCATTTGGATAATCAAGAGTTTGGGACAGATCCTTTGAAAGTGAGGAGCCAGGTGAAAAGCACAGGCTATGGTGTTGAAATGGATTAATAAGGAACAATGTTCTGTTATATTCTGTTATGTAAGACAGCCATGAAAGTGTATTGTTTTAACAATTCATTTTCCTACAGACTACCCCATCAAACCACCTGAGGTTGTGTTTACAACAAGAATTTATTATCCAAATATTAACAATAATGACAGTATGTGTCTTGATATTCTAAGGTCACAGTGGTCTCCTGCTTTAACTATTTCTAACGTTCATTTATCCATTTATTCACTGCTATGTGATCTGAACCTAGATGACCTCCTAGAGCCAGAGATTGCATGGACAATAAAAGAGACAGAAACAGGTACAATAGAGTATCTTGGGAATAGAATCAAAAGTATGTCATGTGATGCTACCTTAAAGTCAGAATAACTTGCATTATAGCTGGAATGAACTTGAAAGTATTGTTCCTTTTTTGATTTCTTGTCTGGCTGCTCCCCTATCAGACCTCATCTTTTCTTTTAAATTTTATTTTTCCCTTACCTCCCTCTCCATTCATTCACATTCTCATCTGAGAAGACTTAGGTTCTTCCAGCTTTAGACAATAAATGCTTTTAGAAACTGTAGTTACAAGAAAGCAGTTGCCCAAGACTCAATTTGTTTTAAAGTTCAGCATTTGTATTATGCAGCCAGTATGTGCACTTTTTTTTTTGTCGGTCATGGGGCTTGAAATCTGGGCCTGAGTGCTGTCCTTCAGCTCTCCAGCTCAAGGCTAGCATTCTACCACTTGAGCTACAGCGCCATTTCCTATGTTCACTGTTAACCTGATTATGAAACCAAACCATTCCTCACTACTTTAACATGATGAAGAAGCCACCTGAGGGGGCTGGATCTGGATTCTCACTTGTCACATCAAAGGAAACAATATTATAGCAGCATCCATTCTTGATGAAGCCTTCCACTGTTAGAGATTTGAGGTTACATGTACTTTATGCTCCTAAATGATGTGGCTGGAGAATTGGTATTGAATTTATATTATCAGCAGAACAGAAAATGTTGTTTATTTTATGAAGGTCAATAAAGGAGTGAGCTGTTCTTCTCCAGAGAATGGAAATTAGAAGTCAAACACACTTTGTATTTCAAAATAGGGTATCAAACATTTGTAATTTTCATTTAAATTGTTAGGAGACGGAGCTATTAGTTAATCTGTCTTCCAATACACTGCTTCATATAGCACTGAATAAATGATGCAAGTTGTTACTAGATAAGTGATGGATAGCTCTTCTAGTAATTGATTTATTTTTCTACAGTAAAGTTTCATAAATCAGAGTTAGCTGCCTGAATTAATCAGTATGGAGAATATATTTTCTAAATGGAAAGCTGTTTTTATTATTTTCCATGTGCATCCCCTAACTAAAACTTCTCTGTGCCATGTGCATTTGAAGCTGCAGCGGGAGGGGAAAACGGAGTAATAGTGGGTTACAGTTTACAAAATAAAGTACTGTTGTTGTGGGAGTTGTAATGAGGCTGTGTTGAATATAACCATGAGATATTTGGCATCCATGGGTTTGTTCAGCCATTTACATTAATGAGCATTAAATGCAGCAGATATAATTTCAGATGACTTAACTAGGTAGGTAGGAAGAAATAAGGAGTACTCCAGACCTGCTCTCCTGATAAGTAAAATAGATCATCCGTGCTGGAAGACATAGCCTGGGATTCAGAACTGCAGCTTTTAGTTGAGAAAGGATGATGAGCTGAAGAATCTTTGTTCTTCCGTGGTTCTGATAGGCAGGAATATCAGAAAAGGAATTTTTAAAAGACTTTGATCCAATGTGAAGACAAAATTTAAAATTCCCATAGATACCTCATAATTCTTAGTGAGAAGTTCGAACGTAAGAAATGTAGGTATAAAATCTTACTCCTAGGAACAATTCATGCTTACATGATAGGCAACGTGATATGTAAGAAATATTATGGATTCTGAGAATAGAAAATATTTGTGTTCCTCACCTAATGGTTGAGAAGCAATACAACAATATATATAAATTATTTCAAGGAAATAAAAAACAACTATTTCCTTATGACCAAACAAAATAAAAATTGAGAAAAACAACCCAAAGAATACGAAAGGTTATACTTTGTACACAGCTTACTACTTTGACAGTACATGGGTAAGTAATTTTAGGAAATATTTCCTCTGTTATCAAAAGAAGAAAATTGAAACACAGACATTTTTTTCCATTGTAAAACATCAGTATTACTTTCTTAATTAAGACATTATGGAGAAAAGTACATATTTATCAACAATCCATTCCTACTTTGATTTAAAATATTTAATAATTAGAATGAGAAAAAAATCTTTACAGTAAGGAATCTTTGGATCTCATTTGTGTTTTGTCTTTTTTTCTGTGACTTATTTTAGGTATCTGAGAAATGAATAAGATATGCCAGCAAAATCCAATTGACAGTCCATGTGAAGTCTCAGTCACGAAGAGTAATACAGTGGAGGAAAGAGTGAGTTTAGTAACTTTTCATGTGAGCTCAAAACATAAGCCAGAGTTGAGTAGGAAAAATGAGGACTCCCTTGAGATGAGGACTGAGGGTTTCATTGAGTGTCAGAACATGCCTTCCTATAATGAGCCTGATTAGATATGTGCTGCATATAGGCCTGGTGTATCCGTAGTTGATCAATCCCTTAGATATTCTGACCATTTTAGTCAAAATGATGTGAGTCCAAATGAGCTGCCATATTTTGAATATGGTGGAGAAGGAAAAGCATTATACTCAGAGAGCATATTCTTAAGACAGAATGAATATAACCATAATGAATATAGAGATTACTATTATAACTCTGCTCACTTTTCCCAGAAAGTACTTCAGGGAGGAAGAAAAACTCCTGAATGTAGTCTGTGTGCAAAACTATTCTACTTAAGACCTACAGCCACTACACATGAGAAAAGATACACAAGAGAGAAACATTGCACATGTAATGCATGTGACAAATCTTTCAGTAAGGAAATAGACCTGATAAAGCCTCAGAGCAAATATCCAGAGAATTCCAATGAGCGTATCAGTGTTTAAAATTTACCTCTCAGATGTCAGACCTGAATTTACAGCCTCAAACACCAACAGAAGAAAAACTCTGAATATGAGGAATATAGGCAATTTTCCACCCATAGAAATTACACAGCATGTGGAAAGTCATTCAGACAGAAGTCAAAATTCCTTTTGCATCAGAGAACACACACAGCAGAGAAACCTTATGAATGTATCAAATGTGGAAAGTTGTTCAGACAGAAGACACACATCACTTTGCATCAGAGAACTCACATGGGAGAGAAACCTTATGAGCGTAAGGAATGTGGGCAGTGTTTCACCTAGAAGTCACAACTTGTTATTCTTCAGACTATACACACAGGAGAGAAACCTTATGAATGTAACAAATGTGGAAAGTCAGGCAGAAAAAAAAAGCCTTGTTTTACATCAGAGAAGATATGGGAGAAACAGTATGAATGTGATAAATATGGAAAGGCTTTCATACGGAAGTCACCCCTCATTTTGCATCAGAGAATACACATGGGAGAGAAACCTTATGTATGTAACAAATGTGTAAAGTTGTTCAGACAGAAGACAAACCTCACTTCACATCAGAATATACACCAAAGAGCAACATGAATGAACAGGTGTGGAAAGTCTTTCATGCATCAGTCACATGTCACTTCACATCAGAGTTTACACAGGAGAGAAACCTTACAAATACAACAGGTAGGAAGTCACCTACAAGTCAGACCTTACTAAACATCAGAGAAGTCACACAGAAGAGAAACCCTGTGAATGTAAGAATTGTGCAAAGCCCTTTACCCAGAAGTAAAACCTTAATATGCATGTGAGGACACACTCATGAGAAACCCTATGAAAGTAAAAAACTGGACAGACATTCAAACAGAAGTCACAACTCACTTTATATCAGAGAGCACACACAGTAGAGAAACCTTATGAAAGCAACATGTGCAAAGACCTTCAAACAGTTCACACCTCAGCAGGCATAACAATTTACATAGGTTAGAAACCTCAGGAATGTAGTATATGTGCAAAGTCCTTCACCCAGCATTCACACCTTAGCAACTCATGTGAAACCTTCGGAATGTAATAAATGTGGAAAATTTCTCACGTGAAACATATCTCACTATGCATCAAAAAGCACACATGGGAGAGAAGCCTTAAGAATGCAGCCTAGTGTTTAGTCTTTCACCCAGAAGGCACTGCTCAGGCTCTATAATTAGATATCACAAGAGAGAACTGTTTAAAAAGAAACATGTGGGAAGTGGTGCTGTGGCTCAAGCAGTAGAGTGCTTGCCTTGAGCTAAAAAGCACAGGGACAGCACCCAAGCCCAGAATTCAAACCCCACAACCGACAAAAACAAAAAACAAAAAAAGAAACATGTGGAAAGTTGCAAAACAAGAGTTTCACAAAACTAAGTTTGTATCAGAAAACGAACACAGCAGAGATCATATGAATGTAACAGATGTGGAAAATCCACCAAGAAAGCAGGCTGTCATTTTGAACACACAGAAAAGAGAAACCTGAGCACAAATTTAGAAAGTAACCTGGATGGCATTCTTAGTATTCATTAGAGAACTGACTTACATAGGAGAAAATAGAACTAACAAATGTGTAATTACTGAATCCGAAGTCAGTCTTCACAGCATCTGAGAACACATACAGCAGAGAAACAATTGAGGATAACAAATATAGAAAAACATTTTGCCAGGGGCTGGGAAGTTGGCTCAGTGGTAGAGCACTTGCCCTGCATGCTCAAGGCCCTGCGTTCAATTCCTCAGTACCACATAAGCAAAAAGAAATAAGCCGGAAGTGGGCACTGTGACTAAAGTGGTAGAGCACTCGCCTTGAGCTGAAGAGCTGAGGGACAGCGCCCAGGCCCAGAGTTCAGGCGCCACAACCAGACCCCCCCCCCAAAAAAAAGAAAAACATTTAGCCAGAAGTCACCTGTCTACAGGTAGCAACGTTCTTTCATATGCAGAAAAGCTTAAGTTTTATGCAATCCCATTTTTCTGGTTTTCCCTTGATTTATTTAAATTCTGGATCTTCAGGAAGTTTTGACCTGTGCCACAGAGCCTTAGTGTTTTCCCTATCCCTTCGTGTAATATACTCAGGGTATCTGGTCATCCATTTGATCTAATTGTTATTCATTCTGGTGCAGGATGATATAGAAGGATCTAATTTGTTCTCTGGATGTATAGCCAATTGTGCCAGCATCAGTGTTTGCAGACGTTGTCTTGTATATTGAGTTTTTGTCTCCCTTATCAAATGTTTAGAGGCTACCCACAGGTCTGCGGGTTCTATTACTAGTAGTAGTAGTAGTACAGCTTTGTTAGAGAGTTTGAAGCTTGGTATTGATATTCTTCCAGCACTGTTTTTCCCACTAAGGACTGCTTTTGCTATTCAACATCTCCAGTAATTCCATACGCATGTGGGATCACTTCTTCTATGTACTTAAAAAATATTGTTGAGAGTTTAAAGGGTATTGTGTTGAATTTGTAAATAGCTTTGTGAAGTATTGACATTTTCATGATGATGATCCTCCCAATCCAGGGGCATAAGTTTTTCCATTTCTTTCAGTGTGCTTTAATTTCCCTTGAGGTTTTAAAAGTTTTCATCATAGAGGTCCTTCACATCTGATTAAGTTAATTTCTAGCTTTTGTTTTTATGAGCCAATGGGGTTGCTTTACTGATTTCAGCCTCATTCTTCTCATTGTTGGCACACAGGAAAGTTACTGAATATTTTGTGTTAATCTTATAGCCTGCTGCTTTGCCAGTTTCCAATCAGCTCAAGTAAGTTGGGAGAGGAATCTATGACATAGTCTCTTTCAATGCAAGATCATGTCATCTGTTCCTGAGAAGAATGTATATTCTTATGCTGCACGGTGAGTTATTCTGTAGATGTCTATAAAGTCTAGATGGTCAATGCAGTTCTTTAATACTAAGGTATCTCTGATTAAATTTGCTGGGTTGATCTATCTATAGGTGATTTTGGTATATTAAAGTCACCAAAAATCAATGTGTTTGGATCTGTGTATATTATGGGGTAAGTAGTATCTGTTTGAAGGTGGGTGTTCATTTGGGGTATAGGTATTTAGAAGTGTTATATCCTCCCATAGGAAAGATCCATTTATTAGTATGTCATGGCCTTCTTAGTCTCTTCTTACTAATTATAATTTGAAGTATATTCTATCTGATATTAGTATTGCTATTCTGGCCTGCTTAGGGGGACTACTTCCTTGATAGAATTTATTCTACCCATTCAGATGTTTCTGTGGGCAAGGTGTGCCTCTTGAAGACAGAAAATAGATGGGTCTTGTTTTTTGATTCAACTAGTCAGTCTATTTCATTTAATTGGGATTTAACTCCATGAGTATTGACATGAGTGAAAAGTTTGGCAATTCCTGCCATGTTACCCACCTTTGTATGGCCCGTACCTTCTCATTTCTTACTATGTTTATTTGGTTCTCTGGTAAACAGCTGTTTCTCTGACTTATACCACATTTTCCTGATCCATTCATCTACTGAGGGGCATCTGGGTTGGTTCCATATCTTAGCTATGGTGAATCATTCCACAATAAACATAGTTGTGCTGGTAGCTTTAGTGTAGCCTTGTTTGTGATCATTTGAGAAAATGCCCCAAAGTGGGATTGCTGGCGTGTAGTGGAGCTCTACGTGTAGTCTTCGGGTGATCTTTTGAATCCTTTTGAGGCTCAGGGCAGTGGAGCATCTGTAGACCGGTCTGGAGGGATTAAGGTGTGCGTGGGAAGTCTTTGGTGCATCCTTTTTTACATTTCATAAAGAGGCTGGGCTGTGTGGGTCACCCCTTTAATCCTATCACTTTTTGTTTAAATCCACTGTTTGAATTAATCTGGAGCACAACATCCAACCAAGGTGTAATTGCTGTGGCTCAGAAATCCCATCAGAAGCTACTTTCTGATTCATATGGGATGCTCTGTGTGTGGTTGGGTTATAAAGATGCCAGTGAACCATCCTGCTCTCCATGAGCCAGTGCTCCCAGCTCAGTTTCTATGGAACCAACATTTCCATGTCCTCCTTGCAGGTCCTCTTGAGCCACACTGGCAGGCTAGGACATTTGAGATGAAGGTTCTATCCTGCCTCTCTGGAGAGCATGTTCAGTGTGGGTGGAAGAGAAGGATGTCTGAGCTTTTCAATTCAATCATAGCTCTAGAACCACAGGAGTTTCATGGCACTTTTGCGGTACACATGTCCTATGCACAATCCATCAGGAATCTAGAGTAAATTGAGCCTAGATAGAACTGGAACAAGATCTTGTTTTTACAACTAAATGGTGTAAGCATACCTCCATGTCTGGGGGCAGTCCCTGACTTCAATTTACTGTACAATCAATAAGTTGTTGTACAAAAGAAATAACGCAAACAATAAGTAGATGACTCACACCTGTTGATGAGATCTGAGAATCACAGTTCAAAGCCAGTCAAGGCAAGAATGACTGAGAGAGTTATCTCCAATTACCCAGTGAATAGTTGGAAGTGGAGTCTGTGGGTCAACTGATAGAGTGGCAGCCTTGAATGGAAAAAGCTGAGGGATGGACAGTGACTAAGCCATGCATTTAATTCCCATTCGGGCATACAACACAGACATACACACACAAAAGAAGCAAAGAAACAGAAATTAAGAAAAATAGCCATCTTGCGACAGACCAGCTCGGCCGGAGCACTGGGACCGACGGGACAGGGATCTGGGGATAGGTGGGCAAAGGAGTCGGCGAAGTGACAAACAGACTCAGACTCAAAGGAGTTGCATCTGAGTGTATCTTTATTGAGGAGAATTAACATTTTTATACAGTGTGTGATTGTGACATAGATTCTTTGATTATTTAAGCACATAATCAATTTTTTAAGGCAAAGCCTTGATGAATTACATGAAAATTGATGACTATCCCACCAACTGTTTAAGCTAAGTGATGCAAAACAAATCTAGCATATTGTTTAATAGAATGTGTCATCTATTCAGCCTTTTTATGTTTAATAATTAACAAACCTAAGACAGGGCTGTACTTACATTATACTCTTTTTAATTTTATTTTTATCCAACTAATTTCATCATTATAACCTCCTGTATAAGGAAATGGTTCTTGGTTGGTTCAGGAAATATGTTACTAACTTTATATTTTGTGTGAAAACACCATCTATTCCCTATAACGTAAGTTGGACTAAACTTAATCATAACTGATGGGAGAATCTTTCTTTTTCTTATATAATCAGAGGTCCCTTCTTTTTTTAGAACTCTCTAAACTACTGGGATAACTCTTTTTAACTTAGTTTAATTCATTGATTTTGTCTGTTGGACATATCTGGAAATTATAAGTCTCTATATTTACTATGCATGAGCTGCAAAACCGCTTGTGAAGTTGAAGGAGTTTCTGGAGGCACCATCACATCAGATGATAGATTACTTGGGGCATTGCCCCCATTTAATCTTTGGCCTTAGTCTTTATTACTTAGAGAAGCCATCTCTATTGGACTGGAAAAATACAACATGCTCTGTTCGCGGATCAATAGAAAAATAGCCAAAACGAGAATAAAGGCAACGAATGTAAAGCCACGAAGAATATAGTAAGAATAAAGGTAGAGGCTAAAAAGGTGCAGCCAAGTGTATGGGAAGCCTTGAACCAACACCCCCTTCCTGAGGGCATGCTTCCTTGAAGCTCTTTGTCCAATGCGATCTCTCACGCAGACTCCGCAGAAGGTGGCATGACACCCACTGGTCACAGAAAGATGTCCACTCAGCTGGAGATACCAGGAACCACTGGAAGTGCAGAAACTTAAGCGTTTGACCTTGTTTCTCTGGCCAGAGACTATTCATTGAACTTGCAGTCCCTTATTCTGTTGTGAATGTCAAATCAGAAGCCATCTATCCAACACAGGCAGCTTTATGGAAGTGCTCCGCCCACCTGCGCCGGCCTCTCTTTGCTGAACCCAGCTAAGGACTCCTTACAGACACATCTTCATGGCTGCTTTGCCTGCTGTGATCTCTACTCCTTTCCAAATGCTTGCTTTGGCAGCTTCCCCTCCATTGTGCCTCTCGGACTGGGTTCCCATGCTGGTTGGATACTAAGCTGCTTGTTAGAGGAGGAAACAAGAGTTGTTGTATACAATGGCAGGCCTGAACTGGCTGGAGGCAGGACAGACGCTCTCCCAGGTGGGACTTGTCAGGGCACAGGGCAGACATCCTGCCACTGGGCCCTGGGTCACTGTGGTGAGCAGCAGTCACACTGGAACTTCTCTTTCTCAGAGAACAACGGGTTAAGTCTGACCAGATTGTCTTTTTTAGGGAATCCAGTTCTCCAGCAAATCCTGGGGGATGCCTGGGGCTTGAGTCTATGCCAGGCTCCACTCCTGTCCAGAACCTTTCATTCCAGAAGTTTTAACCAAGTGTATGTGGCGTGGCACCATCTCACTTTCTAGGAGACTGAGAATGCTTATTGAATGAATACAAAAAACAATGTATACATGAGTTCTGCTATGTGGACATGATTTACAAAGAGCTAAACTTAAATAGCTTATTGAGATTGGAGCATCAGTAAAATACTCTTTCTCATTTTTAAAATCAGATGATAAGCAGCATGTCAGCTGTGTGCAGTGCAATGAACACCATGGGAAACCTCGTAGTCCATGTGAAGAGCAATGCATACCCATCCTAAGTACCAGAAATAACCTAACACATGTAAATAAAAATATCTAAAGCTGCTGGTCACAGGATGCTCTTGACTATAAACCTGATGTCTATGGTTTCTCCTTTGAAACTAGACTCAGAATAAATTTCCATAAGACTCTTATCTCAAAATGTTTACCACAAATGTGGGAAGTAGAATTAGAGATGTGGCTCAACTAGTAGAGCAGTAGCCTTGGGAAAAGAAGCTCAGGAACAGCTCTGAGGTAATGAGTTCAATCCCTAAAATTGGTTATTTGATTGTGATGTATGGAAATTAATAGTTATAGTGTCTATATATGTACAAAGTGCACACATATGTGTCAGTTGTGTGGCTTGAACTTTGGACCTGAGTACTTCCCGCTGCTCCTAAGCTCAAAGCTATTGCTCTACAACTTGAGCCACAATACGACTTCTGATTTTCTGGTGGTTTATTGGAGCTAGGATGTCTCACAGAGTTTTCTGCCTGGGCTGGCTTTGAACCACGATCCTCAGATCTCAGCCTAATGAGTGGGATTATAGGTGTGAGCCACCAGCACCTGGTAAAATGCACACGTTGTTGTTGTTTTTTTGTTGGTTTTCTTTTTTGGGTCCAGTGGTGGGCCTGAACTCTGGGCCTGGGCTCTGACCCTCAGCTCTTCAGCTCAAGGCTAGCGCTCTACCACCTGAGCCACAGCACCACTTCCAGCTTTTTTTTTCTGCTTATGTGGTGCTGAGGAACCGAACTCAGAGCCTCATACAAGGCAAGCACTGTACCACTGAACCACCTTCCCAGCCCCCAAAATGTACACTTTTAAGAAATGCTCTTAGATGCAAAAAAATGAGATTTCTGTAATAGGGTTGTGAGAGTATTTCATTAAGTCTTTCACTACATATTCTACTTCATTTGAGGATGGCAGTGAACTCATTTCAAATAACAGTCCAATTGTGATTGGGTAGGCTTATAATTTAAAATTTAAGAAGTAAAGTCAGGAAGTTCTAAAGCCTTTTTGCAATATAGATATCAAAGGACATGACCCTGTGCCCATTTCTAATCTGTATTGTATAAGCTTTTGTCTCACAAATCACAGTTTAGTCTCCAGCTTTATGACTTGCTTACAATCAAATTATGAGAAAATTTTAAACAAATGCATAAGTAAAGTTGTCCAGATGCTGGCAGCTCACTCCTGTAATCCTAGCTACTCAGGAGATTGAGATCTGAGGATCGCAGTTCAAAGCCAGCCCAGGCAGGAAAGGCCATGAGACTTTTATCTCCAATAAGCCACCAGAAAACTGGAAGTGGTACTGTGGCTCAAGTGGTAGAGCACTAGCCATGAGGTGAAGAGCGGAGGGACAGTGCCCAGGCCCAGAGTTCAAGCCCCATGACAGACAAAAAAGAAAGAGGGGGAGGACTGGGAAGGTGGCTCAGTAGTAGAGTGCTTTCCTTGCATGCGTGGGGCCCTGGTTTCAATTCCTCAGCACCACATAAGCAGAAAATGCCAGAAGTGGCACCATGGCTCAAGTGGTAGAGCACTAGCCTTGAGTTGAAGAGCTGAAGGACAGCAGCCAGGCCCAGAGTTCAGGCCCCTTGACCGACAAAAAAAAAAAAAAAAGTAGATAGTTGTCTCACCTCCAAGTGTAATCATTACTTACCTTCAATAATAATAAGCTTATCTTGTTTCATTTATAATATACCTCACCTAGTCTTCTCCCTCATATCCAGTATTATTTTGGAGTAAGTATATGACCATTTTATTCATCAATACTTCAAAATATACCTGTAAAACAATATTAACAAGTTAGGTTTCCACAGGTTTTTTTTTTTTTTTATTGCTCAGTTTTTAGAAACTGTCATGTTACTCAGACTAAGTACTGGAGTACAAGTGTGCTTCAAGTATTTACAAGCACTCTGTTAGCAAATGGAATATTGTCCCAATTCTTTGCATTAACCAGATAGCTGATTGAATAATTTTTATTTCATCCTACACAAAAAATTAGAGGGCACATGACTTCTTGATTAACACTAGTGACTATTAGTAGATCAACCCTGTGTCTTTTGTTTTTATCTCTCTTTAGACAGCAGTGGTGAGGGTTTTTGTTTTCCTTCTTATGCTAATGAATTGAACTTCACTAATATTTTACCTGACTAAGCCATTCTTTGTCCAGAATCCTTATGTTCATGTGACCCCCCCGGCCCTGTCTCCCTCACTGTCTCTGTCATGTTGTTTGTTTTTTTTTTTTCTTCTTTTGTTGGTCGTGGGTCCTGAACTCTGGGTGTGGGTGCTGTCCCTCAGCTCTTCAGCTTAAGCCTAGCAGTCTACCACTTGAGCTACAGCACCCATTTCTGGCTTTTTCTGTGTATGTGGTGCTGAGGAATCGAACCCAGGGCCTCATGCACACAGGGCAAGCACTCTACTACCACTGAGCCAATTTCCCAGCCATCATGTTCGGTCTTCTTGAACCCTCCGTCAAATGCCTTGCACAGCATTAATTCAGTACATTTATTTTAAAACAGTAACTTTCTCCAAAAATAACTCAATAGCCCTATCTGGAGGCCTGATTCCTATGATTGTAAGCATAGGCTGTGAATCTACAAGATAAAGGGAAAGCTTTAACATTGTTTAAACAACAGAAAGCTCACAAAAAAACATACTCTATCCCTGCTTTTGTCTCTTCCTCTGTTAGTGTATATCTTTTAGAAGTCAGCTTCTTCAACTATTGGGTCAAACCTTCCAGAAGGAAAACTTGCAGATACTACGTTTGGGCATAAACCAAACTTACATGCCAGCTTTAGGTTAAGTAGTAGGTCTGTCCCTCTCCTGATACTGGATGGGGGTTTAGTTCACTGCCACAAGGTGGACTGCTGAATCTGCTCTCCTCATCGTTGGGACAAGTATGTGATGTTATTTCATGGTACCATATGTCTGTGGAGTGTTATGAAGTAGATTTTTCTGAATGTCCTTTTTCTGGCTTTCTAGAAGAATATCAATAAGCAAGAACATAAGCGGTCCCTGCAGCTTACATTCCATTCACTGTGCATATATTTTAGGTAAGTTTGAGTCTCCTAGATTATTGAATAATTCTAACCTCTGTAGTTATTTTTTTTTAACCAGCCCTTCCTTCTGTGCTTTTGGAGTAGTGCTTCTCCTACCCAGAAGTTAGTTTCTCAAGTTCCTACTAGGCATCACAATGACTAAAATAGTGATAGACTGATAATCTTGTCAAGACCTTTATCCAAGTCCCTTATAAGACAAAGTAGTATTGAACCCAGTGAGGATTTCTTGAGAACTTCAGTCTCTAATTGAATATCAAAGACAAAAACTAAAACCAAAGTAGTTTGGGGTCCTCAGTCCTACATTACAACAACTGCAAAAGCACAGAGTAGTAATGTGTAGAAAGAAACATTCCAGAAGAGAGTATATGGAGACTTACAGTCCCATCAGAGAAGCAAATGGGACTGTAGAGTTCCTTAATGGAGGCACAGACTCTTGAAGGAGGGAGGGAACTGAGCATCTGCTTACAAGTTGGACTGTCTGGCCTGGATGCCAGATGTAGGGCTATTTGTATAAAATGCTTTCAGAATCAGTTAACGAAGATGATGATAGGTCCTGGAAGTGTTGCTTGAAAAACATTTGAAGATACAAGGATTGTCAAGTTACCATATCTGATATCTGATATCAGATATAGTTAACACTGATATCAAGGTAATTTATGTGCCTGTGCTTTTGGAAGGACATATGGACAGACAGTGGCATAGTCCTAGTTGTAACTACCATTTGTCTTCCTGACCCAAACCCCTCTATTTCATAGAACTGATGCTGACATCTCTCTGGGTTCTTTATTGGAACCTGACCAGGAAAAGCCCCTTCCTACAAACAGGTGTAATGAGTTTGTGTCTTTTCAGCAAAAAAGACCCAGGTGGCCTTCTACTTTTATCTGAGAAAAGTGACCTTGTTGGCATCAACATTGGTGAAGTCCTAGCTGTCATGAATACACTCCTTTCTGGGGCTGCTCAAGAGGTTCCTCCTGTTTTCCTCTCTGTTCTTTACCTCATGCTTCTTTAAGAGTGTGATAAGACAGCTACTGTGGGGTTTTTTAGAGGGTGGATGGGGTTGGTGGTACTGGATTTGAATTCACTGCCTCATTCCTGCTAAAAAAGTGCTCTACCACCTGAGCTGTGACTCCAAACCTATTTTGCTCCTGTCATTTTGACGATAGTGTCTCAGTTTTTGCATGGTCTAGACTGAGATCCTCCTGGTCCTGGTCTCCCAAGTAACTATAGTGGCAAGCAGGTACACCACCCCAGATATCATTTCAGGTAAGATGTAGTGAATTTTTTTCTGGGTGTTCCTTGAACTACAGCTGTGATTATAGCATGAGCTGCTCTACCTGGCTACAGTCTTAAAGTTTTTTAGTATTGTTTTTGCCATCACATCAGTTTTCTCTCATATGTTTAGACTATTCTGCCCATCTCTGTGACTTCCTTAAAATTCTCACTACAAGATCATTAATATGTGCTGTATTTCCAGTTTACCACAGATCATTCTACTCCATTGTTATTTCCGCCATTTTCTATGTTTTCTCTTTCTCTTGTAGCACATCTCAATCCTACATATTCTTCAACCTCTAAAACCTCTTCAAGCTCTTACCATTCTCAGTCAAAGCCACTGGGAGAAAACTTCAGGGTTCTCACAAGTTGATAGAAACAGGAGCTCAAGATGCTGGAACAACACTGAAACCTGGCTCTTCAACTGGGTCATCCAACTCTGATCCCACTGACTATCCAAAAGTATTTCCCACAACCCCTTACCACTGGGACATCAAGTACTTGTCCTTTCTTCCCTTTCTCTCATCTGTGATACAGAGGAAATTGTATATACCATTAAACCTTCTAGGCCAGAGATTATTGCAGCCACTGAATTATCTTCTTGTAAAAGCAAGCATTTATGGTTATAGGGAGGGAGATAGAGTTACACTACGAGAAAAAAATGTAAAAATGGTCTAAAGTACACCTAGCCTGAGATTTTTCTCATTTCTGTTAGTTCAACAATGTCTACCCAATGCCTCTTGAGTGTGAGGCCTCACATTAGGTACAGAGGATACAATGGTAGAGAAGCCCAAACAAATGTGTGATTAGATAGTTTTGACCATACATCAGGCTGTCAAAGATGAACACAGGTCTAGGGAGAGGGAAGGCAAGTAGGCAAAGGCATTTAAGAAAAGAAGTGCTGAGCTCAGGGCAGGACTTTGAATAGGCTTAAACAAGCAAAGAGGAAGTTAGAGACATTTCAAATGGAGGTTCACCTACAGTGGGCTTGTGATGAAATGGGAAGGAACAGGTGACTAAAAGGGGATGATAATGGGTAGATTCTGAACATGTGGTATTCATGGTTTTAGTGTCCTTCAGGTGATAAGACCTAGTTGCACTCTCAAGATAGACATTGTGGCTAAAGATTTGTAACCAGTAACAAACAGGAAGTCATGATTGGGGACTGTCTCACATCACTCATGGGCATCTTGAGGAAATCTACAAGGAAGGTAGCCAGGACAGTGGGAAGGAATATCACGAAGAAATTCTGGCAGAGAAAAGAGAAAGAACTTAAAGAGGGCCAGAGTTTGCAGAGCCTGAGGTTCAGTGGAGAGGCTTTGCTAGACATACTTTTCCAAAGTGAAGAGCTAACATTTAGTGAAATCACTGCCCCTAGTCACACAATATCAGTGATATCACTAGCAATTCTGTTTTTGTTGTTGTTATTGTTGTTAAGCCAAGTAAAGAGGTCACATGACTGTAGCATAACAATTTTTTTTGGATTTTTGGTACGGTCATGGGGCCTAACTCTGGGCCTGGGCACTGTCCCTCAGCTCTTCAGCTTAAGGCTAGCACTTGTAGCATAACAATTTTTTATGTTTGAATTTATATTTTCATTTTCAAATGAATTGCTAGAAAATTTTCCATATATTATTATCAATTTGTTGTACAGGGTAGATTTATTTTGACATGTGCATATACTCACACAATGTAGGGGCTGGGAAGGTGGTTCAGTGGTAGAGTGCTTGCCTTGCATGCATGAGACCCTGGGTTCGATTCCTCAGCACCACATAAGCAGAAAAAGCCAGAATTGGCACTGGGCTCAAGCAGTAGAGCACTAGCCTTGAGCTGAAGAGCTGAAGGACAGCGCCCAGGCCCAGAGTGCAGGCCTCACTACTGACAAAAACAAAACAAAGCTCATGCAATGAACCTTGATCAGACTCACACCTTCTTTTCAATTCTCCCTCAACCCCGCTAGCGGGAGATTTGATTGAAAACTCAGGAGAAGGGCCCAGGGACAGAAGATTCATTACAAGAAAGAGATGAGCAATGAGGTGGGCTTCTTGGGGTGCAGAAGTTGTCTTGTGGAGCAAAAAAAAAATTGTAGGTTCCACAAAAATGCAGAGCAATAGGGAAGTTTTCCTAACACCATTTTTCTTGGTTCACTTCTGGATTAAAAGCTCTTTCATAACTTTGCCCCATATGCATAGGTTTTTGTTTTTGCTTTGCCAGTGACAGCTGCTTCTATAGAGATAGTTCCTGCCCAAGTCTGGGAACACCTTATTTGGACATTTCCTGTTTGTCTGTTTCTTTGTAGTATGAGCTGTTGATGCTCAGTAGGCACCAGGGGAAGTTGGCTCTGTGGTCCTTTCTCTGTTCTGGTCTGTGCAAGGTAACCTGCTTTCCCAGTGCTATCTGCAACTGTAGAGCACAGACTCTAGAGCCAAAGATCTTGCTGTGTACCTTATAGAAAAAAATGTGAGTATCAATACACAATCCATGAAAACAGATAGTTATAACTCACGCATCAAGTATGTATATGGCTTATTTCAGTTCAGATCTATAGTCATTTCTGCTTTTGTTTTTGTTCTTTGGAAGTTGTTGTTTTGTTGAAACAATATCTCACTATGTAGCTGAGGCATGCCCTGAACTCGTGACTCTCTTGCCTCAGCCTCTCAAGTGCTAAAATTACGAGCCTGTGTCACCACCTTGTTCAGCTTATTTTTGTCTTTTTTGTGCCATTTCTGAGTCTAGAATCTAGGGCCTGAGTGCTATGGCTGAGCTTTATTGCCTAAGGCTAGTGCTATACTTGAGCCACAGCACCCCTTCCAGCCCTTTTGCTGGTTAATTGGAGATGAGAGTCAAGTTGGCATAAAACTCAGCCTCCGGAGTAGCTAGGATTACATGCATGAGCCACCATGCCTAGCCTTTTTTTCTTTTCTTAGGGCGGTGGGGGAAAGGTGCTAGTACTAGAACTTAGGGCCTAGGAACTTTCCCTTAGCTTTTTTGCTCAAGATGAGCACTCTGCCACTTGAGCCACAGTTCTACTTTTGGCTTTTTGCTTCTTAGCTATAGATAGAGTCTTCATAGACTTTCCTGCCTAGGCTGGCTTCAAACTTTGATCCTCAGATCTCAGCCTGCGGAGTAGCTAGGATTACAGTTATGAGCCATTAGCACTAGTGTTTTTATTTAGAATTTGGTCATTCTACTGCCTAGTCATTCTCTTTGCAATTAGACAGCACTGGTAAGTGATATTATTGCATGTATAATCATATGTTCAGATTTTTATTGGTTGAAATGAGGTCTCTCAAGTTGAGTTCTCTCAAACTTCTTGTCTAGGCTGACCTTAAACTGTAGCCCTCCCAAGTAGCTAGGAATACAGGCATCACCCTTTCTTTTTAGATAAGTTTTCACTATGTAGCCCATGCTGGCTTTGAACTTGCTGTCTACCAGGCTGCCCTTGAAAGTGGTAGAATGCTAGTCATGAGCAAAAGGAGCTGAAGGATAGTGCCCAGGCCTAGAGTTCAAGCCCCCATACTTGCAAAAAAGATTAGGATTGGATGCTTTGGCTTACGTAGTAGAGCACTGGCTTTGAGCTGAAGAGCTCAGGGACAGTTCCCAAGCTCAGTTGAAGCCGCACAACCAACAAAAAAATTAGGTTTGGAGACATGGTTTAGTTGGTTGGTAGAGCACTACCCAAAGAGCCAAAGCAACAGGTACTAAGTTTGAGTTCCAGTCTTACAGCAAAAAAAAAAATAAAAAAATTATAAAAGATCCGCTAAATGTATATGCCCTTTCTACTACCATCAGGGAGTTATGAATCTCAAAAAGACTATGAACAAATGTTATATAATAAAAATTAAGTATGAGAGATAATTCTTTTAAATACTAAACCTTTTATTTGTCTTTCCATGTATATTTTCTCTTTTAGACTTCATTTGTGTGTGTGTGTGTGTGTGCCTGTCATGGGGATTGAATTCAGGGTCTTGGTGCTGTCCCTGGGCTTTAATTTACTCTGGACAACACTGGGTATTAGCAAATTTCCTATGAAGAGCCAGATAGTTAAAGTTTTAGCTTTTCCGGGCTACATAATCTCTACTGCAAGTGTTACCCTCTACAAGTAGAGTATCAAAGCAACTGTTAGAAATATAGATGTGGTTACATTCTAGAAATGTTCCAGCATTAAGGGTTGTACTTAGAGCTTTGAGTCTTTTTCAGTTATTTTGCTCATGGCTGTCACACCACCATTCAAGCCATGCCTCCACTCCTGGCTTTTTGCTGGTTGAGATAGGGATCTCTTAGATTTGTCTATCTAGGCTAGCTTCAAACCTTATTCTTGAGATATTAACTGACAGAACTATTTTTAAAAATAACTTCTAGTATGAATTCCACTGGAGAAAAACACTGAATTAAAAGTTTAAAGAGCTCACATTTTTACTTAGGACCTTGGCATATCTAAGACCACTCTTTTTTCCTCTTCAAAAAATGGAAGTGGGCACCAAAAGCTCATGATTCTAATCCTAGTTACCCAGCAGGCTGAGATCTGAGGATTGCAGTTTGAAGTCAGCTTTGTCAGGAAAGTATTATGAGGAAGGTTATGAGGCATCTCAGTAGTAATCATACTCTTGGTAACTAAAAACATCTCTTTTAAAAAGTGACTTTAGCTGGGCACTGGTGGCTCAAACCTGTAATCCTAGCTACTCAGTAGGCTGAGATCTGAGGATCAAAGTTCAAAGCAAGAAAAGCCATGAAACTCTTATCTCCAATAAACCACCAGAAAACCAAAGTGGCACTGTGGCTCAAGTGGTAGAGCACTAACCTTGAGCTGAAGAGCTGAGGGACAGTGCTCAGGCCCAGAGTTCAAGCCACATGACCAACCAAAAAGAAAAAATGTGACTTAGGCTGGTCACAGTTGGCTCATACCTTAATCCTAGCTACTCAAGAGGCTGAGATCTAAGGATTGAGGTTCAAAGCTAGCCTGTGCATGAAAGTCTATGAGACTTATCTCTAATGAAGCACTCAAAAAAGGCAGTTGTAGAGCTGTGGTTCAAGTGGTAGAGTGTTAGACTTGAGCAACAAAGCCCAGGGACAATGCCCAAGTCCTGAGATTAAGCTTAGGACCAGAAAAAACACAAAAACCTGGCATTGGAGTATTGGATGTATGACTCAAGTGTTAGATGCCAGCAGTGGATGAATGTGTTAGATACCTAGTTCAAGTTCTAATTTTAGACCAAAAAAAAAAAGGGACATTGGCTGGTACCAGTGACCCACACCTATAACCCTAGCTACTCAGGATGTTGAAATAAGAGAACCATGATTTGAAGACATCTTGGATGGACCAATCCAAGAGAATCTTTATTTCTAATTAACCAGCAAAAAAACAAGAATGTGGGCTGGGAAGACGGCTCAGTGGTAGAGTGTTTGCCTTGCATGCAGAGGCCCTGGGTTCAATTCCTCAGCACCACATAAGCAGAAAAAGCCAGAAGTGGTGTTGTGACTGAAGTGGTAGAGAGCTAGCCTTGAGCTGAAGAGCTGAGGGACAGGCCCAGGCCCAGAGGTCAGGCCCCATGATTGACCAAAAACAAACAAAAAAAAAACAACAAAAAAACAAAAACAGTGTGCATACTGGTGGCTGGCACCTGAGGATCAATTTTTGAAGCCAGCTCAGGAAGAAAAGACCATAAGACTCTTATCTCCCATTGACCAATGAAAAGCTAGAAGTACGATGTGGCCCAAGTGGTAGAGTGCAGGCCCTGTGTTTAAGTCCCAGTACATACCAGCATGGCTTAAGAGATAGAACATCAGTTGTGAGTGAGAAAGCCAAACAAGAGTTAGAGGTCCTGAGGTCAAACCCCAATATCATAAAAAATAGTAACGAATTAAGATAAAAGCAGAGAAAACCCAAAAGAAAAGTAAAATCATCTTTAACTTTAATAATCAAAGGTAACTATTGATATTTTATTGATTTCCACCTGTATTTTATTTTCAGAATATTATTCAGAGTAATTATTTGTTTATATAAAATGAAGGTTAAAAAATGTGATATCTTCCCATAATTCCTAGCTTTTGGGTAGGCCTCAGAATTGAAACATTCAGTTTCAGTTTAATAAACCAGAAATTGTAGCTGAAGTCGAACAAGACAGTAGCATTTCAGGTTAAGGTTAATCTTTAATGTATATTTATGAGATGTCACAATTCCATTATGAAAAATGTGAATAAATTTTCTCTAAGTCTTAAGCAATCAGTTTCTTTCAAAGAATTTCAAGGTAATGAGCTAAAAATAGAACTCTCATAAGCCACTTTCTCTTCAGAGTTAGGCAGTAATCAGAGTGAGGCAGTAACCTGGCAGTACCACAGGCGAAAAAATGACTTCAGTACTGAACTTCCCATTGTGGAAACCTGTCTTCAGGCATCAGATTTGTTCAGGGTAGGAATTAGAAGCATTCTGGCCCATTCACCTACATCAGAATGAGGAGGAGGTATTTGTTTGTCTGTGAACTGTCTGGGTGAAAGTTGTTTATAAACACTTATTATTTAAGTTGTAAATGTTAGTGTTATCACCTCCATTAAGCTGCTAGCTACTGTGTTAACTAAAGGGGCTAGTGTTCCATAGGTGCTAAAAAGTATGTAATGAATGGTTCTTCCCTGAAATATAATTTTTTTTTGCAGTAAACATCTCTTAATGGTGTCATCAAGTATGCAAATGCCTACTTAGCCACACTTTAATAATTTGTGTCATCTCTTTTGGTCTCCATTCAGCTTTAGTAGGCCTGTAATATTTTAGAAACCAAACAAGGTAGCTCTTTGTTTCTACTTCTTATCCCTCTTTTATCTTACTCTGCTATTTGATTCCTCTTTTTTATTTATTTTATTTTTTATTTTTTTTTTTGTGAAAAAACTGTACAGAGGGGTTACAATTACATGGGCAAGATAATGAGTACATTTCTTATCGAGCATTGTAGCCTCCTCCATTGTTTCCCTTTCCCATCCCTTCCCATCCCCCCCTATCTTCTCCCCACACCCAATCCTCCCCAGCCACTCCTCTCACCCCCTCAACAAAGTTGTAAAGTTCATTTTTTGACATAACAACTTAAACATCTCATTGTTGCAATGGGTCCACCTGTATCCCTATTTAAACGATTTGTTTTTCCCCTTCCCCTCCACAAATTATACCGACATCAAATACAGTGAAAGCGGGGGCTATACCGTGGGGGAGGGACATACAAAGCAATAAAGAAATAATCTTATAAATGTGTTAGAAACAATCGCATGAAAGAAAAAAATTGAATACATATCTTAGGGTTCATTTCCCTAACATCACCTTATCTGACCTTTTCTGCTTGACTCAGACATATACTAGATATTGCAAAAAAGGGAAACCATGGGACTTATGTTTCTTTGGGACTGGCTAACTTCACATAATATAGTTTTTTCCAAGCCTTTCCATTTCCTAACAAATGGGGCCATGTCATTCTTACTGATGGAGGCATAGAATTCCATTTTGTATATATACCACATTTTCTTGATCCATTCATCTACTGAGGGGTATCTGGGTTGGTTCCATATCTTACCTATAGTAAATAAGGCTACAATAAACATAGTTGTGCTGGTAGCTTAGTGTGATCTTGTTTGTAAATATTTGGGTAAATGCCCAAAAGTGGGATTGCTGGGTCATAGGGAAGCTCTATGTGGAGTCTTCTGAGGAACCTCCACACTGCTTTCCAAAGTGGTAGAACAAGTTTACACTACCATCAACAATGCAGTAAGTTTCCCTTCTGTCCACATCCCCTCCAGCATCTGTTGTTATTAGAGTTCTTGATTTTTGCCATTCTAACTGGGGTGAGGTGGTATCTCAACGTTGTTTTGATTTGCATTTCTTTTATGGCTAGGGAGGTTGAGCATTTCTTCATGTGTCTATTGGCCATCCTTCTTTCCTCTTCAGAGAATTTTCTCTTTAAGTCTTTAGCACACTTATTTATTGGGCAGCTGTTTCTTGGAAGATTTGTTATTGGGGGATTTAATATTTTGAGTTCAAGGTATATTTTAGATATGAGACCATTTTCCATTGTATGGCTCGTGAAGATCTTCTCCCAATCTGTGGGCTTTCTATTGATCATGCTAGCTATGTCCTTTGCCATGCAGAAGCTATGCAATTTCATGCAATCCCATTTGTTCAACCTTTCTTTGATTTGTTGTGTTTCTGGGTCTCTATTAAGAAAATTTTGGCCTGAGCCAAGGAGACCTAGGGTTTCTCCTATTCCATCCTTTCATGTTTTCAGAGTGTCTGCTTTGACTCCGAGGTCTTTGATCCATTTGGAGTTGATTGTGGTACAGGGTGATATATAAGGATCTAGTTTTAGTTTTCTACACGTAGTTAACCAATTTTGCTAGCACTATTTACTGAAGAGGTTGTCTTTCTTCAATTCTATTTTTTTAGCCCCCTTATTGAAGATTAGATGACTGTAGGTCTGTAGGTTCATTTTTGGGTTTTCAATTCTATTCCCTTGGTTCTGAGGTCTGTTCTTGTGCCAATACCAAGCTGTTTTGATTATTATGGCTTTGCAGTAGAGTTTGAAATTTGGTATTGTTATTCCTCCAACAGTGTTCTTTCTGTCGGGAATCATTTTTGCTCTTCGGGGTTTAGTATTAGAATGACTAGCTACAGCAATAAGACAAGATGCAAACATAAAGGGGATCCAAATAGGGAAAGAAGAAGTAAAACTCTCCCTCTTTGCAGATGACATGATCTTGTATTTAAAGAATCCCATAGACTCCACTCCTAAATTACTCAAGCTGATTCAAAACTTTGGCAAAGTACCAGGGTATAAAATTAACCCTCAAAATCAATGGCTTTTCTGTATGCCAACAATGAGAAAAGTGTGGCTGAAATTAGGAAAACAATTCCATTTGTAATAGCCCCACAAAAAATAAAATACCTAGGAATTAACTTATCCAAAGAAGTGAAGGACCTCTATGATGAAAACTTTAAAAACTTGAAAAAGGAAATAAAAACAGAACTTAAAGTAGCAAAAACGCCCATGCTCCTGGATTGGAAAGGTCAACATCGTGAAAATGGCAATACTTCCCAAAGCTATCTACAAATTCAAGGTGATACCTATCAAAATTCCAACCTCATTCTTCAAGGAAATAGAAGAGGCAATCCTCTTTTTTCTTCCGTTCTCTTCTTTTTCTTCTCTCCTCCCAAGTATTCTATGGTTAATTGATAAATCCAATGATTCTTCCTCTATTAGTCTCTGTTACCTCTGTGGTGAATCTAATTCCTCTAGACTTTCTTCTTTTGGTCCTATTACAGTCCACATCCTTTTTTTACATCTCACTATTCTGTCTGCCTTCTTTACTAACTTATCCCTCCTTCTCTAAAGCATAGGCTTTATTCAGACATCTTTCCCTTTCTCACAATCCAAGACTTTGTCCTCTCTTCAGTCTTTTCTGTCCCATTTGTGCAAATAATTCCAAAATATTAGTTACCAGCTCTGGTTCTCCCAGCGCCTGTTATCTATCTTCCCATTAAGTGTTTCCATTTCAATCATTCTGATTCCCATTAATTTCAACGGGTAAAACCATAATGTCTTCTCAGTTCATTTTGGTCGTGGTCATTGTTTGCCCAGACCTGTCCTTCAATCACTGCTCTCTATCTATCCTTCGTCCCTGTGCTGCTTGTGCCCTTCCTTTCTAGTCAACTGCAAGCCCTTCTTTGTCCCTTCCTCTTCAACTTTACTCTTCATTTCTGCTTTCTTCCATCTTTACCTAGACTTTCATCTTGTCCTTGCATTATTACATTGGTACTCCCAAGTCTTTTTGTTTGTTTGTTTGTTTGTTTGTTTGTTTGTTTTTAATCACTACATTATCTTGTCATTACACTGCCAAACTCAAGTAATGGCTCCTCATTGCCCACAGCGTGAAGTCTAATCTCCTCAATGTGACAGTCAATGCTGTCTGCAGTCTCCTTTCACCTTACCTATCTGATTCTAGTTCACATCACTCCCCAGCTGAGACATCAGGCCAGGTCAGTCTCCCTGCTGACTCTTAACTCTGCTAGTAGTTGTGTTTCTTAGGGTCACAACTGCTCATCCTCTAGGATATAACCCTTAGCCCTGTCCTCCAGGAGGCTTTTCTTGATTACTTTAACCTGCCTGGAATTTTCTCCTTTGAATACTTAGCACTGGTTATTCCCTCTAGATATTTGGCACCAGCCAATATTTTGTTTTATGATATTGCTAGTTTTAGTATTCTTGTTTTATTTATATACCTTTTTAAAAACCCATATGTTTGTCTGTTCTCTCTAACATAGAACAAGCACTATATTTTATGCTTCCATTTTGACTTAGTAAGTATTCAGCCGATTTTTTTAATGAGTATGTTGAACATGATTTTTTTTTCCTGTTCCCAGGTTAAGAAAATCCCTGACAATCCCTGCCAGCATTTTCTGCTTGATTTTGCCCAGTCAGGGCCTGCGCAGAACTTTTGTGGGCCAAATTCAGACCTGTTCAAAGGATTCATACAGGCATGTAGAAAACAGGCCCCAAAGACAGATATAGTTGCTGGTTCCACTATTGATCAATCTGTGAACGCCACCTTTGCTGCTCTGGTGTACCACACTCTAGTTTTATATGAAAAGCTGAAAAAATATGGTAACTTATATTACAGGGAATATGTTTGATCTGAGGACTAATTGCTAAGGTTTAAGAAGGCCTAACAAGTGAAGATTTTTTTAAAAATGAACAGATTCCTATAACTTCTTCTTGTTAGTTGTGCTTGGTGGTGAAGAGATTGAGGGACAATTGATGGTTAGCAGATTGTAGTGTACAGCAAATAGCCTTGACTTTAAGAATTAGCAGATGCTTTATCTTTATCCAGAATTCTCATGGGAATTGGTAAGTAGTTGAATTGAAAGAAAAATTAATGTGGATTGTAATGCAACCTCAGTAACTCCAGGTTGTTCAGCTGTAGGTTAACCAAAAAACTTTTTTGCACTTTGATGTTGTCCTCTGTAAAATTAGGTTAGTATTGATTACCCCGAAAAATCTAAGAAATTCTGATTAGAAACTACAATGTTATTGAATGTGCTAATAACCTGTAGAAGGAAAAAGATGTAGGTATTAACTCTTACCTTTGGACTTGCAGTTTCTTTATGGCATATCCCACTAGTCTTCCATTGGTTTAGCCTGGTTCTTACTACTTTCTTTCCTTGTGTTCCCCAGGGTAGCATCTTTGTGAAATGAATACATAAACACACACACACATATACACACACACACACTTACACACACACACACACACACACACACACGTGTGTGTGCACGCATGCGCATGTGTGCATGTGTGCGTGTGTGTGTGTGTGTGTGTGTGTGTGTGTGTGTGTGTAACCTGCAGCCTGGTAGAACCTACAAAAAAAGAAAATATCGATGGGAAGTTGGCTCAGTGGTAGAGCGCTTGCCTTGCAAGCATGAGGCCATGGGTTTGATTCCTCAGCACCACATAAGCAAAAAGAAAAAAAGCCGGAAGTGACACTGTGGCTCAAGTGGTAGAGCACTAGCCTTGAGCTGAAGAGCTGAGGGACAGCGCTCAGGCCCAGAGTTCAGGCCCCACGGCTGGACCCCCCCCAAAAAAAAAAGAAAATATCTTCCTGTATACTCATGTACATTCAAGGAAAAAGCATTTCAAGCCCTAACTAAAGATAAGGTATGGATTTTCAGAGCACTTTTGCAAGACATGTTCTTTCCAGTGCAGAAGAAATAAGAATAAATGCCTTTTCAGAGTAGGTGGTTGTTGCTCTTGTTCCTGTTAAAATTGCTTTATGGTTCTATAATCTGTGCCACTCCTTTAATCTCACATTGCAGGTCATATTTCCTAGTTGTAAAACATCTTGGTGACTACTTCTTAATTCTTATCTCCTTTAAAAGATCCACTCATGGGCTGGAGTATAGCTCAGTGGCAAAGTGTTAATCTGGCAAGTAGACTTCCTGTATTTGATCCCCAGTACCAAAAAGAAAAAGAAAAAAGAAAAGGAAAGAAAAAAAAGCCACACAAAACTACATTGAGACATGAGTAGAAACAAATATCATGTGGAAAAGTATATCTCCCCTGAACACTGTGGGGTATATCTCCTTTAAGCAGTGTGGGGTAGGTGAAGTAATCCACAAGTTGTTTTGTTGTTGTTTTGTTTATGCCAGTCCCAGGGTTTGAATTCAGGACCTGGGCACCATCCGTGAGCTTCCTTTGCTAAAGGCTAGTACTCTATCACTTGAGCCACAACACCCCTTCAGGCTTTTTTCTGAGTAATTTATTAGATACAGACTTTTGCATCTGGGCTGCCTTCAAACAGTGATCCTCAGTTCTCAGCCTCCTGAATAGCTAAGATTATTGGCATGAGCCACTATCACTTGCCTTCCACATTTTTTTTTTCTTAAATCATGAGACTGACTGGAATTGGTGGAATGTTCTTGGACTCTAAGGTTCAGGTTTTTTTTTCTTTTTTTTTTTTTTTTTTTTTTTTTTTGTCGTTCACGGGGCCTGAACTCTGGGCCTGGGCGCTGTCCCTCAGCTCTTCAGATCAAAGCTAGCACTCTACCACTTGAGCCACAGCGCCACTTCCTCCACATGGTTTTTTGAAGGAAAATAAAAATATTTGTGTGTATAAACGTATATAGTAATTAAGTTATAGTAAGAAAGCTGGTTTATCTTTTTCATCAGAAAGATGAAAAACTTGTAGATTAAAAGTTGAAAACAGTTGACTTTCCTTGTGGGGTAAAATTCAAACACATATGTGTTTGCAATAGAGAATCACATGATCAGAAATGGAAATTAGGCTGGGCCCTGGTGGCTCAGGCCTATACTCCTAGCTACTCTGGAGGCTGAGATCTGAGGATCACAGTTCAAACCAGCCTAGGCAGGAAAGTCCATGAGACTCTTACTGCCAATAAACCAATCAGAAAACCAGAAGTGGTGCTGTGGCTCAAGTGGTAAGAGCACTAGCCTTGAACTGAAGAGCTGAGGGACAGCACCCAGGCCCAGAGTTCTAGTCCCACAACCCACCTGCCTGCCTGTCTGCCTGTCTGCCTGTCTGCCTTTCTTTTTCTTTTTACATTTTGTCTTTTCTTTTTCTGTTTCTCACTTTCTTTCTCTTCCTTCCTTTCTTTTTCTTTCTTTTTTTCTTTCTCTTTCTCCATTTCTGTCTCCTTATTTTCCTTCCTTCTTCCTCCCTCGCTCCCTCCTTCTTTCTTTCTTTCTCTCTCTCTCTTTCTTTCTTTCTCTGTCTTTCTTTCTTTCTCCCTCCTTCCTTCCTTCCTTCCTTCCTTCCTTCCTTCCTTCCTTCCTTCCTTTCCTTTCCTTTCCTTTCCTTTCTTCCTTCTTTCCTTTTTTCTGTGTTAATACTGGGGCTTGAGCTCAGGGCTTTGTATTCTTGCTTGGCCTTTTCTTTATAAGCTAGTGCTCAACCACTTAGACACGCCTCCACTTCCAGCTTTTCTGCTGGTTATATTAGAGATAAATGTCTCAAGGATTTGGCTGCCTGGACTGGCTCCACACCCTTATTCTATTATTATCAGCCTTCTGAATAGCTAGGATTACAGGCATAAACCACTTGCCTATTTTGCTTTGGAAATAATTTGCCAGCTGGGCATAGGAATCTCACAGTTATAAGTTTGAAGCCAACCCATGCAAGAAAGTCCATAGATTTTTTTAAATCTCCAATTAGCCACCAAATAGCCAGAATGGAACTGTTCAAGTGGTAGAATATTAGCTTGAGTGAAAAGCTAAGGGACAGCACCTAGGTGTTGAGTTCAAGCCCCAGGACCAGAACAACAACAAAAGATGAGATGAGATAAGATGCACGATGTCCTCTAGCAAGGAGTCATCAAGAGAGGCTAAAGAGTGGAGGTCACCTGCTGATAGAGAAGCCCTAGGGTCCTCCTTACAAAGTCCTCATCCTGGGAATCAGAGATGGCTCTCCCCAAGGAGCAGTGGGACTAAGAGCCATCTTCTTTCTCATTAGAATTAGCTCACTGCAATGAGCACCTTGATTCCAGTCTATTCTTCTTCCTGGCTCTGTGTGTGTGTGTGTGTGTGTGTGTGTGTGTGTGTGTGTGTGTGTGTGTGTGTGTGCTGGTACTAGGGGTTGAACTCTGTCCTTTGGCACTGTCTCTTAAGCTGTTTCCACTCCAGGCTGGTGCTCTACCACTTGAGCCACAGCTCCACATTTGGCTTTTTTTTAGTGATGAATTGCTCATAAGAGTCTCATGGATTTTCCAGCCCAGGCTGGCTTTGAACCACGATCCTCAGATATCAGTCTCCAGGGTAGCTAGGATGACAGGCCTGAGCCACTGGCATAAGTATTCTCCCACAAGTATTAATTCCTTGGGGAATTATAACAGGCCAACTTCCTGCTCCTTCTCAAGGTATTATTTTGCCCATTTAGAAGGGGGAAAATCCTATCAGATGTTTTACATGGGGAAAAATATAGTTTTCTCTTTTCCTATGTAAAAGCATATTATTAGTAGTATTTTGCAGGGCTTTCTGGGTCACCTAAATCTCAATGAATATCTGTTGTATCCAAACTTCTCCATGTAAGACACTCTATTGATTGAGAAATCTTTTCTGTTGGCCCAAGCATAACAACATCCTGGATGAGGTTTTTTTTGTTTTATGAGGTTTTTATGCCTGTCATGGAGATTGAACTCAGGGCATTGTCCTCAAGCTTTTTTTGCTCAAGGCCTACCACTTGAGCCACAGCAGCACTTCTGGTCTTTTCCAACCACAATTCTTAGATCTTAGCCTCCTGAGTAGCTGGGATTACAGGCTTGAGCCACCCATATTCTACTGACCATTACTTTTTTGGAATGGTCACACCAAGTAAGGGTATGATCTCATGGTGGTAGCCCAAATGCTCACTCACTTTGTTCCTCTTGAACTTTCCCTTTCATTTCCTAAAAACCTTTGGCTTGTGTTTTGCTTGTAAACGCAAAGGGTATGAAATTCCTATCTACCACTTTTGCTCTCTTTGATTTTTAGAATCAATGCTTAATCTCTTAAGTCTTGGGTTTTACACCTGCAAATCGATTCATTTGGATCAGATTATTTCTAAAGCTTCTTCTAACTCCCAAATTCTTATCCTCCAAAGGTGCCAGGTTATTTGGGCAACAGCCTGCAATGGGTTCTCAAGAGGCAGTGGACTCAATATGAATAGCAAAGCCAGTGCACCTTCACGTTCCTATGTCCCTTTGAACCAGGTATGAGATCCTCCCCCTCCCTCCCTCTCTTCCTTCCTTCTTTATTCCTTCCTTCTTCCCTTTGCCAGCATTTTGCTGGCTGTTTAGGAAATGGAGTTTTGTAGACTTCTTTTGGTTGAGGCTAGCTTCAAACCATGATCCTCTAGATCTCAGCCTCCTGAGTAGCTAGGATATTATAGTCACAAGCTGCTGGTCCTGGTTCACTTCACCTGTTCAGTGAAGGTCAAGAAGGCCTCCTCAAGGATGCTTTGCTGCGATTAGATGAGATAATGATAGGACGAGGATAGTGGAGAGTCTGGCTGTATGTGCACAATAAACGTAGGATACCCAGGGGACGGTCCTATCTCTATAGGAAACGGGTCAACCAGTAATCTCACAAGTGGATTGTAGATGGAAGGATAAATAGCAGAGATGAGCCTTGGACTTGAGATCCTCCTGCCTGGGCCTTTCAAGTGCTAGGATTACAGGCAAGAGCCCCACAACTCTCTAGGCATAAGATAGTAAGTCGTGTATTTGTTCTGAGTATTTCTAGATCTCCTCCTCAACCTGTTGAAGCTCCCTAAGGGGACAGTTTAGATAGTGCTTGTCAATCAGTGTGACTTCACTCTGGGGAGAGGTTGGGAAGAGGCAGCTGGTTTATGAACGCAGATAACCCTCTTCCAGCCCACAGTGTTATCAGCTTTGCCACTCCATACCTCGCCTTCTGCTTGACCTCTCCTGGGCACAGAGCTGATATCTTTTATCAACACAAATCCATGGAGGGTTGACAGAGGGCTTAAGTGTTAGAGCACCTGCTTAGCAAGAGAGAGGCCTGAGTTCAAAGCCCAGTACCTTTATAAGCCAAGAGTGGTGGTGGATGCATGATTGTAATCCCAGCACTTGGGAGGTTGGGAAGGGAAGAATGGCACATTTCCAGGCCAGCCTGTCAAGATGATTGGGGATATGTCTCAGTGTTGGGCTATTTGTCTTGCATGCAGAAGGCTTTGGGTTTGATTGCCACAGCAGAAGAGGTGGGGGCCCTGTGTCAGCCAGTGGGCAGACCAGTCTAGAAAAATCGACTCATCAAGATGTAAACCCCAGACCTCTAGCCTCAGCCCTGAAGGAGTTCAGGTGCATCATTAGGGAGATTGTCCTAAGTTCTTGTTCCAGATGTAAGGTCACAGACTCACCTGTGGAAGGCCATGAGACAACTGTGACCCCTGCCATGTCCCCCTGGCCACTCCAGTCCTGCATGGCCACATCCATCCGTCAGGGTCAGAGGCCCCAGGCCTGGCTGTCCTGTGATCTGGAGCAGCTAGCTCTTTTTGGTGGAGGAGGCAGTGACGGTGTCAGACACCTGAGGAACAGCTCAGGCCGCACAGCCTGTGTTGTGCAAGAGCCATGCAGGCCCCCGTGGGTGACTCTGGGGACCCCAGTAAATGGAGGCTGCTCTGTGTAGGTGGCTGGGTCAGGGGTGTGGAGAAGCAGCTTCAGCGTGGAAATGGTTTTGTATGGGTGGTACTGGGGTTTGAACTCTGGGCCAGACAGGTGCTCGTACTGCTGAGCCATGCCCCTAGTCCTGTCTTTTAATGCTTATATTTGAGCCAGGGTCTCTGCTTCCTCCCCAGAGAAGCTCATGGGCAATATCTACCTAAATTAGGTTTCTTGAGGTAGCCAGGATGTCAGGTGCAGGCCACCCAGGCCAGTCTTTTGACAGGAACATATCTTGTAAACTTCTGCCCAGGTTGGCCTTGAACTGAAATGCTTCTAGTTGGGAACTTCTCTGACTATGACCTTCCTACCCAAGATTTCCCTTATTTGAATGGCCCATGCAGCTAATGGGTTGTAAACAAATTTACATTAGGTCCTTGGAAGTCTAGGCACTTCCTGGGAGACTGAGGTCTGAGGATCATGTTTCAGAAGCAGCCTGGGCAGGGAAGTTTGTGAGACTCTTATCTCCAGTTAACCATCAAAAATCCAGAAGTGGAGCCACGGTTCACGTGGAAGAATGCTAACCTTGAATGAAAAAGTTAAGGGACAGCACCAAGGCTCTGAGTTCAAGCCCCAGTACTAGCTTGAGAACACACACACACACACACACACACACACACACATGCATGCACATGTGTGAGTGCAGGTATATGCATACATAGCATTGACAATGAACCCAGACTTGTTTCTTGTGTGTGTTGAATAAGCACACATGTTCCCACCTGGCTACGTTCCCCGCCCATTTTGTCATCTTTATGCACCACCCAACGGGCTGGCCCCTGCCAAACCCTGCCCTTCCGAGCTGCAAACCTGGGCAGCCTTGCCAGTGAGGAGGAACTGGGGCTGAAAGGGGTTGGCGCCAGGGCACTGGGAATGAGGGCAGAGCTGTTTTCTAACTTGAGTTTCTCCCGCCCTGAAGCCTTTTCATGAACCTCTGGTTCAGGCGCCTTGGATTTTTGCTGTGCTGGTTTATTTTCCTTCCTGGATTACAGCTTTAAGCTCACACATGGAGCTGTCACACCCTGACTGGCAAATAAATATTCCTGGCAACGTGCCCCAGCTGTGGTTTCCTGTGTTTAGAGAGCGCTGTGCAGGGAGGTGTTTGCAGAGCTGTGCTGCACGTTGAGTCTGTTCCTCGGTGCCTGCTGTGAGGCACAAACCTGCAATGCTCCAGGGTTCAGATCCCAGCTCCCATTTGCTGAGATCTGAGGAGAAACTCACAGACCACAGGATGAGGTCAGAGTCTCTGTTCTGTGGGGCTATGAGCTCATCAGGCTGCAAGGTTGAAGGTCTGGCCCAGGCTGGGCCTCTGATCCATCCTGGTACTCAGAGGGCCGTTTATTTCTACCTTACCCATTTGTGCAATGAAACCCTGCATTTCAAGAATGAGCCAAACCTTTGCACACACATGTGAGAGCGCACACACACGTGTGAGACTTAGTGATTTCTTTCCTTTGTTCACGACTTACAAGTATGTATGCATGTCATGTTTCATGAATCATGAGCATCTTAAGTGCTTGGGTATAGTTTCTAGAACCTTAGTGTACTACCTGATTCCATGCAAGTCCACTGGTGCACAGAAGAGACAGAGAAAAGACCTGCTCACAGAACTTTTGCATTGACTCCTACATCTCAGTCATGCCAGAAGGAAGCGTTCACTTAGGTCTACTTATAAAGCTGCTGCTGGCAGCTTACTAACTAGACTCATTTGAGTTTCTGGTTCCATCCAGCTTCAGTAGATTTTACTATCTCATGTCTAAAGGGGCATAAGGTAAGCCTTAGTGAGGTTTTCTACAGGCCATCAGGTCAGTGTGTGTGTGTGTGTGTGTGTGTGTGTGTGTGTGTGTGTGTGTGTGTGTGTGTGTGTGTGTGTGTGTGTGTATGTGTGTGTATAGATGTGTTTGCATGTATTTCTGAGCTGCTTGCTGCCTAGGCCTCCTGGGGCTATAATTGGCACCCTAGTAACACCAGCACTCTGGGTAAAATTCATAGCTGTCAGTTCCCTGTCTGTCTGGAATACCCAGAAATCAAGTAGCACAGTGGTAGGGGAGGCCCAGGGCTGTTGATCGACTTGTCTTCTTATCTTGTTTTCACATCAATAGCAGCCCGATTTCTGGTTCAGGGCAAGGGTGGGTAGAAGTTCCTCCTGCCCATCCCGGTGCTCACTGTTAAAATATCAGGGTGGTTTATTGTATTATTTTTTCAGCAAAGATCAGACCACCATGGGCCAATGGCTCTCATGGAGTAAGTAATTAGTTCCTAGCAAAGAAAACCCGGCACAGCTGTTTTAGGAATCCATTAGCCATCCATGGCATTGCCATTTGATTTTAAAGGTTAGAAAAATGGGGAAGGGGTGGGATTTGAATTTTGTATGAGCAAGGGTGTGAGGTGGCTCTCCAGACACATAAACTATATTCTCAAACCAGGTCGTTGGACTAATGGGGGCAGGAAATTGGTCACTTACAACCACTTACATTTTCCAGCCCACAGAGCACTATTACGAATGATTATTCCTGTATGAAAGATGGGAACTGTGAAAGATGGACATAGGAAGAAACCCAAGCCATGTGTTTTATGGCTAGAGACAGAAGGAGCGGGAATTCTAAATTCTGGGTTCCCCTCTCTTTTTGTGGACAGCCCCACCCTTGTTCCTGAGTTCTTCTCCAAGTTCATCTGTCCACCAGCAACTTCAGGACATAGACCTTAAAAGCCTTGATAATAAATGCTTAGGAGAACTATGTAAAATGACTGGGAATGGAGTTGTGTTGTCTGTAGTCCCAACGTAGGCTTTCAGCAGCTTAGAGACAAAATGAGGATTTTTTGAGATTTTGTTTTTGTTTTTGTTGGTTGTGGGCCTGAACTCTGGGCCTGGGCACTGTCCCTCAGCTCTCCAGCTCATGGCTAGAATTCTTACCACTTGAGCCACAGGACCACTTACAGCTTTTTCTGCTTATATAGTGATGAGGAATCAAACCCAGGGCCTCATGCATGCAAGGCAAGCACTCTACCACTGAGACACCTTCTCAGCTCCAGAATGAGGGCATTTGATAGACTAGACCCTGTGTAAGGAGGTTCATGTTTATACCTCTGTTGCTCAAGTCAGCCCTGGAGACATGTTTCTCACCCCAGCTGAGCAATGAGCAGGGGAGTGGAGAGATAGAAGTTGCATATCAAATCAGTGATAGAGCCTGTTTATGAATGTAGCCAGCCTAGAACAACCCCTATGTTGTTACTGAGGAAACCAGAATGGCTGCATGCTGACTCCATCCCCCAGCTGGTCAAGGGCAGGGCCTGGTCTCAGCAACACCATCCCCAGGTCCTTGCAGGGCAAGAGCAGACCTCAGCTTTTACAGCTGGGATTCTTTTTGGTCCCACTGCTACCAGCTACCATGGCCTCCCATTGGTCCATCTGGGCTCCGCTCCAGTGGGTGGGGCCTGCCATGCAGGCCCTGGTCCCTCCTCTCTCTTAAAGGGCCAGTGGTGTCTAGGCCCTGAGGATGGCCCATATGTGCTGCTGCCCCTTTCCAGTTGGCTCCTGGGGTGCGTATCCGATGGCACTGCAAACCGACTCAGGTTTCCACTGCTCCTCAGTGGCATCAAGGGCGGAACTCCATGACCCTGGATGACATTAGTGGATCCCAAGGCCAAGCTTAGTTTTATTTTATTAACAAACAACAAGAACAACAAACAACACTCTGTGAAACCCAGGATAGGGTTAAGGCTAGCGGCCTCTGGAAGCAACACCGAGCCTGGGGGGGGGGCTCTCACCTTTGGGGGGAAGGGTGGATGGGGGGAGGAGAAGAGAGAGAGGAAGAAGGACAGGAAAGAGGGGAGAGAGGGAAGGAGCGGAGAAAGGAGGGAGGAGAAGGAAGGAGGATGGAGGAGAGAGAGAGGAGGGAGGAGAGGGAAGGAGGGAAGAGAGGGGAGGAAGGAGAGGGAAGGGGGGAAGAGAGAGGAGAGAGGAGAGGAAAGGAGGGAGGAGAGGAAAGGAGGAAGGAGGGAGAGAGAGGAAGGAGGGAGGACAGGAAAGGAGGAAGGAGGGAGAGAGAGGAAGGAGGAGAGGGAAGGAGAGAGGAAGGGAGAGAGAGGAGGAGGAAGGAGGGAGGAAGGCCTGGGAACCTGTGCTGGAGGAACAGAGAAAGGGACTTTCTAATCATAGGACTGGTTTTTAGGTGGAATGAGCATCAGGTCCACAGAAGGAAACCAAGGAAGAAGATGGACACAGCCAAGGAAGGCTGGGCATGGCTGCGGAAAATATCAGAGAGCTCCGCCATAGCTGGGCCACACAGCTCCCTCCTTGGCCTAAGGAAGGAGGCACAAGCCAGGTACCTGTGGCTCATGCCTATCATCCTTGCTAACTGGAAGGCTGAGATCTGAGGCTCAAGGTTCAAAGCCAGCCCAGGCAGGAAAATCCATTCAATTCTTATCTCCAAGGGGTAGAGCACCAGGTCTAGCAGCTAAGTGACACTCTACAACATAAGCTACAGCTCTACTTTTGGCATTTTGCTGGTTAACTGGAGGTAAGATCTTGTCAAATTTCCTGCCCCAGCTGGTGTAAAACAAGGTTCTTAGAGTATCTAGGATTAAAAGTGTGAGCCACTTTGCCCACCTTCCACACTATTCTTGAGGACATGGAAGAAGCTCATATGGATGAGAACAAAATACACAGCTAACAGCCATGGTGAGAGACCATGTCCATTTGCTTCCATCCCTTCCCAGCCAAATTTAAAAACAAAAGAAGACTTTGTTTTGCCCAAACAAATATTGGTTATTCACATTTGTATGTCTGGTGTGATTTTTATTGTTACTACTTGTGGTGGTTTTCAATGGATCAAAGCATCTTCAGAGACACACTGACTTTTCAAATTTCTTCTTAGCATAAAGATCTGTCTCTGGCATGAAAATGTTGTCTATTTAATGACACTGGCCTTTAAATTTAAAGAACAAGGTTAATACTTAGACCTATCTTTGAACATTAAAATACAAATTGTATCTGGACTTAATTAGGTTTGTATAGATCTAACAAACCTTTATGAAAAGCAGTTTAGAAAAGAAAAGCTTTATTTGGGCTTAGTATCCTGGGTTACACTGTATTTTGGTTCTGTGTTTTGGGACCTGTAGCAAACAGAGCCTTGCAAGGGTGGAGTGAAGCAGAGGTGTTCACATAAAGGTGTCCAAGAAGCAGAAAGAACAGAGTAGCAGAAAGAACAGAGTAGGGCCCAGGGCGAACATAGCCCTAAAGGATACATTCTCAGTAACCTACTTCCTGCTCCCCCTTTCTCAGTTAGACCAAACTTTGGCACTTTCCATCAACTCCCAATAATCCAAACCATTTTGAAACCATCAGTGGACTAATAAATGAATTATGTCACATGTCCTCATGATGCAACAATCTCTCATTGAGTGGCACTGTCACCAAGGGTTGAAACTTTCAAACCATGAGAGGTATAGGATGACAGTTCATATTGAAGCCAAGTAAAAGAATCTGAATGGCCTGAGGATAATCGGTGGTTAAAAATAACGTAAAAGGATGTTTCAGCAAAGAGAACTTAGTGGTGAAATGGTGACTTCTTGTGTAACACAAGAGAAACTCCTAAGACTCCCTAAATTTTCTAAGGTTTTAAAATATAAATGGATTTTGTTCATATAATTTTATAACGGAGTACCACTTATGAAACTAGTCAGGTGATGTTGCTCTTAAACGTGTGGGCTCTCATCCATTTATATCTTCTTTATACCCCTTACTCACATATTTTGCCAGACCAGTCATTTTCTCATGGAAGTGTAGAAGATTTAATAGTACTGTTCTCTCTCTCTCTCTCTCTCTCTCTCTCTCTCTCTCTCTCTCTCTCTCTCTCTCTCTCTCTCTCTCTCTCTCTCTCTCTCTGTCTGTCTCTCTCTCTCTGTCTGTCTCTCTCTCTCTGTCTCTGTCTCTCTGTCTCTCTCTCTCTCTCTGTCTGTCTCTCTCTCTCTGTCTCTGTCTCTCTGTCTCTCTCTCTCTCTCTGTCTGTCTGTCTCTCTCTCTCTCTGTCTGTCTCTGTCTCTCTCTCTCTCTCTCTAACACACACGCACATACACTTACACAAAATGAGAATATAAATCTCTCATCAGTTTTTAAATAAAAAAAATCATTCCAATCAACCAATAAATGAAACAAGAGAATCAAATTCAAGACAAACACAAATAAGCTAGTCACTAAAGTTGCATAATTATCAATAATTTAGTTAGATGTTTAGTTTATATTCTCTGTGTTTGTTTTATAATTTGTAAACTACATGTAATAAAACAATACTTACCATACTGAGAACTCCTGCTATGAAAAAAGCCCTTAAAGTTGGTACAAAGTGGGTGCTAAATAGTGATTGCTAATTTATATTATGAAACCCCATCTTATGCTGCATTGTGACATCTCAGTAACTAATGCATGTTATGTTACTGTGTCCAAACCTATTGCTTGGGTAGTTGGATGGAGTTGTAGCCCATTATTTCTTGATGTTATTTGTTGATAATAAAGGATAGTAAATGACTATCTAACTGGCTTAAATATTTGCTACATTATACTTCTTGTGAATTAGTGTTCTATAAACCATTAATGGAAAAGTATACTACAAGGCACTGTGCAGTATTGCACAGTCTGGTACAACTGGTGTGCATTGTCTCTTATTGTATACAGAGGCCATAGCAGATGATCAACCTATATTACCCAGCATTGCTTAGGTATACTCTGTGTTTCTTACACAATGACAAAATCACCTAACAATGCATTTCTCACAATGTTACTGCATCATTGAGCTGTTCATGTCTATACAGTGATATTATACAAAATTCAGTTTAATAAATAAGAATTGAAGCAATGAATCAATAGCTCAGTCCTATCATCCTAGCAACATAGGAGGCTGAGATCTGAGGATTGAAATTCAAAGGCAATCCCAGCAAGGAAAATCTCTGAGAATCTGACCTCCAATTACTATCAAAAAGTTTCAAGTGAAGCGGTAGCTCAGCTTAAGTAGTAGATCATAATCTATGAGTAAAAATGGCTCAGGGACAGTGCTTAGGCCCTCAGTTCAAGACCTAGTGTCAGCACACACAAATGTATATAAACGCACATACTCACACACACCAGGTAGCCATATAATTTAAGCTCAAAGAAAAAAAAATATACAAAGCATTTCTAGGACCCCAGTGGTTGCTTCTACACACAACTGAATTGCAAATTCATTTTTCCCTGACAAATTTCCTGGCACTTATTCAGCTACTGTCTATTAATTCATGTATTAGCTAATTAATTAATACTACTATAATCAGCTTGAACTCAGAAACTTGAGCTCTTGCTTAATTATTTTGTTCAAGGCTAGTACTTCTAACACTTTCTTTTTTCTTTTTCTTTCTTTCTTTCTTTTTTTTTTTTTTTTTGGTTAGTAGTGGGGCTTGAACTTTGGGCCTGGGCGCTGGTCCCTCAGCTCTTCAGCTCAAGGATATTGCTCTACCACCTGAGCCACAGTGCCACTTCTGGTTTTCTGCGTTAATTGAAGATGAATCTCAAGGACTTTCTTGGCCAGCTGGGTTTGAACTGTGATTGTTAGTTCTCAGCCTCCTGAGTAGCTAGGATTACAGTTGTGAGCCACTGGCACCTGGCATACTTTTTAAAAAATATATTTTTGTCTGGCCATTTACCCTATACTTCCAAACCACCCCTTCCCTTTGGCCCATTTGTTGTTACATTATTATGTGGTTAATCAGGCATAAGAGTCTCAGCCATTTTTCTGGCTGTTTTTGAGCCTGAATCCTAAGATCTCAGACTCTTTAGTATTGAAGAGTATAGGTGTGAATCCCCAGTGTCAAATTTATTTTCTGTTATTATTATTTTTACTCTTTCCTTCTTTATAATTACTTTCATACATATACATTAAACCATACAATTTTATGTATCTCTAAAATTAGCATAATTTAATATCAATAGATTTTTTTTAGGTCTGGAAAATTTATCTCAGATATCTCTGTGTATTTTAATTTTGATGAATATACTACAAATTATTAGTCTTCTTCTTATTAGTCTTCTGAAACTTGCTATTTTACTAAAAAGGCTGTGATATTTTTGTTACATGAAATGTGCATATCAGAAAAAAAGTTAGATCTGCTACATGAAAGGATTTGCATATTTTCTTATTGTTTTTTTGTGGGGGGTCCGGTTGTGGGGCCTGAACTCTGGGCCTGGGCGCTGTCCCTCAGCTCAAGGCTAGCGCTGTACCACTTGAGCCACAGCGCCACTTCCGGCTTTTTTCTTTTTGCTTATGTGGTGCTGAGGAATCGAACCCAGGGCCTCAGGCATGCAAGGCAAGCACTGAACCACTGAGCCACCTTCCCAGCCCCCAAGGATTTGCATATTTTTAATTTTATTAGATACTACTCAGCAGTGTTTCAGTCTGTCTTCACCAACTTATACTGTCAATCAAACCAGATGTCTGAAAGTAGTCATTCCACCACTTACTGGTAAATTATCACTGAATATAAATTTTCCTAAATCTGAAAAACTCAAACCAATAGAAAATTATCACCTCACTTTTTCTGTGGGTAAGAACAGAGGAGATGCTCAACTGGGCACTGCTGTCTCCAGATTTTCTCATTGAAGTACAGTGAAATGTCACCTGTGAGTTTTAGCCTTAAAGCCATAACACTAATTGGAAAATCCTCTGGGAAGGTGTTTCAGTCACATGGCAGATGAAAGATCAGAAGGGAAAGTAGAGACATTTGCCAGTGGAAGGCAAACTGAGAGTGACTGGTAGCTTTGTAGTCCTGTCCACACAGATTTCTTCAGTGTTCTCAAATAGGGGTGTGGCTTTTCCATGCATTGAACCACTGAAAGAAAAATTTGAAATGCCCTTTCAGTCTTCCCTAAGGGGACCAAAATCACTTGCATGTCACTGTACTGGTTAGATAGGACAGCCTTCATTCATTTCACATGGCATTTTGCAAGCACATTAATAACAGGAAGCCAGGCCATCCAGGACGCTAAATGTAATATTCCATATCCATCCTGCTTTTAGAAATATTACCCTTTTAAACATTGGTTTGTAGCTTTCATTTGAATCCTTATGTTTGCTTTGAAATTACGTATTTCTCATATATTTGTTGAGATTGACGCTTTGTTTATTTTTTCAAAGTTTACATTTTATTTATTACTGTCTCTAGGGCTCATTGGTGTATTTTATTATGAGATGTGGTGACTAAATATAGCAGTCTTAGGCAGTATACTAAATGTGTGACAAGTTTACAGGACAAATTTTGGCTTATGGCATGAATTCAATAGGATTTCTGCACATTTAGTAAAAAATCGTACTGTTTCCAGAACTGCAGGACTGAAAAAAGCTCACAAAGTTACTTCTACTGATGAACGGATTAAAATACTATCAAATTCATAGTACATAGAAAGTGCTTAAAGAAACGATTGGAAATAGAATAAGAGAGAAAAGGTCTTAAGATCCCGTATAGATTATAAAAATACATTCACAGCATGTGAAACAGCAAGGCACACTGAGAATATGAAAATGGAAACAGATCATCCCATCTTATTGCAGGATGATGTGACTCCTGCATATAAGAAAATACTTTGTAATTGCTAACAAAGACAATCCTTAACTCCCGACAATTACAGCTCTTAACTTTCCTCATTCTTATTACTAAGTTAGATCTCAGTGGGAGGTTTAAGAGGAGAAAGTGAGATGCTAATGTCTTATAATGATTCCCCTCACTGGAATTCTTATGTCAAGCATCCTGACTATGGACAGCAAGAGTGAATTGATTAGAGGCATTTAGAATCATGTCCATTGTCTCTTGAGGCAAAGAAGAATAATGATGTGCCCTTGGCTCTATATTTGTATTTTGAGAGGCTCAGTAGCGCAATAGTAAGCTTTAAACTACAGGGAAGAATACCGTGCTTTCTTCAGCTTCATTGATTTTCAGGACAGGTTTATATTCCCTATGTAAAGATTCCACTTCTACTAGATTATGGTTATTTTCTTTTACATTCTTCTTAACGTTACTGGGATTTGAACTCTGGATCTCAAACTTGATAGGCAGGTGCTCTACAACCTGAGCCTGTACCCTTATCCATTGTTTTGCTTTTTATTTATTAGTCTAATTTTCATGCTTTTGCCCGGCATTGCCTCAGAAAATGATCCTCTTACCTAGGGTCTCCAGGATAATTATGATGACATGTGCACACCATCACACTCTTACTGACTGAGATAGAGAGGTAGTCTCACTAAGTTTTTGACTGGGATTCCTTTAAACTTTAATCCTCCCTATCTCTGTTCCCGAATTGTTGGAATTCTAGAAATGGGATGCAATGTGCTCTAGATGTTGGAAATTTGATAAGCATACCAAGCTTCCATGGCAGGAATAGGTTAGTAAATGGCAGACTAGGTTTATTTTCAGCTGTTCTCTTCTGTTTTGTCATTCAGATTCTTTCAGTGTCCTAGAGTATGGATTGAACTTCTAACTACCAAAAATTTTGTTCCCTATATGGGTATTGAAATGTTCAAAAGTTCCTTTATTCACTCACTCAGGATTTGAAAAAAATATTGACAACATGAATTATTGTAGGTATTCCAAGTGTTTGTTCAATCCAAAAATCTAAGTGGTACCAATAGTTATTTGTGTCTGTTTACCTATATGCATATAAGTAGCATCTCAAAGTACATTATGTCCAAAACATTTGTTAACGTACATATTTATTCATTTAAATAAGGGGATTCCATTTGATTTAGGGAAAACCATTGTTATTTTGCTGGCAATGTGGAGAGGAATTAAAGTGGAATCTCTCCTACATGAATGGAGGCTTTTGTATCTAAGTTAATACAAATTTTAAAAAAACATTTCTTTTTATGAATAATTTTGGTTCTTAGGACCTACTGAAACTCATTTGATAGTACCATGGCAAAAATCAGTTACTCAATGAAAACTGGGACTTCTATTAAAGTTGCCAACATATATTTCAACTATACAATGACATTAGGATTAAAACAGGCAGATAAGTTACAGTAGATCATCAAACACATTTAGATGAAAATTATACCTCTTTGCACTTAAAACTTATACATACTGTAAATGCCAATTTAATGTGGAAAAAGTTATTATGAAGTAGTATCCTGCAGACATTGTTGACAAGGTCTTAATAAACAGCTTTCTTATCATGACCTGGAGTTGCTCTGGTTATTAGTCATAAGCCTCTTTGGGGAAGTTATGTTAAATTTTTATAACAATTGTGTGTGTGTGTGTGTGTGTGTGTGTGTGTGTGTGTGTGTGTGTGTGTGTGAGCGCGCCCATCCTGAATTCAAGCTTGAATTCATAGTTGGGGCCCTGTCTCTTAGCTTTTTTGCTAGAGACTGGTGATCTTCCACTTGAACCACAGCTCCACTCCTGCCTCTTTGTTGGTTAACTGAAGAAAAGCAGCTCAAAATTTCCTGCCCACGCTAGCTTCAAACTGTGACCCACAGATCCCTTAGAGGCATGAGTCACCAACTCAGCTGCTGCTCCTCCTCCTCCCTTCTCCCCCACATCCTTCCTTTCATCTTCCCCACCTCTTTCAATTTATTTTTCTCCAAATCTGAGATGTTAACTCCAGCCAGGCCTTCACAGTATCATTGGAGAGACACATCCAGTCCTTTATTCTCTGGTTATGGTTCAAAATAAGGTCTCACATTTCACCAGGGTAAGTCTAGACCATGACCTTCTTATACAGTTGAGATGAAAGATGAAACCACCACATATTAGGATAAAGTTCTGCAAACATTTCCTAGGCAGGTCTCAAATTGTGTTTCTCACAGTCTCTTAGTTACATACAGCATTTATTGTCAGTCACATGAGTATATTTGTGAAGAAATACAAACCAGAACCATGATGCCTATTCCACAAATATGAAGAAAATAATTACTGGGAAAATGTAGTGGGCAGTTACCAAAGGATCTCTAACAGTAACAAAAGATCCTGGTTTGTAATCCAAAATCAGACTCTCACTGTATGTTTTATGTGAGGCGTATCACTTACTTTGTGCTATTTTGTTGTGGCACACCTAGGATACCTCCATGCACACTTGATGTGGCTGTTTTGCCATTGTTTAAACCAGCAGTCTGTGTTACTTCAAACACTGATTTTTAACAAATGCATACTAGAATCGAGCTATCTTTATTCTGTGTCCTCTGCAGTACTACTGCAAAGGGTGGGTGCCATCATAAAGTCGAGCTCAATAATCATAATAAGGCATACCTAAATTATACCAGTAAGACCTCTATTAGGTATTAGCCCACTCAATCCTATTTTATCACCTCTAGTTCTCCAGATAATTAGTTCTTTGATCTCTAGAAAGACATTTTCCCTTCCTCAACACATGGGCTAATACTCGAAAAGATATGGCATAATTTCCAGAAAAGAATGAATTAGAGATGCAAATATATGAGAGTTTACACAAATTCTCAACTACAAATTGATGTGTCCTATAATAGTTATTATTAATAGTATTAATAGAAATACATGTGTGTATTTTATTTTTACAGTGAATCATTAAATTTAAGTAAATATATTACAAAATTAAGAGGTAATTAAGAAGGAAAACAGTCTTTGATTTTCCATTTCTTTTCTTTTCTTTTTTTATTGTGAAAATACCATACAGAGGGGTTACAATTAAATGGGCCAGGTAATGAATACATTTCTTATCAAGCATTGTTGCCTCCTCCTTTGTTTTCCCTTCTGATCCCTTCCAATCTCCCCTCCCCGCCAAAGTTGTAAAGTTCGTTTTTCGATGTAACAATTTGTACATCCCATTGTTGCAATGGGTCCATCTGTATCCCAATTTAAACAGTTTGTTTTGGCCCTTCCCCTCCATACATTTGTTTTTTTGAAGAAAGTCACTATAACCCATGTGATTTCCATTTGTCATAGTTTAATATTATGTGACAAGGTTTGAATACATTTTGAGTGAGATTTTAATACTTAGCAATATATGTATATATATGAATATTTTTGAGTTAATTATAATTCTGCAATTTTTATTTACACTGACAGTCAAAACTTATTTACAAAAAAGAAAAAGACACTCAAAATTAGGACATTATTATCAGCCAAATATTTACCAATAATTCCAGTTAACTGATCACATTCTGGAGGAAAGTAAAAATGTTCAGATTATTTCATTGGTTAGAGGATAAATTCCTATTTAAAAAGTGATTTGCATTTCAAACACTTCTAATTGTTAATTAAAAGTGACTAATTTATTATTAATCTCTTACCTTGTTAAATTAGTACTCTGCAACATGCATGACATTGAAACATTCCCAAAGGAAAATAAGCAATAATAATCATTTGATGAAATTATTTAGGAAATTGTCCTATTACCATAATTTAATTTCCATATGTACTACCTATATCATAGTATATGAATTTAAAGAGACACTGTAAGTAATTTCCTCTCTAGAATATGGAAATCTGAAAGAAATCCTGGTTTTTAAAGTAAAGTCAGTTTTATAAATTTGTAAACTCATTGAAGAGCTTGATAGCCAAATAAACACACCTAAATCTCAGGAAAAACACATCCATTCCTCAGGAAGAAAGGAGGTAATCTCTGTTCTTATTTAAGTAGATGTATTAAAAACTAATAAAGTGCTTTACAGTCACTGTGCAACTTTTAGGGTCTGTAGAAATCACAGTTTGTACTTCATGCTTATTATTTGTCTAGAACAAAAGTAGAGTGTTCAACATATATGGAACAATATATGTACTAATGTATATGTGATCACCATTTAAGAAGAAAGGTTGCAAAAATAATGCCTGATAGTTTTCTAAAAAATAATACTGAATTGTCCAGCTCTTGTTCAAAACCTCAACACTGACTCTTTAGTTAAACTGAAAGTCAAATTGACCAAATTGACATTTTCTTCTCTACAGCGTGCTTGTTGGACATCCAGGAAACTGCCATCTCCTAATGAAGTTGAAGTCAAGGAGTGTGATTAATGATAGCACAGAGGATATGCAAGGGAATTAGAAAAGTCAGAATCTACTTATGCAAAAAGAGAAGATACTCGCATGTTCTCCATATGCTAAATATAACTTAAACAAAACTTTAGGGATCAGGAAAAATGCAAATTAAAAATCTTCAAGTAACTAATAACAAAAGTAAGCTAGGTATCTGTAATAATGTCAGAAAAAAGAACAATCAGACATAGTATTTCCAACAATAAAGTTTGCTCTCTTGTTACATGTTTGTATAATAAACACATTATCTATCATGAAAACCTGAACTTCAAAATATATGGAATAGTAACTGATATAATCCATGCTACATGCATTTCTATAGTTGGGAAAAATCAACTCTTTTCACTATTGCTTAGAGTAGTGGAGGATAAATTATTAAGTTGCACAGTGACTGCAAAGTGGAGGATAAATATAAGCCCACTAAATCAAATCAAAATTTACAGAAAAATATATCAATAACAGCAGAACCTATGTCCTTCGATGTTTATGTGTGTATTTCTCCATAAGAAAGAATATTTTGAGCCATGCAACAAAGCTCAAGGTTCAAAAGAACAGAAATCACAAAAACACATCCTTATATAATAACTGGATTGTTGTAGAAAAATTTGATGAAGACGTGTAGAAGTTAAAAATCCACTTTTACATAATACGTAGGTCACAGAGGACTTTTCCCAAGGAAATTTAGACCAAATGTACCTAAATAAATGAGAATAAGATTCATGTCCTATGAGATGCCTTTAAAGCAGCAATTCCAACATTAAATATTTATAATAGTGAATTATAAGGTAGAACTCTGTGATGTGCACAAATGCAGCAATGATTTTAACAAATTGAGTAAGCAAATGGTCATGCAACTGCATTTTTTCATGCTTTTCCAGATCATAATTTCTAAGCTTAATATTTTTTTATTTCAATTAACAATTAAGGCACTAGTGGCCCTGCTAGACTACTTACAGAATTGCACAAGGGGAGGATTTCCCTGTTAGGGACTCTGAGTCTGGTTGTCATATTGGAGATTGTTTCTGATTGGACTACATATCCTTCTATAAAAAAAAATTGCATTTTATTTCTGTTTCATAGTTTGCCTTGTGACTTCTGAACCGGTAAGTTAATTTTAAGAAAAAAATCCTAGACACTTGTCTATAAAATTTATTTTTTACTTGCTGGTCAAACCAAATTTGGGTTTATTTCACTTTGGGGTACTGGGGGTATTTCACTTTGTATTTTCAAATTTTATGTTGGATTACTTCAGGACCTATCCAACCTTATTATCCAATACATTTTCATAGCTTGGTGCCTTTTTTCTCAAATAGTCTATAATATTTGCTGCAGACATTCTTGACCTCCATCTACAATTTAGGGTCTTGTCTTATTTATTTTAAACTGGAGATCCTGAGAGATATGTCCATACTATAGAGCCTAATAGCAATGTCAGTAGTCATACTTGAATGAATGCCTTCTGTGCCACCCAACATTTTAATTCCCTCTGAATGGCAAACTTGGAAGAAGCAATAATACACACTTGGCTTTGAGGATGCTATGCAAACATGCACTAGGATAGAACTCTGAAACTTCATAAGGCTTATATCCCATGTGAAGAGCTCATACAGGCATGCATGTGATGATTAGGGCATAATTTGTCCTTTGCAGGGGACCATGAAGTTTTTTTATTCTTCTTTCTAAGGATAAAAGCAATGTGTTAATCTGTTGTGGTTGTCCCAAGAATGTAAGAAGAATCACTAGCCAATTAGCATAGAGGTCATCACTCCATCCTGTTGTGTTCTGATCCCTTCTGTCATTTTATCTTGAATGTTTGCATGCAGACATTGAGAGTGTCTTCTCAGACACTGAGCATATGCATTTATTATACTCTTAATGATGTGTTATGAACATCATTTCTATATGCCACTAATGACAATATATTATAAAAATGTAACTTGTTTTAAATTTGTATGCATCAACTTTTACAATTGGTCTTATAGATGAGTTTTTATTATATAAGAATTATTTACAAAAATATTTCTTCATAACCTTGAAGACATTTTCACATTTTTGTAATTTTGTCATTCTGAGAATAAACACCTTTATGAGAAAAAGAGTTCATTTTCTTTTAAATTATGTGTATGACTAGAATTATAAGATATTATGAAAATTATAAAGTGTTATGTCAGGATACAGGTGGACCCATTGCGCTAATGAGATGTAAAAGATATTTTGTCAAAAATAAACCTTACACCTTTGCCATGGAGAGGGATGTGGGGGAGATGGGAAGGAATGGGAAGGGGAAACAAAGGAGGAGACAACAATGCTTGATAAGAAATGAACTCATTACCTTGCCCATGTAATTGTAATCCTCTGTACAGTATTTTCACAATAAAAAATCCCACAATAACATAATATGCTATAATAATGTGATATCACAATAATATGTTAGTGATATAATGTGTGCTATATATAGTAATATAATATTAGTAATTGTCATAATGATTACTATTATCACTGATACAATTCACATACCATAAATTTACCTATTAAAGTATACGATTCAATAATCTCTAGTACATTCAGAAAAAGAAAAACAAAAATTCACAGGTTAACAACAAAGATATTACCACTAATAGAGGCGTTTGGGTGCTTCTTTTCAATTGCATTCTTTCTCTTTATTGCCCAAAAGCAGACTGTTCTAAAGTGCTGGATGTCTTTCTCAATGCTCTATTGCAAATAGATTTCTAAACCATCTTTGTAAACTCCAGCACATTTTAAACAGTATATGAACTGAATCATGCAGTATATATTCTATTATATTCTTTCAATTAGTCATTTTACAGTTGTCAGTGGTACACTTGCTTAATAGATAAAATTGTCTATCATCCATTTCTACAGCTGTAAACAGAGTTGTCCACGCTCATAGTCATTCAAATATCTTCCATTTTTATAATTACATTTATCAGTTCTCTGAATATGACTCTACTGGTTTCCCAGAGCAGATATGCAAGAATGAATAGGCCTAACAGGAAGCCCTCTGATTTTGAAGTAAAGACAATTTTCATTTACATTTGTAAAGTTAAAGTACTTACTACCTGTTCAGGCCTATTTATACTTTCATCAGCAGAACATGTTTATTGTATATCTTTTCCTTAATATTTATTATCTAAGGCTTAATTCTTGAAATTTACAAAATTTTTACTAACTAATAAAATTAAGCATCTTTAGATAAATGATTTTTATTTGAACTTTCCTCTTCCATTGGCCTTTTTTTCTTTATTTCCTCGTTGGTATTAGAGTGCTCAAAGACTTGTATGCTTGGGACTTTTCTTGTAATTACAAGATGATACTGTCAGGGCTGGGAAGTTGGCTCAGTGGTAGGGTGCTTGCCTTGCATGCATGAGGCCCTGGGTTCGATTCCTCAGCACCACATAAGCAGAAAAAGCCGGGAATGGTACCGTGGCTTGTGGTAGAGCTCTAGCCTTGAGCTGAAGAGGTAAGAGACAGTGCCCAGGCCCAGAATTTAGGCCCCATGACTGACCAAAAAAAATGATACCGTCATACATTTAATTTATGGGTTCTCTTTTCTCCTAGAATTTATATATTATGTACCATGCAAGTCAAAATTCTAACAAAGAGCCAGGAGCTGGTGGCTCATGCCTGTAATCCTAGCTACTCAGGAGGCTGAGATCTGAGGATCAAGGTTCAAAGCCAGCCTGGGCAGGAAAGGCCGTGATACTCTTATCTCCAATAAACCACAAGAAAACTGGAAGTGGTGTTGTAGCTCAAGTGGTAGAGTGCTAGCCTTGAGCTAAGAGATGAGGGACAGAGCTCAGGCTCAGATTTCAAGTCACATGACCTACAAAAAATATATGTATACATATATGTATATATACATATGTGTATATATACATATAAAACAAAGAACAATATGGCTATATCTATAACCCATCAATTGGGAGGCGGAGGCAGGAGGATTAGAAATTGACAATCACTTGGGCAATTTAGTGATACACCTAGTCAATTAGTTAAACAAAAGAATACCAAGAAAATACTAAGTATTTGTATTATTTTGTGAATAACTTGATAAAGTAGAATGGCTATGGATTCTATTCACTGTGAGAAAATATGTTAAGGATGAGTAAGTCAGGGCTAATACAGACCATCAGTCAAGCTATATTTGTCATTTAAATGTAATATTTGATTAGTGCAATATTTAATACTTTTATTAGTACAATATTTTATTTATTTTGATGTTTTCACCGATCCTTAAGTGAAAGAAAATATATCCAATTCAATGTGTATCAAAATCAATTTCATTAAGAGTTTGATTTTCTTATCTTTTGGCGTATTTTGTACTCTGACACGTTTCTTATAACAAGTGAATATGAAGTTGAGCATTTCAACTACCACATTAACAAGCTCATTTGATACAGTCAGGCTCAATTGTAAAAAAAAAAAAAAAAGAAAGAAAGAAAGAAAGAAAAGAAATTAAAAATGCCCTCTTTACTATCAAGGCCCATGGGTTGTTTAAAAGTAAATACTTTGCTCTGGTTGTTGATTATCCTATTCTACTATGGCAATACCAGCAAGTAAAGAAAGTAGCCGAAGGTGTGCCAAGATTGTCCAAGAAAGATACAGATATGAGAAATTAAGACTGTTAATCTCATCTCAAAGTTATTTAATGGTCACTTTATGCAAATACGGACTACCCTGTTTAAACTAACCAATCATGAGCAGAGTAAATACTTGAGCTCTGCCAATAAGAACAGAGGGGCCCGGCTTGCTGTCTTAGGGATAAATAAAAAGCAACCCTCCTAATCTGTATGCCGGTATGTGTGTGAAGGGTGCACCCTTTTGGACCAAAATTAATTTTGCGTTGCTGAGACAATTCTTTGTTTTCGTGACTTTTTGAGACTTTGGTGATTTTTGCAGAGCATTTTTACAACACAACTAACACAGAATGTTTGAATACTTGAAAATTCACCATCAGATTTCCTGATAATGTAAGTACATCAAATCCTTGCAGGTAGAATACCTAGAATGTTGTAATGCCTGGCATGAATTTCTAACATGGCTCTTCCTCTGTCTTTTCATTTCTTCCGTGTCGTATTTGCTTCCTTGTGTTTACAGTTAGATATAGAGATAAAATTACACAAGTTTATAAATTTAAAAAATAAGCTTGTGGAATAAAGATGGTTCCTAGGACAGAGAAAGAAGATAGGCTCTCAACCAGGTTTATCAATTTGTTTTATTTTATGTGAGTGAATCAGGAGCAAAGGGGGCCATTAGAATAGACTCATTGGGCCAACCTGCAGTGTTCTGGTTTTTTGTTGTTGTTGTTTTTGCTTTTTGTTTTGTTTTTAACCCCCTCAGTTATCTACGGGATGTGAACTTTCCCTATTAGCATATGCCCTTTAAGTGGCTCTCTGAAACTAAGATGCAGCTTGAAGGCGTTTACAGTTGGAGGCTGATTTCTGATAGCTGGGCTAATGCGTGATTCATTGAAGGAATGAGATGCATTGGGCAGTTCCTCTCAATATCCATCATAGCATGCTTTTACAGGGTCCATGTTCCTGGTAATGAGAGGCATTTAGTAGTGCCAAAGGTAAAAAGGATAATATCACAAGAAAGACCAGGATTATAGAATAAAAATGTGTTCAGGGAGTTTTCAAGGGGGAGGGTAGTGGGGAGGATTGGGTAGGGGGGAGGATGGGAAGGGATGGGAAGGGGAAACTAAGGAGGAGGCTACAATGCTTGATAAGAAATGTACTCATTATCTTGTCCATGTAATTGTAACCCCTCTGTACAGCATTTTCACAATAAAAAAAGAGAGAGAATCACCATATAAACACATAATTTTAAGCAGGATAAATGGTATAATTATCAGACAAGAGTTTAAAAGTAAGGCAAGATGTTACTAATAAAAAAAAATCCCCACAGTATAACCCGTACTTTCACTGCATTTAATGTCGGTATAATTTATGTAGCGGAAGGGGAAAAACAAGTCATTTAAATAGAGATACAGGTGGACTCATTGCAACAATGAGAAGTACATGTCGTTTTGTCGAAAACGAACTTTACGACTTTGGTGGGGGGGCGGGGAGGATTGGGTAGGGGGGCGAGGGGAGGATACTAAGGGATAGGAAGGGGAAACAAAGGAGGAGGCTACAATGCTTGATAAGAAATGTACCCATTATCTTGCCCATGTAATTATAACCCCTCTCTACAGTATTTTCACAATAAAAAAATAGTTAAATATATTAAAGCGTAATTAAATTTCCAAAATGGAAATTATGTTATAAGAAAAGCTGAATGTAGCCGGGCTCTGGTGGCTCACGCCTGTTATCATAGTTAATCAGGAGGCTGAGATCTGAGGATCACTGTTCAAAGCCAGCCTGGGCAGGAGAGACCGTGAGACTCCTATCTCCAATAAACCACCAGAAAACAGGAAGTGGTGCTGTAGCTCAAGTGGTAGAGCGCTAGCCTTGAGCTGAAGAGCTGAGGGACAGCGCCCAGGCCCAGAGTTCAAGTCCCACGACCGACAAAAAAAAAAAAAAAAGAAAGGAAAGCTGAATGTTTCCCATAACTGTTTAGGATCAGTTCTCTGTTCCAAAACACTCTTTTTTTCCTAATATATATTTTTTATTGTAAAGATATTGTACAGAGGCATTACAGTTACATAAGCAAGGTAATCAGTCGATTTCCTATCGAGCATTGATACACCCTCCACTACCATCCCTTTCCTCCCCTCATCCCTCCTAATTCATCCCACCCTCTCCCCGCCCCCCTGCAAAGTTGTAAAGTTCATCTTCAACATACTGTCTTGTATATTGTTATAGAGTCATACTATACCAAAACTCTCTTAATAAATAATTGATCAAATAGTTGTTGGTAGTGATGGTGCTGACTTTGGTGTGTTTGTGTGTGTGTGTGTGCACTGATTCTGGAGCTTGAACTCAGGGTCTTATGTTCTCCTTTGGCTTTTTTGCTTAAAGCTAGCTCTACTAAGCCTCAGAAACACTTCAACTTTTGCTTGTTAATCGAAGACATGAGTTCCTCAGATTCATCTGTCCCAACTTGTTTTGAACCTCAGTACTCACAACTCAGCTTTCTTCTGCGTCTCTGTGACTACATGTGTGTGCCAGCAATGTATGGCTCTAAATGGCAAATTTTGAAATTTCATTATTGTAAGTATATACAAAGACACTGAATAAAACAATATCAAAATATCCTTTATATTTCTGTATTTCCTAAAATGGAAACGACATTTTCCTACTTTAAAATATTTTCTATTACCCAACAATTTAAAGTTGCATTTTCACTTTTATTTGTATTTTGTATTAGAAATATCATACCTAATGTAAACTATTAGGTCCAAATCATAACTTTAACTATAAATTTCCTAAGCATCTTCAGTTTTAAATGTCATTTTCTTTGTCTATTTCACAAAAAACACTTCTTTTTTTAATTTAATTTTGTTTTATTTGTGAACATACTTTACAGAGGAGTTACAATTACGTGGGCAGGATAATGCGTACATTTCTTACCAAGCATTGCAGCCTCTTCCTTTGTTTACCCTTCACATCCCTTCCCAGCCTCCCCCTCCCCCCAATCCCAATCCTTCTCCTTCCCCCCCTTCCCCCCCCACCCCCCCACCCCCCCGCACCGACATTGTAAAGCTAGTTTTGGACATGACAACTTGTACTTCTCATTGTTGCAACAGGTCCACCTGTATCCTTCAAAAAAACTTCTTTTATATGTTCTATCACAAAAGCTGTTAAACAACATTAAGAAGATGAAAATTACAGATGATATCTATGTTCATTTCTTCTATTACATTCATCTCGATATGTGTGATATTGTTATTTATTGTACTAAAAACCACTCTGACTGATACAGATGCACATAAAATCATTGAAGTTTGTGGTAGAAATCTACAAGTCATATAGTTAGTATTTATTGGAACTTGAATTTCTTGAGAAATCTTAAATATATAACCTGATTCAATTCTGATTATAATATTTTACTATTAGTATTACGTTGATAAAATTATTTAAATACTGAAGGGTGGAGTTGTTGCTTAGATGAGGGATGAAATGTTGGCTTCAAAGGTACAAATATTAATATTAATAATATTAATACAATGGTATAAGACCAATAAAGTATGCAACATTATATATGTATATGGATTGTCTTGTATAGAAAATTTGAAATTTTATTTTCTATGAAATCTTAAATGAGAGAGATTGTTACAGCCAAGTGCTCAAATTTCCTATTATGGTGGTTTATTAGAGCCATTTTTTGTGTGGGGAGCTGGAATTGTTTCTCATTTCCATTTCTCCCTGCTTTATCCTGTTTTACTAAAATAATACTAACTAAAACATAAAATAAAGTATATAAGAACAATGTCACATTAGTGTGTGGAAAATTTTTGTCAGAATATGATCATTATAACTTAATATGCAGGGGCTGGGAAGGTGGCTCAGTGGTAGAGTGCTTGCCTTGCATGCCTGAGGCCCTGGGTTTGATTCCTCAGTACCACATAACTTAATATGTAAATTTAAACATGTATATTAATACCTATAGAAATCTTATTTTTTCCATAAAACAAGGTGTTTTATTTGGGATTATTGAAGTCCTTTAAAGAAAGTGAATGTCTAATTTTTCATCATGTCTTCTGGTTTTGGGTGGAGTAAGTACTGTACTGATGGTAAAATCCTGCCTACTTTTATTAAGCTGTATAACTGGCTATTCAGACATCAGAATTTGATGGCAGCTTTCACACGTCAGAAGTATCATGTTTATAAAGACAGTTATATGGCTGGCAGAGCTGTGAAAGATGTTTCAAAAAATGTCCAGGTTCCAAAGTTATAATTTTCATTATTAATACAATGAAAAATTGTGCATTTTCAAAACTGAGTTTGTGAATGGAAGTTGAGATAGATAAAAATTAGACTAAAAGAACTGTACACTAGACTAGGTGAATCAACAACTGCATGATTACAATAATCTGGCCCCTATTACACAATGTTGTTCAGCCATCAACAAAATCATCTGAATGAAAGGAGAGGTTTTATTTAAAAAACTCAGATGTAGCATATAGGACAACATAGGTGAAATTATTCAAAATATCAAAGAGGTATGTTCTCGGATTTGCTAGTAGGATTTTTTAAAATGTATAACTTAATATAAAAGTTTAAATCTAGCCAGGTGCTGGTGGCTCATACCTATACCTATAACCTGTGTTCCTTAGCAGGCTGAGATCTGAGGATTATGGTTTGAAGTCACACCAGATAAGAGAGTCCATGAGACTCTTATCATCAATTAACTATCAAAAAGCCAGAAATGGAGCTATTGCTCAAGTAGTAGAATGCTAGCCTGGAGCAAAAAAGCTCAAGGACAGGGATCAGGCCTTGAGTTCAAGCCCATGTCTAGGACAAATAAATATCTTAAATCTAAGCCGGGTGCCTTAGGCTCATGCCTGTAATCCTAGCTACTCCGGAGGCTGAGATCTGAGGATCACAGTTCAAAGCAAGCCTGGGCAGGAAAAGCTGTGAAATTCTTACCTCCAATTAACCACAAAAAAACCAGAAGTGGCCCTGTGGATAAGGTGGTAGATTGCTCGCTTTGAGCTGAAGAGATGAGGGACAGTGCCCAGGCCCAGAGTTCAAGCCCCACAACAGGAAAAAAAAAAGTAGCTGCCAGGTCATGGTGTCTCTCATCTATAATCTTGACTACTGAGGAGGATGAGAACCAAGGATGAGGGTACAAACCAGCTCCAGCAGACAAATCCTCAAGTCTTCAAAATTCTTATCCTCAATAACTAGTGAATAGCTGGATGTGGAAGTTTGGATGAGTGGAAAGGCACCAGCCTTGAGTGGAAAAAGCCAAGCAATAGTACAAGGCTTTTATTTCAAACCCTAGTACTAGCACCAAAAAGACATAAATAAGAACTTAGTAGATAGTGGAAGTCACTGGAAGTCTGCTAAGCCATTGACTATAAAGTATTAAAGATAAGCCCTTAGAATATTCTAAAGGGAAAGAACTTAGAATACTGCAGAAACTATATGCTTAGTAAAATAAAAATTTAAAAAACCCTATACCTTCTCTTTTTTATGAAACAAATAGGGGAGCTAAATACATTTTCTTATGTAATACATTGGGACATACTGGAATAAAACATTATGCTAAGAATGCTAGTTTAAGACTGCTTTGTTGTCACGTAAATTATTTTAAGTAGTTTTATGAAAAAAAACAAACATGTAGATTGTTGCATTACTATCTTCTGTAATACCACTGGAATTAGTTAACTTGTTTCAAATATTTTTATATGGAAGTCCTAAACTGCCAATGACCATGATTGAGATTTTATTTTTTATTATTAAGTTTTTTATTGTGAAAATATCATACAGAGGAGTTACAATTACATGAGCAAGGTAATGAGTATATTACTTAACAAGCATTGTTGCCTCCTTTGTTTCCTGGGAAAGTGACATTGACAATTCAGTTAAGAGGAAGTCATTCCTAAGAATGGAAGACCCCTAATCCAGTGGAACTAATGTCTTAATATAAATAATATTTGGGCAAAAGTATACACTCAAAGAGAAAGGTGGATGTCATGGTGTTGCCTTTACAAGGCAAAGAATGCAAGAGATTGTCAGAATACTACCAGAAATGAGTGGAGCAAGATCAATTTTATCCTCTTGAATAGTGTCCAGAAGAAACTAACACTGCTGATAGGATTTTTGTTTTTTTTTAAATTTTTATTTTTTGTGAACATACTATACAGAGGGCTTACAATTACATGGGCAAGATAATGAGTACATTTCTTTTCTTTTTTTGGGGGGGGGATCCGGTCGTGGGGCCTGAACTCTGGGCCTGGGCGCTGTCCCTCAGCTCTTCAGCTAAAGGCTAGTGCTCTATCATTTGAGTCACAGCGCCACTTCTGGCTTTTTTCTTTTTGCTTATGTGGTCCTGAAGAATCGAACCCAGGGCCTCATGCATGCAAGGCAAGTGCTCTACCACTGAGCTACATTCCCAGCCCATAAGTACATTTCTTATCAAGAATTGCAGCCTCCTCCTTTGTTTACCCATCACATCCCTTCCCAGCCTCCCCCCCCCCCCCCCCCGCACCAAAGTTGTAAAGTTCATTTTCGACAGGCCAACGTGTACTTCTCATTGTTGCAACAGGTCCACCTGTATCCTTAAATGACTTGTTTTTCCCCATCTCCTCCACAAATTATACCGACATCAAATATAGTGAAACTAGGGCTTATACTGTGGGGCAACAAAGAAATAATCTTATAAATGCATTAGAAACAATTGCATGAAAGAAAAAAAAAACATTTAAATACCTGTCCAAGGGTTCATTTTCCTAACATCACATTATCTGACCTTTTCTGCTTGACTCATACATATACTAGATAGTGCAAATAAGGGAAACCATGGGACCTATGTTTCTTTGGGCTTGGCTTACTTCACTTAATATAATTTTTCCATGTCTTTCCATTTCCTAACATATGGTGCAATGTCATTCTTTCTGATGGAGGCATAGAATTCCATTCTGTATATATACTACATTTTCTTTATCCATTCATCTACTGAGGGGCATCTGGTTTGGTTCCACATCTTATCTATGGTAAATAATGCTGCAATAAACATAGTTGTGCTGGTAGCTTTTGTGTAGTCTTGTTTGTAAACATTTGGGTAAATGCCCAAAAGTGGGATTGCTGGGTCATAGGGGAGCTCTATGTGAAGTCTGTTGAGGAACCTCCATACTGCTTTCCAAAGTGATTGAACAAGTTTACATTCCCACCAAAAATGAAGTAAGGTTCCCTTCTGTCCACATCCCCTCCAGCATCTGTTGTTGTTAGAGTTCTTGATTTTTGCCATTCTTACTGGAGTGAGGTGGTATCTCAATGTTATTTTGATTTGCATTTCTTTTATGGCTAGGGATGTTGAACATTTCTTCATGTGTCTCTTGGCCATCCTTCTTTCTTCTTCAGAGAATTTTCTCTTTAAGTCTTTAGCCCACTTATTTATAGAGCAGTTGTTTCTTTGAGGATTTGTTGTTGGGGGATTTCATTTTTTGAATTCCAGGTATATTTTAGATATGAGACCCTTGTCCTTTGTATGGCTAGTGAAGATCTTCTCCCCATCTGTGGGTTTTCTACCTGCTGATAGGTTTTATTTTGAATGTTCAGGGTTTATATGAGGATTTGAATTTGTGTTATAGTTCATTTAGTCTGTGGTAGTTTGTCTGAGTAAGTGAAGATGACTAATAATTATCCACACATTTCTATTGTACTCCCAACAGAAAAAGGTGTATGTATGTGTGCGTGCATATATATATATATATACATATATATATATATATGAAACACAATTACTAATATATCATATGATGCCAAAATGTGTAATATATACTTAGGAAGAGAGAATTTGTTCATAACTATAATACAGTTGTTATTTAATTATGACTGAAAGATGAGCATTGACATCATCACGTGGAGAGAAATAGAAAAATCCAGATAGTGGAAACAAAATAATAGAATTTCAGAAGTATATGAGTGTGAGAATGGAATGAAATAATTGCAGGGCAGACTTTGTGAAGACAAACAGATATCTTCAGAATAAGCAGTTGTCTATGATAAATGATAAATTCCATCGGTATTCCAAAAGTGAACAACTGTAAAGAGTTGAAGAATCATCTGCCCAATGAAGTAATATGATGTCTCTTCAAGTTTGTAGCTTTTGATAAAATTAATAAAGTCAGGTATATGATTTAATATGATAGGAAACACAAAAGCAGTGTTCCTTTCAGGCTAGAACTAAGTTACCATACATGGCCAGAAAGTGGATGCAGAAACATTGTATTAAACAAATTTTGCTAATATCTATGGTATCAAATTTTTGGTTATCAAATGTGGAAAAAATGTAAGAAGTCTCTAGGACTCTAAGTTATAATACACAAAATCTTGGAAGATACCTAAAAATTGTGCCTTTGATATAGACAGAAATTCATTATCCGTAAGCATGAATTCTGGGTCTGTCTCTAGAGGAGTCTTATCTGCTGCGTCTACAGAAATGAACAAGAGAAGTGTCCCCAAATCTCCTAAACCCAGTGCTTTAATAAAAGGAGAGAAAAATGAAATAATCAGATAGACCTCATTGCAAATGTCCTAAGATATATAAAGCAGAACAGAATGGTATTAAAGTGACCTGGGGCATACAATAAGTTGAGAAGCACTCGACTAAAAGAAAGCAATTATCCGAGGCAAAGTCAGTTATGTGAAGATCTCAGGGTAAAGAGCTCAGTTTGAGAGTAGAAAAACTAGAACAAACATACACATTAAACAATAATTTAGAGAAGAATAAGAATTGGGAAGCCAGATAAATAACTAAAGAAAATGGAAAAAATACATACGTAAATGAAATACCAAGAAATAAAACAGAAAAGCTGAATATGTGGATATTTTAGTACGTATTTTCCAAGTGAATATTTTAGTATACTAGTTCTAGCTACATGAAAGTATTCATGAAAATATGGCTGTGAGTTGTCATTGGTTCTTACAAAATCCTACTTTCTCAGGATCAGAAACTGGATCTACTAATGCAAAGTACTATGCCTTTTTTGTGTGCTTAAGTAATTTCTGATGCTATCAATGATACAGGGAAGATATTTATAAGATCTTTAAAAGAATACATATTAGCAAGATGTTTTTTTCATTTTTTATCATGTTTTTTCTTCATTTTTACAATTACATGGACAAGGTAATGAGTACATTTCTTATCAAGAATTGTTGCCTCCTCCTTTGTTTCCCCTTCCTTTCCCTTTCCATCCCCGCTCCCCTTCTCTCCCTGCCCCGCCCCCAACCAAAGTTGTAAAGTTCGTTTTTTGACATAACATCTTGTACATCTCATTGTTGCAATGGGTCCACCTGTATCCTTATTTAAACTATTTGTTTTTTCCCTTCCCCTCCACAAATTAGGCCAACATCAAATACAGTGAAAACAGGGGTTATACCATGGGGAAGGGACATACAAAGCAACAAAGAAATCGTATTATAAACATGTTAGAAAGAAAAAAAAATCGAATCCTTATCTTGCGGTTCATTTCGCGTAACATCAACTTATCTGACCATTTATACTTGTCTAAGACATATACTAGTAATTGCAAATAAGGAAAACCATGGGACCTATGTTTCTTTGGGCCAAGCTTACTTCACTTAATATAATTTTTTTTCTAGTCTTTCCAATTCCTAACAAATGGGGCAATGTCATTCTTTCTGATGGTGGCATAGAATTCCATTTATTTTAGATATATTCATAGGACTTCTTATCAGGCCCCTATAAAGACAAAGAGAAGTATTCATATTTGTTTTGGGAGAGAAGACAAAGCAAAATACAGTCAGCATATAGGCCAGGAAAACATAATATTGATTTAATTGAAACACTGTTCTTTTTTTTTAAGTGCTTACAGCTTTGTTTTCAAACAAAGAATTGACACTATATTTCCCAAATATTTGGCCTATTACTATGAATAATTTAATACAAAGTTTAAAGTATGTAATTTTTTGTTAGCTGAATGTTAATTTTTTTTCTTGAGTTCTATCCGAACAATCTAATTGAAAACAAATATCTAAGTCAAAGAGAGAATTCTCAAACAGGAAGATCTTGTACAAGAGTTATCAATAAGGTTATCAGCCACTATTGGTTTCAATATGTGAATGTGGTTCAGCTGAGCCATAGTTTTAGAGTGTTTTTGCTAGTGTATGTCTAGAGGCATATAACATTTCCTCTAATAATTTGTGGTCAGGGAAGATGGCAGCTGGATTTCTGGTAGTTAGCTTCTGACATTTCTATGTGTATTACTTTCTGCAGCCTGCACATTGGGAATTCCAGTTTATGCACAATCTTTCCTTCCCATGCTTGCCTACCTTAATGATTTTGGACATACTTTGCCAGCAATAACAATATCTTGTAATAAGTACTTTTAGAAGTAAGAAATCATGTAACTCGTTACAAAAACCATAAATTAGTAATACATCTACTTATTAGATATGTGTTCTTTAAATGGCCACTATTTCTGAATTAAGTACTGATCAAGACAAGCCCTCTGAACTGTCTTCACTATATTTTAGAGAAAGGATTTATAATAATACATTATTCTGAAGTTTTGACTTAAAATCAATCAAAGTTCTAGGACAGACCATTACCTTTTAATCAAAAACTTGATAAAGCCGTTTCAGTATGATAGAGCAAAGTACAATTTTTGAAACCGTTTATAAGAAAACCTTTCTTTCCTAAATAAGCTTTTTGCTCAGGTAATAGGGAATATGTAATTGACAAAAACTCATCCATTCAATATTAGGTGATTATTTGAGCAATGGGAAACCATATATACCTTCATTTTCTCTCAACCTATACTATTTTGTGCAATATTATCATGAATAATATAAAAGTGGCACGGGATGATGGTGGGAGGGGGAAAGATGGGAAGGGGTGGTAAGGGGAAACAAAAGAGAAGGCAACAGTGCTTGATAATAAATGTACTCATTACCTTGCTCATGTAATTGTAACCCCTCTGCACAGTATTTCCACAATAAAAATAAAGTTGTGAAATGAACTTTGAAATTGATTCAAATTATTGTAAAAACAGAATTTTATTATACAGACTAAAGTGAAAAAAATTCAGTAATTTAGAGAAAACTTGCAAAATTTCGATTATAATTCCCTAAGGGTAGGCAATAGAAAAAATAGCAATTTTCTTTATAAGACAATTCAATTCATAGACACTGCTGGCTTGTGGTGGGCCAATTCAGACTTAGTTGTAAAAGACTAGCACTGAGCCTTCCCTAATAGACTCTGGTTACAATTATTGCTCTTGCCCACGTATTTCTCTCCTTTGCTATGTAGCATGTTATGTGTATTAAGGAGTTCATACCTTATATTTTACTAACATTTTTAAACTTATGTAAGTATTACTGTTTAATTTTTTATAAACAAAAACTTGTAAAACTAGTAATTATATTGTGATATTTCCATACATGCACAGAGTGTACTTTGAACAAGTTCACTCATTCTTCTATATTCTTACTGCTCAGTGCCCATTCCCCTCTGCTTTTTAAAATAACCTTTGGTGAATTTCATTAATATGTATATATATAAATATATATACACATATGTGTTCTTATATATTTTATATATTAATATAAATACATGTTCCTTATATGTGTGTGTTTACTATATTTATTTGAAATCTAATTTATTTATAATATAGAAATACATGTGATATATATTCATATATTTATACATCAGATATTTATATATACATAAATTTTGAAATTACCCACTCTGTCTAATTTTTCTTAAAATCAGTATATATATATGTACACACACACACACACGTACACACACACACACACATATATATATATGTATATATATATATGTATATTAGTCATGGGATTAGTCATGTAGCTTGAACACTGGGCCAAGGCACTGTCATTCAGCTCTTCAGCACAAGGCTAGTGCGCTACCTCTTGAGCCACAGCACCTCTTCTGGTTTTTTGATGGTTAATTTGATTAGAGTCTCTTTGACTTTCCTGCCTGGGCTGGCTTTGAACTGTGATCCTTAGATCTCAGCCTCCTGGGTAGCCAGGATTGCAGGCATGAGCAACTGGCACCTGCAGAATAAGTACGTTTAAGGCATTGCTTTCAAGAACTGGTGGAGTTAAATAGTATCAATTCAGAGGAAGAATCTAGAATACATTTTTCTTCTCACTTAAGATATGATTCCTTAATTATGGCACAATGAAAAACAACAGGGTTTAGCATCTGATTTGTATTTCAGAATTTGTAAGTTTCATAGTATTTTAGTCAGTTTTCTTATTTATAAATCCTGCAAAAATCTATTGAGTCTTTGACTAAAACTCAGTAGAGCCTTTGACTCTACTGTTTTATGAATAAAGTATATTTTAAAAGAACACGTTATGAACACTTACAAAGTCTAATACAAAATAATAGAAAGTATATTAATTATGATTATAACTAAGTTCACTAAATGATTATAAGGTTACATGGAAAATACTATGTAGTTCCAATATTCTGTGTGAAACTTAAAATGTCTAATTGATTTATTAGTTAAATTGAAGTCCATAGGGCTCATGCAAAAGGAACATACAAAATCATTGCTGTTGCAAATCAACTTGTGTTTCTATTCTTCAAACTGAAGGAAGATGAATTAGATATAAATTTTAAATAATAAAACCAACAAGTTTTAAAACAATTCATTTATTTAATTGTTAATCCTAAAATTAAATAATGTGAAGAATGTATAAATATCCATTATGGATTTTAACACTGTGAGTGACATAACCAACTTTGATAAGGAATAAATTATGCATAAGGGGAAGGAATTTATATTCATTAAGTCTCAAAAATGAAAATGCAGAAATACAGAAGCTAGGTATAATAATTAAACTTTTTGTGTATTTTGCATTAGGTAACATTTAGAAATATGTAACTACCATAATATCAAGTAGCAGTAATGCCATTCATAATTAGGACACTATTAGAATTTGAATGAATTGTTAAAGAGTTTAGAAATTCATAATTGGTAATTATTTGCTATATAAGTCTACATCACAGTTTACATATTGGATTAACAAACTTGATATACAGTCTTATTTATGCTCCTAAAAGCTTTTAATATTTTCTACGTATCACAGAAATAGGTGTTTAAAACAAGAATGACAAACATACGCTAGGTGATAGAAAACGTACTGTGTCAGTAAATGAGCAATGCGATGGTTGAAACTTGAACATTCACATTGCAAATAATCTATCAAGCCGAGCTCCCCTGTGGCTCATGCCTGTATTCCTAGCTACTCAGGAGGCTGAGATCTGAGGATCACAAATCAAAGTCAGCCCGGACAGGAAATCTCATATACTCTAATCTACATTTAACCACCAGAAAACTGGAAGTGGTGCTGTGGCTCAAGTGGTAGAGCATTAGCCTTGAGCTGAAGACCTCAGGTAAAGCACCCAGACCCTGAGTTCAAGTCCCACAATCAACCAAAAAAAAAAGAGAGAGGAGATATCCACCAATATTGGGAGACTATTTTCAACAAAATCACCAGTAGATTAATGCATTATCACATTAAGAAAAAAAATAATCTGCAAGAATATTTTCTCTCAACTGTCAAATTTTATTATCATTTTTATTGCCAAGGAGATATACAAAAGGGTTACAGTTACATAAGTAAAGTAATAAGTATATTTCTTGTCAAACTTGTTACATGGACTTGGGAGAATAGCATATCATTTTGAGATTCATAAAGGAATCTTAAGTCATAAAAATTAGCTTAAGATTTGTCAACATGTCTGGATACATTAAATTTAGCCTTTGCTGGCTAAGGCTTAGCAGTTCACATCTAATCCTAGCTATTCATTAGGTAGACATTGGAGGATCAATGTTCTAAAGCATTTCAGGCAGAAATGTCCGAGAAAATCTTATCTTCAATGAAAAGTTAGAAGTGGAAGTGTGACTCAAATGGTGGAGCTAGTCTTGAGCAGAAAAGATAAGGGACAGCACTTAGTCACTTAGTTCAAGCCCTGGTACACACACACACACACACACACACACACACACACACACACACACACACACGCACCAAAATAAAACAAATTAAGAAAAATACAATAAATACTTGAAAGCATACCAATCAGCATCACAGAAAATACTTCCATCAACCTACACATGGTTATATAAAATTATAGAAGGCTTGTAGGTTTTATTAAACTTTACATGGATATTATTCTTCTGTTTGTGTTTAAAGTGACAGTCCTCTAGTGTAAAGCTTTCCTTTATTTTTATGAATAGCTATGTTTCTTGCCGTGAAATTTGGAGACTGGAAGAACCCCATGAATGATAATTATAATGGTCCTAATTTTATTGGAAAGGTCAAATTATTTTTCTCAAGATAATTTTCTAAAGATAAAAGTTTTATTGTATACTAAAAAATTACTTGGATGGTTTAATAAACACATGTCACCAAAAATGGTACATTTTCAAAACTGAGTTAACTACTCAGGAGGTAGAGTTTGGGGAGTCAATAGTTGAGGTAAGTCCTGGTCAAAATTGGTTAGGCTCTTATTTCCAAGAAAAAGATGGGTATAATTGTAAACACACGTTATCATGAATCTTAGGCTGGGACAGCAGAAAGCATAAGACCCTATCTGAAAAATAACTAAATATAAAGGGCTGGATGTGTGGTTCAACTAGTTTAGGTATTAAATAGCAAGCACAAGGGTTTGAATTCATAACCAGTACTCCCTAAATAATTTTCTTCAACATATTATATAATATATATTATATGTAATATATAGGGATTGTGAACCAATAGAGATACTGCTTTTTAAAATGAGCTTTCTGACACAATTGACTTCTCTTTTAGCATTATTTATGAAAATTTCTTTGTAGTCAAGTGACCTTGCTTCCTAAATGTCAATGATAAAGAAAAGAAAATTGGTTTCACACAAAGTAGGCTTAACTTTATGTATTTTGTTATTTTCCCAATGTTACTAGAACCAGGATAAATACCACATTTTACAGCATTATGCAGCTAATTTATAGTTCAGGGGAGGCACAGACTTCATCTCCTGACAGCAAAATTTTATGATTCCATTTCAATTAGACTGCCTAATACAGTAATAGCAGGCCAACAAACCTTAAATATAAGTTAAGCTAACATGATCCATTACCTTATAAAACTTGAGTATCCTGTGGAGTCCTGCGGAAAATGCCAAGTGATTTTCCAAAACTTAATCTTCCTAAATGTCAGATAAAGGTGCTTTTGTTTTCATTCTTTAAAACTTGGGCAAAAACCCCAAGTGTGCCTGTAAGTTACAGAGAAAATTCTTCTTAATATTTGTACTAAATAAACAACAGTCTTTCCAACCACCATTTGTTTTGCTAGCCACTGTAAATAAAAATATACAAGGTTGGTGCAAAGGAAACTCAACACAAAAAGTTGTTTTTTTATTTTTTTAAGGAAAAGATATAAGGATGTTTTTAGCAAAAATATTTCTTCCTCCTGTATTTTAGCAGGACTGACAAGCTTGGCAGCTTTGGATATCATCTGTAATCAAAGAAATTACTTTAAAAAGTTTTTTTTCTTTTAGTAAAATTATAGTGATCTCTTCTGCAGTAAGAAAAACACCCATTCAATACAAAATTTCTTGTTTTAGGTAAGTTTTTTTGTTGTGAAAATACTGTGCAGAGGGGTTACGGTTACATGAACAACGTCATGAGTACATTTCCAATCAAGTATTGTTACCTACTCTTTTGTTTTTCCCCTATCTTCCCTTCCTTCCCACCTCCACAATGACACAACTTCCAATCCCCTCCCACAACCGCCTAAATTGTAAAGTTCTTTTTTGGGGGGTAGTGGTACAGTATTGGGGCCTGAACTCTGGGCCTGGGAGCTGTCCCTCAGCTCTTCAGCTCAAGTCTAGCACTCTACCACTTGAGCCACATCGCCACTTCCAGCTTTTTTCTTTTTGCTTATGTGGTGATGAGGAATCGAACACAGGGCCTCATGGTTGCAAGGCAAGTGCTCTAACACTGAACCACCTTCCCAGCACTGTAAAATTCATTTTTCAACAGAGTGTCTTGTACATCTCATTGTTACAATGGGTCAACCTATATCCCTATTTAAACATTTTGCTTTTTCCCTTCCCCTCCCCAAGCTAGAGAAGTGTAAATACAAGATGCAGGGAACCTACATCAAATACAGTGAAAACAGGGGTTATACCGTGGGGGAGTAACATACAAAGTAACAAAAAAATCATATAGTACATTATAAATACTGTAGGAACAATAGCAAGAAAGAAAAAAAACCACTTGTGTCCCTATCTTGGGGTTGATTTCGTTCAGAATTTTCTGAAGAATTAATGTGATAGCACATTTAAAACAATTTCAAAATATAAATCAGTGGTCTGATATAAGCATTGTTTAGTATGATTATTTTTAAACATCTGTTTACTTTTAACTAAATTTTCTTTTCATTTTTTCTTTCATATATATATATATATGGTGGTTGGGAGTTCTAGAATACATTTATAGATAGATAGATAGATAGAGAGATAGATAGATAGATATAGATAGATAGATAGATAGATAGATAGATAGATAGATAGATAGATAGATAGATAGATAGATACATAGATACATAGATAGATGTAAATGTAGATTTAGATATAGATATAGATATAGATATAGATATAGATTGGTTGGGAGTTCCAGAATAAGAATTTAGAGTATCATATAAGTGATTCATAATCTGAGACAAAGCAGTATTTTCTCACTAGCAATATTTACTACTCCCTATTTTGTTTTTCTCTTTCTCTATTATTTATAATTTTTTTTATTTACAAGAGGCAGTGAAGGTCTTCCTGTGCAGAGTAGACTGGCCATGAACTCACAAACCTGCCTCAGCCTTCTGAGGTCTGGAATTACAGGTGTGTACAATAATCCCCATTTATGACCAGCTTTGTTGTTTTTTTGTTGTTGTTCCTTTATTGAAACAGGAGAAATTAATAGTGACTCAGGAAAACCGAACAGTGAAATGCTATTTCTTTTTTTTTATGTTTTTTATTGTAAAAATATTGTATAGAGGGGTTAGAGTTACACGAGTAGGGTGATGAGTAAATTTCCTATCCAACATTTTTACCTCCTCCTTTGTTTTTCCCCTAACATCCCTTCCCATCCCACCTCCCCACCTCCCACCTCCCCCTCCAAGTTGTAAAGTTCCTTTACTACATAGTGTCTTCACATCTCATTGTAACAATGGATCATCCTGTATCCTTTTTTTCCCTTATTTGTAATAGCTCATATAAGTCGAGGACTAGCAGAAAAGGTCAAAAGCTATGTACATATGACCATATAAGATGATGTTAAGTGAAATGAACCCCAAGATATGGGCACATATCTTTCTTGCTATTGTTTTTTAATATATCTAAAATGTATTATGTGATTTTTTTTTGTTTCTCTTGTATGTTCTTCCCCTATGGTAAAATCCCTGTTTTAATTGTATTTGATATTGGTGCCCTGCATCGTGAAATGTTATTTCAAATGGATACAGAAATAATGTGAGTTAGATGAACCTTCTTTGAAATCACAGTTGCAATAATGAGCCTCATGTCTGCCCTCTGTGCAGAGGCATAGACTTCCTGTGACAGTCTCTCTTAACTCTCACTCCTCACCACTGATGCAAAAAGGTGAGAAATTTGAGATGTGCATAATGTTTGAAAATGTCTTCAGGATAATATCATACAGTGTGAAAAAGCCATAGTGCATTTCTAAGAATGTCAAGAAGTCACAAAATAAGCATCAGAAAATACATTATTTAATTTAAATGTTATTGATTATGGAACAATAGGAGTTTAGAAGAGACAGAAGAATCAAGGATAGTGAATAAGAGAGGTTAATCTGACTAAATTCAATCTCTAAATATGTAAAATACCATGGAGAAAGTACTTTGTACAATTAATATATATTAAAATGAAATTGGGGGGTAACAATGTTCAACATACCTGACATATGTGACTGAAACCCCTCTGTCCATCACCCTAACAATAACATTAAACTAAAAAATGAAATGAAAAAAAAAGAAAAGTAAAACATTCTCTATTGAGGGAAGGCAGGCACAGAAGGAGGAGAAAACCTAGAGATATATTGGAGAATGGAAATGCATATATGTACTTTATATGCCTATATGAAAACAGAACATTGTAAGGTGCAGAAATCATTTGAAGAAGAAGCAGATTCCTAGAGGGGATAGGTTAATTATGATAAATTGTATGCATGACTAGAATTATAATAATGAAACACTAAAAAACAAACATTTTAAAATATTATGAAAATAGAATACACACACACACACACACACACACACACACCTTTTATTTCTGTATGCACATAATCTCCCAGCAAGAAGAATGCATTGGGAAATCATCCAATCCTCCCCATTGGGGCTAGGTGTTGTTAGATGATGAAGGAAATATTTTCATAATCGATGTTACAGTGCTATTTTCTAAGGTGGCACAATAGAAGAAAGTGGAAAAAAATGACATGCGTGAATCTAGTTCTCATTTCATAATTGCCAAACAGCTTCTGCAACTGGCACTCCAAATATTTTGGTGCTACTGTAGAGAAGGTTGATTGCATTGGAATGTAGCATGCTTTCTTGCTCAATCATTTCTTGGCATAGTAGATTTAATGTTTGCAGCATGTTTTGAAAAAATACAAAATTTTTCAGCGTGTCAGTGTTGTGGGAATACAGGGGAAAAGGAGGGTGTGTGTGTGTGTGTGTGTGTGTGTGTGTGTGTGTGTGTGTGTGTGTGTGTGTTTCAAGTTTAAAATATTCAGGGACAGTGTATTATATATTTCAATTTTAGATGACATATATCAAACAAATGGTAAAAGAAGATGGATTTTTTTTCATTTTCAGTTTTTTTCTGGTAGATTTGTGGAAGAAGGTACTGATGCTTGAAATCAGGTCTTGAATTCTCATTTGGCTTTGTGTTCAAAGCTAGCACTTTAGCACTTGAATCATGGCTCCATTTCTGGCTTTTTGCTGGTTCATTGGAGACTAAAGTCTTAAACACTTTCCGAATGTTCTGGTTTTGAACCATGATCCTCAGAAGTCAGCCTCCAGAGTAGACTGGGATCACGGAACTGTGCCAGCAAGATCTGGTTTATTCTTTTTTTAATGTCTCCTTAAGGTCAAATTTTACCAAAGCATGGAGTACTGATAACTAATTTATTTATTTATTGAATTATTTATTTCAAATGAGTTCTCATTCTATTTAAGGGACCATTACAACCTGATTATAAAAACAAACTTACTGAGATTTACTGGCCCTTCAGAGCATACACTTTGTTAAGCATATTTTTAAATACTTAATTTTATTGAGACATATTTTTCAAACAATAGAATTCAATCAATAAAGGTTATACTTTAGTAGTTTTTATTTGGTTTGGGTCCGGTCTTGGAGCCTCAACTCTGGGCCTGGGCGCTGTCCCTTAGCTCTTAAGCTCAAGGCTAGCGTTCTACCACTTGAGCCACAATGCCACTTCTGGCTTTTTCCTTTTTGCTTACGTGTTGCTGAGGAATCAAACCCAGGGCCTTCTGCATGCAAGGCAAGCATTCTACCACTGAGCCACCTTCCCACCCCTTACTTTAGTGTTTTATAACAAATGCATGTTTATTGCATAACATTGTATCAAATTGTATAACATCATCAATACAATCTATATTTGTAAGTAATGTTCACCTTCAAACATTCCTCAACTAAATACTTTGGCCACTGTTTTTTTGTTTGTTAGGTTCCATGTGTAGAATTTTTATAAATAAATATTAAATACTAAAATGTTTAGTCACATGGTCTTGTCTCTTTCAGAAAGAACTATGCTTTTGATATTTATATATGCTATATTTTGTATTTGCATTTCAGGCTGTTTTTAAAATTATATTTTATTATCTTTAAATAGTTGTGCAGTGGTTATCAGTCAATATATCAATATATAAGTAAAATGGATCTTAGTTAACATCACTCCTTTCACCTTTCTCCTCCATCCCCTTAAGCCTAACCCCCTCCTCTCTTTTCTCAATTTCATAGCGTATGCATTGAATGTTATGACTAATATTCCCCCTCCCACTCTTTACTCATTTACCCCTCCAATTCATTTCCCAATCCCAGCACCCTATAAGTTCCAGTTTCCTGGTATTCAGTTTGTTGGACTGAAAGATTTATAAGGAACTAGAATGGATGCTGTCTCTCAGCTGTCCAGCTCAAAGGCTAGAGCTCTACTACCTGAGCCACAGTACCACTTCCATTTTCTTGGTGGTTTATTGGAGATAAGAGTCTCATGGACTTTCCTACCTGGGCTGGTTTTGAACCATGATCCTCAGATCTCAGCCTCCTGAGTAGCTAAGATTATAGGCATGAGCCACTATCACCCGTCTTATTATATTATTTTTTTAAAGAATTCCATCCTTTGTTTAATACATTTGTGTGCACTTGCATACAGCCCTAGATGTGTTTATTTGTATATTTATAAATTATTTCTAGACTCCACATATGAGTAAGAACACGTATCCTTTGTGTCTTGGACTGACTGACTTCTAGAATAAATTTTGATCAGGTCCATCCATTTATTTGCAAATCAAGTAGATTTATCTATAATTAGTATCTATTTATAAGAAGATAAAAATGTACTTATTTCTTCATTATATCACAGACATATGGGCTCTTTCAAGTTTTGAGCTAGTATAAGTGTTTCCATAGGCATTTATTTGCATATGAATCTCAGCATAGACGTTAGTTCTCATATCTTTTAGATAAACATCTAGCTATGTACTCTAGACTGATAATATTCATATATACACATACATATTCAAGACATATATACATATAAACACACATACACAGAGATCAAGGAGCTGTGGCACACACCAATAATTCTAGCTACTCAACAGTTCTGAGATCTAAGGATTGTCTGTCAAACAATCTTGGCATCCAAGTCCTTGAGGCTCTTCATCTTTAACCAACCAAAAGCCTAAGTGAGTTGGTAGAGCACCAGCCTTGAGAAAAAACCCATCAAGGGAGGAGGCAGGGCAAAGTCCTGAGTTAAAGCCTCAATAGTTGTGCTCACACACACGCACACACATGTAAGTTTATTTAATTTAAATGCTTTACATCTTTTATACATATTATTAATTGGTTGTCTTCCTTGTAAGAAATCTTTATATCACATGAATATATTTTACCAGCTACTTATTTAATCTGTTTTTATTGTCTTTTTCTTATTTTTCCCTTAATTTTTATGAATACATATTTAGATTTATGATGTGTGACTTACTTCTCTATATCTAGCACATATTCTTTAGGCCTTTAAATGTCCATAATGAACACTATTATGTTGCTTGATACTCTTCAAAATGTTTTACAGGTTTGACACTTGCAGTCTTCAAATAATTTCTGAGTTAATTTTTTTAATGATACCAGGCAAGCATCTCATTCTGCTAGGGATCAGGTAACAAAATTCAGTCAACCAGGTGGCTTAACTGGTACCCTTCATATCTCACATGTCTGGAGAATGGGAAGAGCAAGAAAGAGTTGCTAATACAATCTCTCGAAGCATCTTCTTCTAGCTGTGGGATGTCATCCTCCTTCATACTCACATAGCGACTTGCTGAAAAGCAGATCTTGTCTTTCGTTCTTTACTATTTCAATATTAAACCAACCAGCAGAGCTCCATCCTCAAACATTATTGAACCTAGTTTACTCTTAATATTTTTACCTGCCCAAACCTGGGTCATAAGATTTCACAAATGAACTGAAGCACCAGACCAGTCTACCAAATGAAGAGCTCATATTTATTTGATTTTCATATGGATATTTATATAAATATTTACCAAGCATTATTTGTTAAGATTAATATTCCAACCTCATTTAATTTTTTGACACTTTTTTGGCCAATGCCTATTTCTGAACTTGTTTCTTCCCTGCACTTGATACAGAAATGGCCAAACATCACTCAGTTGGAACAATAATTTGTGTGTTAAGTAAGCCCAGTATATAATTTAAGATTAAATTTTCATTACTTTGAAAATTTTTTGAATAATATTGAATACTACTAATTTTGTATATTTCTTCAATAATGATGTCTAGATTTAGCATATCAATTTTAAAAGAATTTATGGTTTTGAGTTTGAAAGTTAAGAACATAAAAATAAAGAACACACATATATACAACATAGTGATTTATTTAGGCATAATGAAAAAAATTGTTATTTGCAGGAAAAGGAGCTGAATTTGAGATTATCCTATTACATGGTGTGAGACAATCTCTCAAAGACAAATGTCACATTTTCTTTCATGAAAAGGAACGTTTGAAAGCCTTAATAGATTCATTACAGAGTTTTCACTGTTTGCATTTATCAGCTTATAAAAAGGTTCTGTTTGATTTTGAGTGTGTATGTGTGTATGTGTGTGTGTGTGTGTGTGTGTGTGTGTGTGTGTGTGTGTGTGTGTGTGTGTGCCTCCCTCCCCTGGGGCTTAAACTCAGGGTCTCGATGCTGTCTCTGAAGTATTCTTTTGTTAGTTTTTCTTTTTTTTGACTCATAACTAGGGCTTTACACTTTGCACCAAAGTTTCACTTAGAGTGTTTTGGTGATCAAGTGGAGAAAAGAGTATCATGAACTTTCCTATTAGGCTAGCGTCAAGCTGTGATCCTAAGTTCTCAGCGTCCTGAGTAGCTAGGATCACAAGCCTGAGCCAGCAGTGCATGGCTGAAACGAAACTTTTTAGAATAAAAAAGATGAAGAAAAATGAAGAAACCTTAGGTGAACTATGGCTCAGTAAACAAAATTAAATAGCTGAGCTGCTTTCAAGAGGAATTTCAGACTATCTAAGCATTAGGAAGCCTACTTCAGAAATAATAACAGATTTCCTCCTAAACTACAGAAAGGTACAGGCATTCAAGAACCAAAAGGTGAAATGACACCAGTCAGATTGAATTCAGGAAAGTGTCCATATTGCAGTCAGTTAAAGCATGGTAAAAAGAAAATTGTAAAGAAGCAAATAGCTCATAAGCTTTTACAAATTCACCATACAGCAGACTTCCCAGCAGAAATCTTACAGTAGAATTTAATGAGGTTTTATAGTACTGAAGAAAAATTCAAAAAGAAATTGCCAGTGAAGACTACAGACATTGAAAAACAACTTTTATAAGACACAAAAATATTCCCAGAAAAACAAAGATGAAAGGATTTATCTCCACTAGTAACATGTTATTTTACTCATGTATAGAATCTAAACCAATGTATATTTTGTACAAATTGAGAATATAATAATACTTACAGGAGCCTAAGAATAATAAAGGTGGTGGATGTATGGAACAAAATTGATACATAGATAGGAAGTATGGTTCATTGTGATAAATTTATCGAGTATTCTACTGCAGCGTAGAGTGATTATAAATAACCATTACATACCCTTCACTTTAAAAGTTAGAAAAAGTGGGGCTGGGAAGGTGGCTCGGTGGTTGAGTGCTAGCGTTGAGCTGAAGAGCTGAGGGACAGCACCCAGGCCCAGAGTTCAGGCCCCACGACCGGACCCAAAAAAATTTTTTTTTAAATTCACTTATTTTCCTGCCCAAGATGGATTCTAATAATGATCATCAAATCACAGCTTAATGAGTTGGTAGGATTACAGGCAGGAGCCAACTGCATCCAGCAAAAGTCAACATTAAAAATAACATATTTGTTATTATTAAGTAGGTGTCCATAAGGGATTTGATTAATGTCACCCTCTTCTTAATTAAAGTGAATTGAAAGGAATATGTAAAAACTCATTTTACAAGACCAGTATTAGCCATATACCAAAGCCAGTCAAACAAGAGACATAAATATCCTGGATTTTTTTTAAAAAAAGAGGAAACCTCAGCAAAATACTAACAAAATAAGTGTCACAATACAGTAGTAGCAGGTCATTCAATATGGTCAACCTAGATTTGTCAGAGATGCGGGGAGCTATCAATAGACACAAAGAAGTGTTATAAACTCCATGTAGAGAGAGAGAAGGACAAAAAACACATAGTTGTCACAACAGAGACAGAGCATTGGACAAAAATCATCATCTTTTCATGATAATATCTCAAAAAATAGACATAAAGGGAATACAGTTCAATGAGAAAAAGTCCATATTGGACAAGGTCACAGCTAATTTAAGGAGGCTGAAAGCTTTTTCTTTTTCTTTTCTTTTCTCTTCTTTTCTCTCCTCTTCTCTTCTTTTCTTTTCTTTTCTTTTTTCTGAGAACAGGAACAAGATAAAGGTCTCCACTGATGCACCTTCAATTCAACATAATACTGGTTGTCCTACCTTATGCTTTAAGTCAGGAGAAAATAAATAAAAATAAACAAAAATCAAGCTATAAAGTAACAAAGAACTGTTTAATATACAGCTGAGAAGATGAAATCATAAGCATATCTTTAGTCATTGGTTATTTGTGTTCTGCTCTCATCACTATTAAAATTTTAAGGTGAGAAACGCTGAGCATTGTAGTATATGACTGAAATAATGCACTGTAGAAGTTGAGGCAGGAAGATACAAAGTCTAAAGTCAGCTTGGGCCTTGGACCAACAACAGTGTTACTAATGTCACAATTATTTCCATAATTTATAATATGTGTAGTAGGCCATTTTGTTTTAGATCATTGAGAATATTATAGCATAACTGTATTTATTATATATGTGTATATCTTTTGACCCTAAAACAAAAGTTTCTGCCTTAGTCTTTTAAAATAATATAAAATTATAATGTATATGGAAGTGTTATTGTTGCTAATGTTTTATCATCATCATCATCATCAATCACCTTGGTAATTTTGAGACAGACAGTTGTTATGTAGTCTAAGCTGACCTCATTATAATTCTCATGTCTTAGCATCTTGTATAAAATGTTATGTACCACCATGCTCCAATTTTAAACAATTGTAATGATAAATCACAGATGTGTAATACTTAATAATTTATTGAAATTATAATTATTCTTCTAAAATTACATGAAAGGACCTGCTAAGGTTTCTTATTTCAAAGCATAACATTATATATTTTTTGGCCCATGTCTTGACTAATACTTTTTTCTGGGTTCTTAATTTTAAGAAATATGAATTTGGGTTTCAATTTTCTTTTGGAGACAAGCAAGCATCCAACTATAGTACCTATCTCACAGTTGCACTCAATATACCTACTAGACTCAATCAGCCCACACATCCCTATTACACCTCTAACCACAGCGCACTCTTGCTGACATCCTTGTCCTCTGAGGATGTATCCTCTTCTTCCTTCTAGCATTCTATTCAGTTGAATTAACACTTGATTCAGTTGATGCAAATGTGTAAGCACTTTCAAAAGTAAAAAGTAGAGAGAGGAATAAAAAAATCAGTTCTTTAGATACTGATAATCAGAACTTTGTCTCTTAACATTAAAAAATAAATTATATGAAGTATAAAATCATGAGTCACAATTAAAGTCTGTACCAATTGTATGTTGTAAAAATACACATATTATAGAAATCATTAGGTGTGTGTAAATTTTTTCCTGCATACTACTCAATAATATATATTGATAAACCTAAAAATCTAAGAAGGTTTTCATTTTGATTGTCATGCATGAATGAATTCAGGAATATTTTGCTTAATTAAGTTATTAATAAGTCATTTGGTTTTATCGTTACGTCTATAGCTTTCCTGATCCCAGAATATTGGGTTTTATTTCTGTTGCATGGTGATCCCATTCTATTTGCAGGATTTATCACAATGCATCTGAGAACACACCTTCTCAATTCTTATTTCTCATAGACTAAGGACGGGGTGTTTCATGTCCCATTTGTTCTCTTGTTAAACATTTGTTTTGGGTGGTTTCTATTCATGCTTCATATATTGCTCATTCTTTTCTCATATTTCTTTTTGACATGGAAACTGTGGTTATTAATACTGTCAGAGCTATCATTTGGTTTCATTTTTAACCATTAATCACCTCCAGATGAGCAGTTTTTAACTATTCTTTTTATTCACTAGCTTCCATTGGCAAATCATTCCTATTTTAGCCCAAGTGAATACTCAGAGAACATTTACTACAGTAAATTCATTATTCTGTTTCAAATTATTCATTGGATTATAATTTCTACTTTTTACTTGTGCTGAATTTGGGATATTATGTGCTCTGAAGCTTCATGTCATCACCATATAGTAAAACAAATACTCAAAGTTATTTTGATCTATTAGACACATTTTTCTAAAACTAGAGGAAAAGGCATATCCTGACTTATGAAATGATAACTCCTCTGTACACACATTAATAATAACAATAAAATTATATATTACTAAAGTAGGGTAGAAGGTCATAAGCAAAAATAAATGAAAATTTTGTTCACTTTAACTATAATTATGCATTGAAAACTGGGAAAAATGTTGCATAGTTTTGTGAAATTTTTATTTATCCAAAGTATTTGTATACCTTAGTGGTTTGGTACAAAATTTATTGAAATACCGTATCTATAGAAATGTATATACCATAACTCTAAAACTCTGACTTTGTCTCACTAAGTTAGTACAGGTGTTTAAGAAAGTCCTAAATCAATAAATACACCTCCACTAGTAATACAGCAGCTCCTGTATGCCACCATCCTGTTGAGTTTCTTTTTTCCCCAAATAACTTGCTAAATTCACAGGAACTGATATTTTCCAGTTCTTAAATTTGATGAATTGTTAGTTGGCTTTGAATTCCTACACCTAGTGTTCTATTCCTGAATGGAATATAGATCTTGCTCATAATGGCCAAATTTCACTATGTAGCTATTCAATTCCAGAAGAAGCCAAGACAGTCACAAAAGCCACTGATTCTTAATGCTTTTTTCCCATTCATTTCAGGATATAGAATCTTGGTACAAACTTACTATTATTGATTAGGTTCTGAACAAAGCAAACTGAAAAAATCCATATGGCATTCTTTTTAATGAGAGGTTACTTGTAGTGAGGCTATACCAGCTATGGCTATACCAGTTATTTGGGGGAAGATGGTTGAGGGCTTGTTCTCAGTGTGCCTGTAAAACAGTCCTTTTTTATTTCCACATTTAGTTATCTGTTTGCTTCATTCAGTTTGATTGAAAATGGATTATATCTGGGTCGCTCTAGCTCAAAAAGATCACAGGAGGTGTGGTCCTCACTTCAGGACAATTTTATTTTTCTTGAGATAATGATAATGTATATTCTTTCACTTTGTTCTTTAATTCTACTCATGATTATACATAAACACATGTATTTCAATATCTTTCAGCCTTCTTCATTCTCTTTCCTTCTCTCCACTTGTCTCCACAAACAATCCTAATATTAAAATCAAATTCTCCTTCTTTCTCTCTGTCCTCTCGCTGTTATATGTATATAAATATATATATATATATGAAAGTATAATGTGTGTATGTATATATCTCTCTAAATGTATATCATATCAATCTGTGTAGATTCTACATATCAGACAAAGCATATCATATTTGCCCCTCTGAATCTGGTTTCCTTTGATTAACATAATGATCTCAATTTTAATTCATTTTCCTGAAAATCACATAATTTCCTTCTTTAGAGCTGAATGATACTCCATTGTATATTGTTTCCCTGTTTATTAGCATATATTATGGATGCAAATGGGCTTAATTATGCTACTTTCTCTCATGTGTCCAGGGTAACCTGATCAAATCCACTCTCTCTATCATTGTCCTTCATAATTTGCCCATTTTAACAAGTTTCAATGTTCTGTTTGCATACATGTATATAAAGTATTTTGACTATATTCATCTTTCTTCACCTACTCTTACCTACATCCTTCTTTCCCCATCTACTGGCACCCACCAACCAACAGAGCCCATCTTTTATTCCTCTCATTCATCCATTCATCAGTTGTAGGACATCTAGGCTGCTTCTGTAGCTTAGCAATGATGAAAAGCACTATACTAATCATGAGTTGTTCAAGTTTGTTTTATGCATGCTAACTTACATCTTATCAACAAATAAAGATCCAGACCAGAGGTCAACAAATTTATCTCAGAACTTAACAACGCCATGGATAAAATGCCCTGAACACGCATCTTTAGATTATTTCACCCAACTGCAGAAGATTACACATTCTTCTGGTCATCAATGGAACTTTCTACAGAACAGATCATGTGTTAGGCCATAAAAATCTTTAAAAATCCTAGAACCTATGGATATTTCAAAGTCAGTGATTAAAAAAAAATGTTTATGGCTATAAATGCCTAGATAAGAAAATCACCAACCACAAACAACCACACATACACCTTAAGTAGAGAACTCAACCTAATAGTTTATTTGAAGCTATTTGGGCATTGGTCTGTTCATATGTGAAAATGGAACTAAGAAACTTGAGAGGATGCGTAGGGAAGGAGAGATAGGGTTGAACTATTGCAGGGTAACATTAGTCAAGAGATATTGTAGTGATAAACTGACATGTTAATTGAGAACTTATTGTATAACCATCAAAACACAATACAAAATGAACATGCCAATCCCCAAATGAGTAGTCGGAAAGAAATAATTAAATATTAGGGCAGAAATCAATTAAATGGAGATCAAATAAGAATGAATTAATCAACAAAACAGTCCATCTTCTAAAAGATCTGCAAGGTTGACAAATGTTAAGCTGAACTAAGCAAAAGAAAAACAAAGACAACCCTTTGCCCTCGTTGTCTACTGGAATAGCCATCGTATTTGAAATATCTTGGATGAGTTTACATATTGGATTTTTTTTTCAATTTAGATTTAAAAGTTAGGGAAAACCTTCCATATTTTGAACCATGTACCATATGAATAACATAAGAGTATATTATATCTTTCCTTCAGTGGATAAAAAATAGGAGATTATATAAAAAATGAAATACTATTAAGTAATTTTTTAATTAAAAGAGACCATTATGATGATTATGGGCAAAGTAGTTTTGCAAGTGCCAGAAGTCTCCCATTTAGGAACAGAGAAAATTATTTGAAAAATTAGAAGACTGCTTTAAAAAAATGGAAACTGTCATGAAAGCAGAGTCTCAATCTTATCAGAACAAGAGAAGTAAGAACCAAAGGGAAATGAAAATCACTCTGCTTGGTCTGTCATTCATTGCTATGGCAACAAGGAAACCCAAATTGATTGCAGCTAATAGCAAAAAATTACTTTTTGCTTGTATTTACACAAGCTTCACTGGTCAGCTGCAACTGCTCTAGTTTTTCTACATATTATGTCATTCTAGGACTCAAGATGAAGAAATAGGCAAATCTCTCCAATACATTTAAAGTGATTTCTTAGATCTAGTGTATAAGCCTGTTCACAGTCGATTAGCCAAATAAGATTGGTGCTCATGCCCAGACCGACTACAGCTGCCAAGCACACTCTACTGACTGCAAGGACAATTTGGGAGAATATGAAATGAAGAATAAGACTCTCCTAAAATCCAGATTAGGAAAATGGCATACCGCTGCATTTTGTGTTTTACATTGATGATATAAATAAACTTTCTAAAGAATTGAAATGTAAAACTACATTCTTGATTTATTCATAAAACATACTTTCGTGTACTGATTGAATTGTATCACAAAGACAGTGCAAATTCCAAGCCCAGCAAAACAGACTGAGCTGAAAGTCAAGCACATGTTGAAGTGTAGGAAAGAGCACCAATTCAGACCCCACATTAAAATTCGATCAAATAAGTCATGCACACTGAAAGAAGACATGGGTAAAGAACATTCTTACCATCAGGAAAATAAGAAAGGAGTAGTTGGTTTTGAGTTTTTTTTTTTTAATTTAATTTTATTTTATTTGGGAACATACTCTACAGAGGACATACAATTACATGGGCAGGATAATGCGTACATTTCTTACCAAGCATTACAGCCTCCTCCTTTGTTTACCCTTCACATCCCTTCCCAGCCTACCCCCTCCCCCCATCCCCATCCTATTCCTTCCCCCCCTCCCCCCCCCGACCGACGTTGTAAAGCTCGTTTTGGACATGACAACTTGTACTTCTCATTGCTGCAACAGGTCCAACTGTATCCTTATAGAACTGGTTTTTCCCCATCTCCTCCACAAGTTATACTGACATCAAATATAGTGAAAGCAGGGGTCATACTGTGGGGGAGCGACATACAAAGCAACAAAGAGATAATCTTATAAATGCATTAGAAACACATGCATGAAAGAAAAAAAACATTATAATACACATCTAAGGGTTCATTTTCCTGACATCACATTATCTGACCTTTTCCGCTTGACTCATACATATACTAGTTATTACAAATAAGGGAAACCATGGGACCTATGTTTCTTTGGGCCTGGCTTACTTCACTTTATATGTAAGTTGCCTGTGGCTAGGTCAGTGATTCTACATCCTACATTCTTTGATTAATATTTTACATTTTTTAACCCAGAGCTCAAATTTAAAAAAGACAAAAAACTCAAAACCAGGAAATGGAAAAATTGGTTTTGAGTTTTTTGTCTTTTTTTTATTTGAGCTCTGGGTTAAAAAATGTAAAATATTAATCAAAGAATGTAGGATGTAGAATCACTGACCTAGCCACAAGCAACTTACATATATATATATATATATATATATATATATATATATATATATCCTATACATTCTACATATCTATACATCCTTTGCTTTATTGAAGTTTTAACATATTTTGGTTGGGTTAGAACAAGACATCCATTGGATGGCCATGATAGAAGGTGGACGTTTACAGCCATGTCTTAAAGTTTCCTTCAACAAAACCAAAAATATTTTCAAGAGCTTTTCCACTAATAAGAAATCAGCCATCATGACAGACAGTAACAAAAACATGGAATATTAGATTTTCAAGGCCTTCACACTTAGCAATATTAAAAAGATGTAATTAGGTATTTAAGAATGACAACGAAATGATAAAACTTTGACAGTGAAGCAAGTATTATTTAAATAATACAAACCTCTGAAATCAAATTATTTATTCCAGCAGTTAAGATAAATTTATAACAACTGATAGGAAACATTTCTACAAATATCTACACATATGTAGTTATACATATATTTATAAATGCTTGATTACACATTCACATTGTATGCACAAGTTGTATTTCTTTAAATCTTTCCTGGCTTCTCTAATAGATTTACGTTAAATTTCATAAGAACCTGGCCAAAATTTTCACAAAGTTTCTACAATATTACTATCACAATGCATGTATATTTTTTTCATTTTAAAACTCAGGTATAAGCATTCCAAACATTCCTCAGTTTTCATTCCTTAGTTTCGATCTTTTGAAATTATTAGAATATTCAATATTGGCTCTTCGAATGCATGGGCCCTGATGAATCTCTTCAGGTTACTATTTTATCAATATAAACAATAGATTTTTAATTACTAATAGTTGTTTCATAGACAGTGATACCACTACTCTCAAAATGACCTCCTAATGAAGAAAGACTGATTGTCTTCTGAACCTGTACATGAAGTTCATAAAAAGTAAACAGATACAAAGGAGGAGGCTACAATGCTTGATAAGAAATGTACTCATTATCTTGCCCATGTAATTATAACCCCTCTGTACAGTACTTTCACAATAAAAAATGACAAAAAAAGTAAACAGATAGGTGACTGGCTTCCATATTTGACGAATGGAGTGTAGATTGAATGAAAGAAAAAACAAATCAAATAAATTATTGTTAAATATTATTCTTAAAATGCAATACGATAAACTATATTAAAAATAAAAGTTTAAAAATATGTAAATGAGAAAGACATATTTATATGTTTAGAGCAATGAAAACAATAGATGTGATAAATTATTTGAAGAGACAATGGAGAATTTATTGAAAAAGAGAAAGAACACTAGATTCCATAAAAATCTTGAAGTTTAGGGAAAGAAATTTTTATTGAAGATACTATTGGACACATGATAATATACAGAATTTGAAAATGAGGGAATTTGCTTAATTGAAGAATAAGGCAATTCTAGTTATAGTAGATTATTGTGGTTTTTCCTTCTTTCACCTCCTCCTCTTCCTCCTCTACTTCCTCCTCCTCCTCTTTCTCCATCTTTTCTTTCATTGTGATAATGTCTTTCCCTTGCACTCTACCACTTGAAACAAGTCAGTAGTACTTTTGTTTAATTTTGTCTATTAGATAGTATCACTAACTTTGAAATACTCAGTCTCTAGTCATAATCATCCTGATTTTCCCTTCTGAGTAGTTGTCATTACAGACATGTATGATTATGCATGGCTATTTAAAAATGTATAAATAGGTAGTTAAACTTTGAGACTCCTTTCTGAAAGGAATGCAAATTACTCAAGAAATAAGAGCAAAAACTGAAAATGCTTTTGCATCAAATTAAACAACATCTGGATGTCAAATGAACTAAGTATTAGAATCTAATGAAAATTTATAAAATGGAAGAAAATGTTTTCTAGTTATTTCTAGTTATTTTAAAAAATCTCAAAAAAAATTGAAAAGTGAATAAAAGAATCCAGTTTGTAGCTGGACAAAATAAATGACCAGACAATTCTCAATGAAGCACATATGGCCAATAAACTGAAAAAAATACTCAACATCCCTTGTCATAAAGAAATTGAAATGATAAAGATATTCCATCTCACTACAATCAGAATGGCAATCATTAAGAAAACAGGCAGCACTAATGTGAGGTGAATAAAATATAAATCAGTGCAGCCACTGTGAAAGCCAGTATGGAGAGTCTTCAAAAGACTGAAACTGCTACATATCTTGCCATAAAACTCCTAGGTATGTATCCAAAAGAATATAAGTAAGCATTCAATAGATACACACCTGCACACTCATGTTTATATTAGTAATATTCAGAATAGCCCAACAAAAGAATCAGAGTATGTGTCTATCAGGAAACAAATAAATAAGATAGATGATAGACAGATAGATAAAAAAGTAATATACTGGTTAAATAATGATCTTGATTGAATCTTTCTAAAACATATGCATATATCACTTAATATACATATTTTTTATTTGTCAACTAAAATTAACAAATGTATAATGAGGAAATTGTATAGAAATTCAGAATTAAGCTGAGCCATATATAGTGAATAAGTAGCCACACTGCATCAAGAGCATATAAGAAATGAGAAAAAAGGGAATATTTGGAGACAACACATGTTTTCATGAAGGAGACAAGGGAGAACAATGAATAAAAGAATGAGTGAGAGAGAGACAGAGACAGAGAGAGAGAGAGAGAGAGAGAGAGAGAGAGAGAGAGAGAGAGAGAGAGAGAGAGAGAGAGAGAGAGAGAGAGAGAGATTAGAACAGAGAGCGAGCACCAGAGAGATGGAAGGGAAGGATTTTCCACTTGTTAAAATTCTCAGCTTTTATCTCCATTTTTAAGTATCCCAGTTGTTCAGGAAATATAAGAAATACATATTTAGAAATGAAAATACCGACCAAAAGAGAAATATAAACAACCTGTTGAAAATTCTTTCCCTTGTCCTTAGTCAACTAGACTATAATTACAACATCTGAGTAAAGCATTTTCTCCTCAGTGGATATTTTTAAAAGAAACAAAAATTATAGGATTCATACAGAGATATTTTAAAGTGCTAGAGATTTCCACAAAACAAATAACAGCTGATAATGGGATGAAAACTGAGAAGATCTTACAATATACCTGAAACAAGGATTGGAATATTTTGTCACTCTGGACAAAGTGCAAGCCTACTGAGAAAAGCACACGAAAGAAAAGGGATGGGCAAACAGAAAACATAGTTATATAACTTAGAAAATGACAGATATTAATGAAAAAAATTCAGAAATGAAGCTCAAACCAGGAAAGAGAAAAATAGCAATCTAACACACTAGGATACTAAAGAAAAGGATAATGATAAAGTAATGAAAGACAAAGTTTCACCTTGGTTTTAGAAGGCATAAAGAAAATAAAAAAATAGAACAATAAAATCTCCTGAATTTATAAAAAATATAGAAATATATACTAAATGTTTACAGTATATCAGAGGAAAATTTACCAACTGCACTCAGCAATGAAGAATCTTGCATTTAACCATCTCATTTTTGTTTAGACCATAACAACCACATATTGATAAGCAAGTAGAGGGATAAGAAGATAATCTGTTGTGATCTCAAGCTAAATTCTGTCAGGTGTAGCTGGCAATGCAGTCTGGTTTCAGGAAATATTCCCTCCGGAAACATGTGCTACTAAAGGATACATAAAATATCTGCTTATTATACTTATACATTTATTTTATAACATTATACTTATACAAGCATAAAATATATGCAATCTAAGAGAGCTCCATTATTGCTAGTAATACATAGTGTTATATTGCTTATGGCTTATTATTGCTTATTGTGAATTAGTACTATGGGAAAGATCCACACATGTATCTGTTCCCTAAAGGTGCGGTAAGGAAGTAAAATAGAAACTCTGATTACAGAAATTGTGCTGGGTCTGTAGCTCAGTGTACTTAACATGCCTAAGGCTATTGATTCTACTTACTACACCAAATCAGATGGATGTTAGAAAAGAAGATAGAGAAGGACAAACAGACAGTCAGATAGATGGGTGATAAATTTTTTTCACAATTTTGGGGGCTACAAAAGTAAAGATTTTTAAGTTATTAAGTTATTAGTTATTGCCTAAGACAGATATCAATAGAAACACTCTCTCAGGTTTACAAACTTTTTCCTGAGCAGATGAACGTCATGTAACTAGTGTCAGCTCAATTAGAGCTGCCAATTAGAGCATTTTGGCACATAAAGGGGTTGAGATTTAAACTATCTCCCACATTTTATAACATTATTTTTTTTACTATTACAGAGGACTGGTGAGTTTTGGTCCCTTACAAGGTAGATAGTCATGGACATTAGGCATGCTTACGAACTCTTTTTATGACCTCCCGGCTCTGACCAGTTTTTGAAGGGCCACACACAAATGACTCTAGGATCTGACATTTCTGTCATCCAAGCAGTGGCTTACTGCCTCTGGATGTTCCTCCATTGCTTTTGTCCCAGGAGTGTCTTCTCCACACTGGATAAATGCCTCATTGGCATTTTCCTTAGCTGGTTGCTGGACTCAGGGCCTGAGCACTGTCCCTCAGCTCTACAGCTTAAGGCTAGCACTCTGCCACTTTGAGTCCCAGACTCAGGGCTTGAAAGCTGTCCCCTAACTCTTCAGTCCAGGGCTAGTACTCTCCCACTGTGAGTCTCTAGCTTGGGGCTTGAGTATTGTCCCCTGACTCTTTAGTCCAGGGCTAGTACTTTGCTGGCTGAATAGAGGTGACAGTCTCACAGGAACCTTTTTCTGCCCGGGCTGGCTTTGAACCAGTTTGCAGATCAGTGAGTCTTATAAAAGGCCAATTTACTCCAATTAAAAGCAACAAGGTGGTCAACATAGAAGTAGCTTTTAAGCATGCTCTTACCTGAAACTTATTAAGAGTCAAAGTTACATCTGACAAACTTTTAAGAATCCTCTGTGCTTTGCTCTGGTCTTGCTGGAAACTTAAAAAACCTATAAGAGCAAACTAGAATAGCAATTATTTTGGTAATCCTAATTTTTCCTTTGTGCACATTGAGGCCAATGTCAAGAACAATTTTACATTTAAACTTTATATCCAAAAATCCATTCCTAATTTTTTAAAACCTCTTATTAATCACCTTTAATATTTTATACTTTAGTTTTCATTTGCATTTTGAAAAGATCCCTTGAAATCTTGAGGCCAAGTGTTACTCATTGCCTCTTGGTTGCTTGTTTAAAAACAGACACACATTAAAATTTTTAAAATCAAATGACAATTTTTCCTTAATGAGAAAATAACAATCATCATAACTGAACCAAAAAACTAGACTTAGCGTCTTTATGACTTTTAAATACATCCTAATTGTAAAACATTAAAAACAAGTCACATTATACAAATAACTTTTTAACCCTTTTTAAGGCCTTCCTAATTTTAATGTTAACACATCCAAGGGAAAGTTTTAGCAATACTAATCAGATCATCACATCACTCATTTTAACCATCATTTTTTCAGTGTCTGTCTGCAGGGAAAAGAGAGAGAACAAAGATGGGCCACTCAGCCCCTTCTATGGAATGGGCACACACTCAATCTGACTCTTTAGGGTTAGATGAACTGCGTTTGGGCCAGCTTGCTTCATCATGCATGGACTCCTCCCAGGGCCTGTCCCACCTTGCATGACCAGCTGAACTGCACTTCTGCTTGTTCACCCCTCACCCCTAAAGGTCTTCTGTTGGTGTCTAAGTGTTCCCCGTCTCTTCTCTTGGTTCTTCGATGAAATACACAGTTTTAGACAGACAGAACAGGTAACATCTTTGACAGTGTTAAACTAAACTTTACATTTAAAATCCTAATATTTATCCCCAAATTTTAGCCAAGGGAATTAAATCCCAAACTGCCAATGCATTTTTGTTAAGCCAGATAACTTGATTACAGTATAAACAGTCTTATGCATTTTAAAACATTAGTCTTTTAAATACCAGATTTTCTAATTTGCAAGTTAAAGAATCTTTAAAAAGCCATTTAAAACAATGTGAAGATTTTTTAAATCTTTGGTAATGTCCAAACCTCATAACCTTTTGAATTTTTAAATTAAAATTCACCCAATTGTTACAGCATGCTGACAATTTTTATCTTTGAACATGTTCACAGACACACACAAAACACTCACACAGATCTTAAAGCGTGCAAAATTCAAAATCAGTCATATGTACACCTTTTAAAGTTTTCAAACAAAAATTTAAGACAGTATTTCTTTTAAACTAGGTACCTTTGTTGGGCTTCATTTTCCCAGAGCTTGCTTGTTAGCAAGGCAATTCACTAATTAGTCTTTTGAATCTCGGTGCTGTTCTCATTCAGCAAGCTGAATCCAGAGTCTGCTGAGTGAGCCTGCCACACTCACCCAAATCTTCCCTACCTCAGAAAACATAAAACGAACACACACACTAAACAAGACAAACAAGTGGCCACAATGACAAAATCAGGTCTCAGTGAATGGGGCGACATCTCACCACTTATCAGGGGACTCAAACCCCCTCTACCCGATCTCGAGGACAGCCCCACCCAGGGGTCCAGGGGACGTCTCCCACTGGCCCCGCTGGCAGTCTTATAGCACGTCCGCCAAGACTCTCCACCAGCCCCAAGACCACACCTGCAGGCTTTCACGATTCCTGAAATTTGAAAGTGGCACCACCAAAAATTCACCCATCAGTTCCTTCGGCAATCTGATCAGGCGTCTGGGTGGGCTCGGGGGGCAACACCACTTGGGGGCTAACACCTGCCTTAAGCAAACGCCATCTATGGCTCCAAGAATTGTGCATGGCTTTTTGTCATAAATTCCTAGCATTGGGGCTAAAATGGATCACGAGTCAAGTTGCAGAACTGAGATGGAGTGTTAAATAAAAATGGAGTTGCTTAGGTTTCTTAAAACATTATATTTCTTCCCTAGGGCCTTACTGCCCCAGCCTCCGGAAACCAAGGATTAGTTTGTAACACAAAATCATAAGTATAAGTTAATACAGCAATTTTCCAATCATCATCAAATTGTATCAAATGATCTAATTTTTTCTTATTCTCTTGGGGAGGGGCTGAGAGGTTGCCCCTCTGTCCGTTTTTTGTTTCCTCTTGAAGAGGAGTTCCGTCTTTATGGAACTTAGATTTACATTCACTTTTCCAATGGTTCCCTTTTTCCTGCGGGAACCAAGGATTAGTTTGTTCTCCCACTGCTGCTGTGGAGGCTTTAGTGCCTCGTGCTTTTAGCATATGTTTTAAAATAGAGACAAACTATCCTTATTCTTAGAAGATGAACTCCCCCTAATTTACTTGCTATCTTTCCCAGCCACAACTGAGGGGCCTGCAGCACCCCAACGAGTCTCGGACTAACTATTCCAGGTGAAAAGAAAAGAGAAAAATGCTTACCTCCCAAGGTTCCTCGACTGAAGAGACTGCTTCATGCCCTGCTTCGGGCCCCACGTTGGGCGCCACCTGCCACGGACCGGGTTCTGTTGGGATGACAGGGGAGGAACCTGGAATAGGATGGGGAGATGGCAAACAGAAAACTCACACACAAGAGGAGTGGATGCTGAGTGCTGAGTGTGATTTAATGCAGAGAATAACAAACTTTTATAACAGAAGTCTTCATGAGAAAGGGCAAAAGGTTACACAATCTTGCTGCATGTCTTCATTTTTGGGTGGTCACCAGCTGATCACCTGATAGGCACTTGTTTCCAGCTTTTCTCTAAGAAATACAACCATTAGGATGTTTGTCACCAATTAATCATTACCTATCTTTATAGAGGCCTTAACTTTCCCATAAGATCTTTCCTGTTTCTTCTTTAATAGTAAACTACAAGGAGACCTAGATCTAGCAAGTCTCTTAGTAAATAAAAGAGAGTAGCAAGAAATTCTTTCTCCTAAATAATTATCTCAGCAATTGCCATACATTCTTTCTGTTCTAGCTGAGCCTACAGCTTCTTGCAAATCCCTTACAAACAATTCCTTCTGCTGAAGTGACTTCATAAAACCCCCAATACTTTTACATTTACTTATGACTTGTCTACTAGCCTCCATAAGAGGGGTTTCAGGGTAGCACTTAACTCTGGTGAGTTAGTCATATTTTTAAGACACTCATCAGATATTGGAGTAGTCAACACTCTTAAGAAAGAGCTTTGAATAAGGGAATATTGACAATGAGTAAGTACAAAGAGCAGTAGAAACAGTAAAAGATTAATAGGCACTCTTACACAGTGAAGAAAAGAAAAGCAAGAACAGAAACATATCTTTCCCAGGGGTTTGCCAGCCTTTCCAGGAGTAGGCCTCTTAGAAGCCCTATTCTCCGAGGTAGACTTCGGTGAAGTCCCAATACTCAGAGATAGGTCTCTGTAAAGCCCCATTCTCTGAGGTAGACTTCGGTGAAGTCCCAATACTCAGAGATAGGTCTCTGAAGCCCCTTTCTCAGGTCTGAAAGATGGTTTCCCATGCTAAGCAGACTCCACTGGAGTAGGCGTGCCAGAGAATACTTTTAAATTTAAGAAGTCTAAGAATGTTTTCTGGCAAGCTTCATTTCTTAAGGTGGGTGGTAAATTTTAAAATTCTCATTAATTTTTCTGAAGCCAAGTTCTTTCTAAATAAGAAGTAAAGCATATAAAGGATTTCTTAAAAGAAAATAAAGCAGGCACATTTATTTAGAAAGAATAAAAGCAGGCACATTTCATTTTAAATTTTAATAAAGCCAGAACATTTTGTTTCTGAAGTTCATAGCTAAAATACAGTGCTTGGGATTAAATTTATCAGTAGCAAATGTGAGCAACAGCAAAGTACATATGTCTATAATACCTGTCAGGAGGTGGAGATGTGAGGAGCTCAGCTCAAAGCCAACCTGTACATAAATGTCTATGAGACTCATCTCCAATGAACCAGCAAAAAGCCACAAGTGGTTTTCCTTATTTGCAATAACAAGTGTATGTCTGAGACAACCAGAAAAGGTCATATAAGATGATGTTAAGCAAAATGAACGCCAAGATAAGGACACAATTGTTTTATTTTCTTGTTGCTATTGCTTCTAACATATTTATAAGGTAACATGTGATTTTTTTGTTGCTTTGTATGTCCCTCCTCCATGGTATAGCCCCTGTTTTCACTGCATTTGATGTTGGTATAATTTGGGGAGGGGAAGGGGAAAAACAAATTGTTTATATAGGGATACAGGTGGACCCATTGCAACAATGAGATGTATAAGATGCTATGTGGAAAAACGAACTTTACAGTTTAGGTGGGGGGAATGGAAGAGTGTAGTTGTGGAAGTGGGAGGGAAGGGATGGTAGGGGAAAAACAAAGGAGGTGACAACAACGCTTGATAAGAAATGTACTCATTACTTTGCTCATGTAACTGTAACTCCTCCTCTGTACAGTATTCTCCCAATAAAAAAAACTAATTTAAAAAAAAGCCAGAAGTGGATCGGTGTCTCAAGTGAAAGATTATCTCTCTTGACTAAAGAAGCAAAAGTACAGTGCCTAGGTCCTAATTCAATCCTGAGTACCTGCACACATACACTCACACACACACACACACACACACACACACACACACACACACACACACACACACACACATCTCTAAACAATGTGACATAGAATATGAGTCAAACAATGTCCCATAGAATATGAGTCAAATTTTACATGATTTGTGAGTCTATGGGTTGAGGGTATCTTGGATTCATTTGTAGGCTTTGCAATATTCTGCAGAGAAAGCCAATGGAACCTTTGTTCAAGGTATGTTTTTGCTCTCATCCTATAGTATTTTATGCAGAAAAAATATCTGTACTTGATTCCAGTGCCCTGCATCTTGTATATACATTTTTTTCTAATTTGCGGAGGGGAAGGGAAATAATAAAATGCTAAAGTAAGGAAAGAGCTTGACCCATTGTAACAATGAGGTGTACAAGACACTATGTAAAAAATAATCTTTACAACTTTGGAAGTGAGAGGGAAGAGTTGTGGAATTGGGGAGGGAAGGGATGGTAGGGGAAAAAACAAAGGAGTGGGTAATAATACAGGATAGGAAATGTACTCACTACCTTACTTATTTAACTGTAACCCTTCAGTACAATATTCTTACAATAAAAACATATAAAAAGAATATCTTGGTAGCTATTCTAAAATTGTCCAAGCTTACTGCATTGTTTGTGGGTGTGTAAATTTGTTCAACCACTTTGGAAAGCAGTATGGAGGTTCCTCAAAAGACTTCACATAGAGCTCCCTATGAGCCAGCAATCCCACTTTTGGGCATTTACCCAAATGTTCACAAACAAGACCACACTAAAGCTACCAGCACAACTATGTTTATTGCAACATTATTTACCATAGGTAAGACATGGAACCAAACCAGATGCCCCTCAGTAGATGAATGGATCAAGAAAATGTGGTATATATTCACAATGGAATTCTATGCCTCCATCAGAAAGAATGGCATTGCCCCATTTGTTAGGAAATGGAAAGGCTTGGAAAAAATTATATTAAGTGAAGTAAGCCAAGCCCAAAGAAACATAGGTCCTATGGTTTCCCTTATTTGCAATAATTATTATATGTCTTAGTCAAGCAGAAATGGTCAGATAAGTTGAAGTTAGGCAAAATGGACGTCAAGATAAGGACTCAAGTGGTTTTTCTTTCTTGCTATCATTTCTAACGTATTTATAAAACGATTGTTTTTGTTGGTTGTGGGGCCTGAACTCTGGGCCTGGGCATTGTCTCTGAGCTCTTCAGCTCAAGGCTAGCGCTCTACTAATTGAGCCCCAGTGCCACTTCCAGCTTTCTCTGTTTATGTAGTACTGAGGAATTGAACCCAGGGCTTCCTGCATGCAAGGCAAGCACTCTACCACTGAGCCACCTTTCCAGCCCATGGGTAATATTTTTTGTACTTGTTGTTGTTGCTTTGTGTGTCCCTCCCCCACAGTATAACCCCAGTTTTCACAGTAGTTGATGTTGGTATAATTTGTGGAGGGGAGGGGGAAGGACAAATTGTTTAAATAGGGATATAGGTGGATGCATTACAACAAAGAAATATACAAGAGGCTTTGTTGAAAAATGAACTTTACAACTGGGAGGAGGGGGAGATAGGAGGGCAGGGATAGGAAGGGGAAACAAAGGAGGAGGCAACAATGCTTGATAAGAAATGTCCTCATTACCTTGCTCATGTAATTGTAACCCCTCTGTATGGTATTTTCACAATAATAAAACTTATTAATAAAAAATAAATAAAACTGTCCAAGCCACAAATAATTTTTTAAAAATATCTCTATGGAAACCTAAATATCTTTTTAATCCTTTCACAAGTTCTCTAAACTGAATGATGTATTTTATTTGTTACTCTGATACCCCTACATATATTTTATTGTCCTAAGGAAACTGTCTTTAGCAGAGAGTCTATTGATTGATATTTTGTGTGCCAACTTCCCAAAATATGTTCTGCTCTCATATCCAATTAAAAATTTCTCATCTTCGGGGCTGGGAAGGTGGCTCAGTGGTAGAGCGCTTGCCTTGCATGCCTGAGGCCCTGGGTTCGATTCCTCAGCACCACATAAGCAAAATGAAAAAAGCCGGAAGTGGCGCTATGGCTCAAGTGGTAGAACGCTAGCCTTGAGCTGAAGAGCTGAGGGACAGCGCCCAGGCCCAGAGTTCAGGCCCCACGACCGGACCCAAAAAAAAAAAAAATTTCTCATCTTCATCTTCCTTTTTGAAAAGTGAACACTTGTCATTTAGATAAGAATCAATACATGAGTGCATTCACCAGATATTCAAACTGTCATCTCAGTTGTCAGGAATAATAGAGTTCATTCTATATACTCATTTATTCTGGATCAAACTCTTTGATATATTCTCATGGCATTGATAACCAAACCAAACATCAATATACATGACTTTATTTCATCTCATGTTCGCTCTGGAATGTTTAGAAAATTTTCTCTTAAATGTACAGCCACAGAGTAGCTATATTTCATTCATTAATAAATTATTTTATTTACTAATCTAGTTATTTCAGTAATGGGGCTTGAACTCAGGGATTCAGTGTTATTGTTCCTTAGAGTTTATGCTCAGGACAAGTGCTTTACCATTGCAGCCACATCTCTACTTCCTGCTTTTCATTGTTGTTGCTGTTGTGTAATTGAAGATAAGAGTCTTACAGACTTACTTGCCTGTGTGGAAATTGAGTCATGATCTGAGATCTCAGCATCCTGAGCAGCTAGGACTACAGGTATGAGCCACCAGTGCCCAGTTTCATACTTAGTTTATTTTAAATTAGATTTACTCAGAAAGGCATCTAAGCAAAAATGCTATTTTTAATATTTTAAGATCCTAACTACCTCCAGAGTCCTCTCCTCATCGTTGATGGACTCTTTTATCCAGGGATGACAATTATATGGGTCCTTATAAGAAATTTATGACAACAAGTGAAAAGAAACACATTTGTAATTTTATACTGGAAAGGCAGAGTCTAATTTGCAGGCTTAAACATGGTGAATACTCTCCAACTGTGAACTTGTGAAAATTACAGACAAGGATGATCAAGAATGGCCTAAGCTAGGATTCTAACCAGTGAATTCGAGGAGAGTAACCAGGGCAAATACAAGGTTTCATGGTTCAAATTTGATAATGAGACTCTAAGGTGAGCAACGGACAATCAGCCTCATCTAAAAGACTAACTGGGAGTGGGATTCTGGAGACGAAAGTTGTTGGTCATGAGCTTTTCCAGCCTATTAGGGATTGAGATTTGTTTACACATGATCTCTCCAGAAGAGGTCACTAATACCAAGATTGTGCATTCATTGAATTGTGTTACACTAAATAATGCCATTTCATCAAAAGTGATTAGAATTACCAAGATCATCTTGGAAGACATTTAAGATGATTCCTTTCTTTGTTCCTTCTGAAGAACTTTGATGGATGAATGTGGGAAGTAAAAGGACAAAATTCACTCGCTTTTGAGGCTGGGAAGGTGACTCAGAGTGGTAGAGTGCTTGCCTGGAATGCATGAGGCCCTGGGTTGGATTCCTCAGCACCACATAAACAGTAAAAAAAAAAAAAAAAAAGTACAGAAGTGGTGCTGTGGCTCTAGTGGTAGTGTTCTAGCCTTTAGCTGAAGAGCTCAGTGATAGTAACCAGGCCTAGAGTTCAAGCCCTACGACTGAAAAAGAAAAAAAAATATCACTTTTTTTTTTGTTATTATTCTTGTATCGCCCAACATGTTTTCTTCTCATAATAATTTTGTTGAATAAGGGATTCTAAACTTGTCTGTTTCTGTTTTAGTTTTGCTCTATTTTGTTATGTCTTTCTACCATACTTTAAAGATTCTCTTCCATTTAATTGTTGCTTGCAAAAATATAGAAGATTTTGATAAAGTCTTTATCTTTGTCCCTCTGAAGTAAGGCTCCACTGTGTGTGATTTTCTTTCTTTTTTTAAAATTTAATTTAATTTTATTGTGAAGGTGATGCACAGAGGCTTTATAGTTCCATAAATAAGATAGGAAGTTCATTTCTAAGGCAGCTTGCCAGTGGATTCTACTCAACACCAGTAAGAACTGACAAAGAGCAGAAATCTTCATCCTGCAGATTGCAGACCAGGGACTTCCAAGGAACCAAGACTCTGGCTTGAGTAGAACACTGACATCCTCACTCCTTCTCACAGACCACGATGGGAAGGCAGCTCCTCTCCGACCACTGGAGAAGATCTCCATCTTTGATACTGACAAAGCCAGAAGAGCAGCTAGCTCCAACCTAGGCCTTGGAATAATACAATTGGAGCCATTAGAAGGTCACAGGAACCTGACCTAACCTGCCAGGCTCAGCTCCACCCAGGGGAAAGTCACCCAGCCCAGGTAGAGCAGGCTCCACCACCAGAGGAATGACTTTCTTCACTGGGTAAACAGAGCCAGAGGCTGCTCCTCCCTACAGCAGCCTAGACAAACACCTGAAACTCAGTAAATATAAACCCGGAGAATGGATCTACACTGGGCTCTGTGTGTCTCAGGAACTAGCCTCTAAGGGAAAGGCTACTATTTGCTGAAAATTCTCAACCCTACCCAGAACCTAGCCTCAACACAGCATCTCCAAATGAGAGGAAACAGCCATCTCCCTCTTTTGTGATACTCAAAGCAGATCTCCCTGCATTCTCTCAAACAACAAGCCCGATAACACGAGAACACTGAAAAACACACTGTTGAATCAACAGTGGGCCATAGAAGAGATTAGTAAGGAAATTCAAATGTTCATGACATTCAACAAAAATGAACACACAAATTAGCACCTCCTCTGGGACACAGCAAAGGCAGTATTCAGAGGCAAAACTTATCTCTGAGTTCCTACATCAACAAATTGAGAAATCTGAAACCAATAATTTAATGAGACATCTGAACCTCCTTGAAAAGAACAGCATATAAACCCCAATCTGGCAGATGAAAAGAAATAGTTAAAATTAAATCTGAATTAAATGAATTAGGATCCAAAAAAACCATATAATCAACAAAACAAAGAACTGGTTCTTCCAAAAAATTAACAAAATTGAGAGACCTTTAGCAAATCTTATCAGAGAAAGAAGAGAACACACCCAAATAAACAAACTCAGAGATGAGAATTAGAAACATCACCACAGAAAAAACCAAGATCCAGAAATTATAAGGGAATATTTCTCAAACCTTTATAATAATAAGTTTGAGAATCTGGAAGAAATAGAAGATTTCCTAGCAAAGATCGACATGCCAAAACTAAACCAAGATGAGTTAAACCAACTTAAGAGGCCCATATCAAGCACTGAAATAGAAGGAGCAATAAGAGACCTCCTATCTAAGAAAAGCCCAGGACTGGATGGATTTACAGCAGAATTCTACAAGGCCTTCAAAGCAGAACTCACACCAATACTCCTCCAAATCTTCACTGAAATTGAAAGAGAAAGTTCACTACCAAACACATTCTATGAAGCCATCATAGCTCTCATCCCAAAACCAGGCATGGACTCATAAAAGAAAAAGAACTATAGATTCATTTCATGATGAACAAAATTCTGGCCAATCGACTTCAATAATTCATCCAAAAAATCATACACCACAATCAAACACAATTCATTTCAGGGATACAAAGCTGGTTCAATAAATGTGAATGAATTAATATAATTCATCACATCAACAAAAGCAAGGAAAAGAACCATATGATTATCTCAATAGATGCAGAAAAGGCATTTGGTAAGATCCAACACCCCTTTATGATGAAGATTCTGGAAAAACTACGAATCCAGGGAACATTCCTCAATACAATAAAGGCTGTATATGACAAACCTAAAGCCAGCATTATACTCAGTGGTGAAAAACCAACATCATTTCCTATAAACTCAGGAATGAGACAAGGATGTTCACTCTCTCCACTTCTCTTCAATTTAGTATTAGAATGCCTAGCAACAGCAATAAGATGTAAACATAAAAGGGATCCAAATAGGGAAACATGAAGTAAAACTCTCCCTCTTTGCAGATGACCTGATCTTGTATTTAAAGAATCCCATGGACTCCACTCCCAAATTACTCAAGCTGAATCAAAAATTTGGCAGAGGAGCAGGGTATACAATTAACCCTCAAAAATCAATGACTTTTCTGTATGTCAACAATGAGAAAAGTGTAGCTGAAATCAGGAAAGCAACTCCATTCATAATACCCCACCAAAAATAAAATACCTAGGAATTAACTTAACCAAAGAAGTGAAGGACCACTATGATGAAAACCTTAAAAACCTGAAAAAGGAAATCAAAAAAGTACTTAGAAATTGGAAAAAACCTCAAATGCTCCTGAATTGGAAGGATCAACATCGTGAAAATGGCAATACTTCCCAAGGCTATCTACAAATTCAATGTGATACTTATTATATTCCAACCTCATTCATCAAGGAAATAGAAGAGGCAATCCAAAAATTCATAGGGTACAATGAAGTACCCCGAATAGCAAGAGTGATCCTTAACAGAAAGAACAGTGCTGGAGGAATGTCAATACCAAATTTCAAACTCTACTACAAAGCCATAGTAATAAAAACAGCTTGGTACTGGCACAAGAACAGACCATAAGACCAATGGAATAGAACTGAAAACCCAGAAATGAAACCACATACCTATAGCCATCTAATCTTCCACAAGGGAGCCTCTTCAGTAAATGATGCTGGCAAAATTGGTTAATCCCGTGTAGAAAACTAAAGCTAGATCCTTATATATCACCCTGCACCAGAATCAACTCCAAATGGATCAAAGAACTCAGAGTCAAAGCAGGCACTCTGAAAACATTACAGGACAGAATAGGATAAATCCTACCTCTCTTTGGCATAGGCCGAATTTTTTTTATTGTGAGAATACCATACAGAAGAGTTACAATTATAAGGTCAAGATAACGAGTATATTTCTTATCAAGCATTGTTCCCTCCTCTTTGTTTCCCCTTCCCATTCCTTCCCATACTCCACCCACCTTCCCCATCTGATCCTCCCCTCCATCCCCTACCAAAGTTGTTCTTTGTTTTTCTGAAATAATGACTTGTACATCTTATTGTTGCAATGTGTCCACCTGTATCCTTACTTAAACGATTTGTTTTTGCCCTTCCCCTCCACAAATTATACCAACATCAAATTCAGTGAAAGCATGGGTTATACCATAGAGACCCAGAAACACAACAAATCAAGGAAAGGTTGGACAAATGGGATTGCATAAAATTGCAGAGCTTCTGCATGGCAAAGGACATAGCTAGAAGATCAATAGAAAGCCCACGGATTGGGAGAAGTTCTTCACTAGCCATACAACGGACAAGGGTCTCATACTTAAAATATACCTGGAATTCAAAAAATTAAATCCCCCAAAAACAAATCCTCAAAGAAACAACTGCCCAATAAATAAATGGGCTAAAGACTTAAAGATAAACTTCTCTGAGGAGGAAAGAAGGATCACCAATAGACACATGAAGAAATGCTCAACCTCCCTAGCCATAAAAGAAATGCAAATCGAAGCAACACTGAGATACCACCTCACCCCAGTTAGAATAGCTATACTTATGAACTCTAATAACAACAGATGCTGAAGGGGATGTGGCCAGAATGGAACCCTACTGCACTATTGATAGGAATGTAAACTTGTTCAGCTACTTTCAAAATAGTGAAAGATTAAAAATTGACCATTACCATTACTAACTTGCTAACTGCTGATTCTGCTTCTGTAAATTTGCTTACGCTAGCATTGACCCTTCCCTTCCCAGAAATGAGTTAAGAAGTTTCAGGGACCAGATGCTGGCCCCAGGACAAGGTCAGTGGTCGGAGATAAAGAACAGACAGTACGTGTTCCTCAGTTCCCATTTAGAAATTCCTCAGACAGGACCTTGAGATAACGACCACCTGGGAAGACCACAAGCTAAGCCAAATGTCAACCAATCATAGGACTGTAACCATGTAAACCCCCCTTAAACCAACCATGGGCCAGTCATTTTACAAAGAGTGTTACAAAATTTCCCGCATGGCAAAGTGATTGTTGGCGTATATGATGACCTTTAAATGGACCAATCATGGGATGCTTTGTGTTATGCATTAATCTTGTGGTTTTTGCCTTTAAAAGAAGGCTTGTAACCGCTGCTCGGGGCTCCCTGTCTGCTCGGGACAGAGAGTCCGTTTGCGCAAGCGTCAAATAAACTCCTCTTGCTTTTTGCATCTCCCGGCCTGGAGTCTGAGTTTTCTGGGGTGCCCTCCCGTTGACGAAAGTATCTTAGGGGACTAGGGTCTTTCATTTGGTGCATTGGCCGGGAACCAGGCTCCCCCAAACCCCAGATTCCAAGACCGGCAGGAGGTAAGATAGAGCTCTTGTCTTTCATGTTTGTCATTTTCGTTTTATGTTCTGTGATCCAAATCTGTATTTGGACTAGAGGGAAAAGCAGATGTGCCCAGTACCCTAGTCCCGCCCTGGAGTCCTGCTCCAGGGTCGTCTGTATTTGGGCCAGAGGGAAAAGCAGACGTCCCCAGTACCCTGGTCCCGCCCTGGAGTCCTGCTCCAGGGTCAACTGGTGGAAGGAGGAGATCCGAGTGTCTCTCTGTTCTGGGGAGTTAAGGTGAGGCCGGCCACTCCCATCTGTAATTCCTTCCTCATCTGTACTCCGTTGCTGCGCGGCTTCTGGTTCTGTCTGTCTCTGTTTAGTGTTACTTGTCTTTAATGTGTGTTTTGTATTCTCTATAGAGTTGGGTCAACAAGTGAGTCCACTCCTAGGACACCTGAGACCTTGTCCTAGTTAGTTTAAAAACAAAAACTGCTGGTTTTGCTTTTGTAACTTGCTTGTTTGTCAATTATGAAATTGCAAGTGGCCCCAGTTAGATCTCAGCCTTGGGCCTTGGCTCGGGGGGGGGTCTGAGCGTGGGGGAGAACCTGTCAGTCTGAGGGGACGGCCACTAGGGACTTCTTTCCTTGCCCCAAGATGACTGGCAATTCTCTTCCGCCTTGGAAGGCCCCTGGGTCAACGTCTGCAGGAATCTAAGAGAAAAATCCTCCGGAGGTGAGTAGGGGTGTTGAGTTCCCTGGTAAGTGAATGGTGGTGAGATATCACCTCATTCACTGAGACCTGATTTTGTCTTTGTGGCCACATGTTTGTCTTGTTAACTTTAGTGTGTTTGTTTTATGTTTTCTGGGGTAGGGAAGTTCTGGGTGAGTGTGGCAGGCTCACCCAGTGGACTCTGGATTCAGCTTGCTGAATGAGAACAGCACAGAGTTCTGGTATGGATAAACTGGGGCCCATTAGTCCCCAACTCAGCCTTCAGTTCTTGTCTAGTTCTGTTTTAGAATTGGTACCAGTTTTAAATGTGGATCCTTGGTTTTTGTGTTTATCTGTGTTTTTGTTATTTATTTGAACATCTCTGGGGAAATAAAAGTTATAGCTGGGCTAGGTCACAGACCTGCTATGCCCACCCTCCCCCCTGAGGCATGGAAGGTTACTGGGCTAGTTTGGTTCCCTTCAAGCCTCAGGCTGCATTTTCTCCTTGTGGAGGCTGCCAGCAGGGAGAGTGTAGAAGGCTGTGTGCCTGGTTTGGACTTTTTCAGCTAGTCCTGACAATGTAACAACTTGTAAAGTGCTCTTGTCTAAAATTAGATTAAAAAATCTGGCCAGTTTAGTTTCAGGTGACCCCCTCCCCCAGCCCTCGTCCAACAGAAGGGATTCAAAAGACTAATTAGTGAATTGCCTTGCTAGACAAACAAGCTCTGGGAAAATAAAAGAAATACTGTCTTAAATTTTTGTTTAAAAACTTTAAAAGGTGTATGTATGACTGATTTTGATTTTTTTGGGTGCTTTAAGATCTGTGTGAGTGTTTTGTGTGTGTGTCTGTGAACGTGTTCAAAGATAAAAATTGTCAGCATGCTGTAACAATTGGGTGAGTTTAAATTTAAAATTCAAAAGGTTAAGAGGTTTGAACATTACCAAAAATTCTAAAAAAATCTTCACATTGTTTTAAATGGCTTTTTAAAGATTCTTTAACTTGCAAATTAGAAAATCTGGTATTTTAAAAACTAATGTTTTAAAATACATAAGACTGTTTATACTGTAATCAAGATATCTGGCTTAACAAAATGCATTGGCTGTTTGGGATCTGGTTCCCTTGGCTAAAATTTGGGATAAATATTAAAAATTTAAATGTAAAGGTTAGTTTAATACTGTCAAAGATGTTACCTGTTCTGTCTGTCTAAAAACTGTGTATTTCATTCGAGAACCAAGAGATAAAAAAAGGAAAAACTAAAAGCCAACAGAAGACCTGTCTTTAGGGGTAAGGGGCAAACAAGTAAAAGTGCAGTTCAGCAGGCCATGCATGGTGGGACAGGCCCTGGGAGGAGTCCACGCATGGTGAAAGAGGACAAGCTGGCACAAACGCAGTTCATCTAACCCTAAAGAGTCGGATTGGGTGTGTGGCCATTCCATAGAAGGGGCTGAGTGGCCCATCTTTGTTCTCTCTTTTCCCTGCAGATAGACACTGAAAACATGATGGTTAAAATGACTGATGTGATAATCTGATTAGTATTGCTAAAACATTCCCTTGGATGTGTTAACATTAAAAATTAGAAAGGCCTTAAAAAGAGGGTTAAAAAGTTATATGTATAATGTGACTTGCTTTTAATGTTTTACAATTAGGATGTTTTTAAAAGTTATAAAGGTGTAAAGTCTAGCTTCGTGGTATAGTGATGGTGACTGTTATTTTCGCATTAAGGAAAAATTGTCATTTGAGTTTAAAAATCTTAATGTGTGTCTGTTTTAAAACAAGCAACTAAGAGGCAATGAGTGACATTTGACCTCAAGATTTCAAGGGATCTTTTCAAAATGCAAGTAAGAGGTTTTAAAAAAATTAATTAAAAATGGATTTTTGGATATAAAGTTTAAATGTAAAATTGTTCTTGACATTGGCCTCAATGTGCACAAAGAAGGAAAAAAAATAGGATTATCAAAATGATTGCTATTCTAGTTTGCACTTATAGGTTTTTTTAAGTTTCCAGCAAGCCCAGAGCAAAGCACAAAGGATTCTTAAAAGTTTGTCAGGTGTAACTTTGGCTCTTAACAAGTTTCAGGTAAGAGCATGCTTAAAAGCTACTTATATGTTCACCACTTTGTTGCTTTTAATTGGAGTAAAATGGCCTTTTATAAGACTCACTGATCTGCAAACTGGTTCAAAGCCAGCCCGGGCAGAAAAAGGTTCCTGTGAGACTGTCACCTCTATTCAGCCAGCAGAGTACTAGCCCTGGACTAAAGAGTCAGGGGACAGTACTCAAGCCCCAAGCTAGAGACTCACAGTGGGAGAGTACTAGCCCTGGACTGAAGAGTTAGGGGACAGCTTTCAAGCCCGGAGTCTGGGACTCATAGTGGCAGAGTGCTAGCCTTGAGCTGGAGAGCTGAGGGACAGTGCTCAGGCCCCGAGTTCAAGTCTAGCGACCAGCGAAAGGGAAATGCCAATGAGGCATTTATCCCAATGTGAAGAAGACACTCCTGGGACAAAAGTGATGGAGGAGCATCCAGAGGCAGTAAGCCACTGCTTGGTTGGCAGAAATGTCAGATCCTAGAGTCATTTGTGCGTGGCCCTTAAAAACTGGTCAGAGCCGGGAGGTCATAAAAAGAGTTTGTAAGCATGCCAAATGTCCATGACTATCTCCCTTGTAAGGGACAGGAACTTGCCAGTCCTCTGTGATAGTAAAAACCAATGTTATAAAATGTGGAGGATAGTTTAAATCTCAACCCCTTTATGTGCCAAAAGCTCTAATTGAGCTGACACTAGTTACATGAAGTTCATCTGCTCACGAAAAAGTTTGTAAACCTGAGAGTGTGTTTCTATTTGATATCTGTCTAAAGGCCTGCAAAGGTAACTTAGGCATTATTTGGGATCACTAGAGATCACATTCCTAAGCCATCTAGGAAAATGCTTTTACAAACCAGAGTGCTAAACAAGCTACACTGCTGTAGCTGGAGAAAAGGTCTGTGCAGTTGTCAAAAGTTAAATATTGTTCTTAATGACATCTAACCCTGATGGCCTCTTTGTAAAATAGTCTAAGGTTATAGGTTCCTGGCTAGGTAAGATCAACGCCCCTGAAGTCAGCTTGAAGAAGTTACAGAAGATGGACCTTCGCCCTTCTATCCCCTTTTTAAGATCAAGGGTCCAGAGTCAGTTTTAAAAAAATGAGGCAAAATAGATGGCATAAAAAATAGTCTTAACTGTTGTAGGTGTTCAAGGTGTGGAGACTGCATCTGTCAGAGATGGTTACAAGACTAAGCCTTCTAGCCTCCTGTGTCTATTTACAAAAATATCTGGTTAGTAAAAAGTTGTGATTTTGGTAAATTGTCCTGGACTATTGTTTAAAGATCTTAAAAATCAGCAGGATCAAAGCCTGCCAAGCCTATGCAATGTATCCTTAACCAGTCTGTGTAGGAATTTACAGCCCAGCATGAGATGTGACAGTCCCTTGGAGCCACTGAGAGATCCTGCTGCTGCTTCTGCGGTTGTTGCTGCTGCTGCATACCCTAATGGGTAAAGTTCAACGACGGCCTGACAGCCACCTGGAAAAACTCCTGCCTGATTCCATCACCTGAGTCTGCTTCCTGGTTGACCGCTGCTAAATCTAAGATCTTGTGGGAAATTCTTTTGGGTGATATCCAGAAACCCTCTCTTCTCACAGTGGATATTGAGGACAAGGATATCACTGGCTTGCTTGTCTTAGGCACTTCAGTGCATAGTGACTGAAAATCCACTCTATGGTCACAGCCTAGTTTGGCTCTGGTATGGTAATAACCTGAGTGTGTTATCAATGAAAATTGTAAAGGAGAGGGGGTTAGTAAAGAAAGCCTTGGAAAAGGAATTATAAAGGAGAGGGGGATAGTAAAAAAAGCCTTGGGAAGGGAATTAGGGAAAATTGGTATCCCCTTTAGATAAGAAAGGATTTAAAAAGTAAGGATTGTCTTTAATTGTTTGAAAAAAAAAAGAAGGGAAAGAAGACAAACCTCAGAAAGTTTAAATATGTAGCAAAGGGTATGAGTATGTCGCAAATGGTATAAGTATGTTGCAAATGGTATGAGTATGTCTTAAAATTGGAGCTTACAAGTACAGCTGGTATAAAATTAATTTAACTGTGATACACAGAGGCAGGACTGGTAAAAAAAAACTGTAAGGGGCTCTGGTACTGTTACTTTTGTTACAATAGGACCTTGTATACTCAACAGACTGATGTCTTTTGTAAAAGAAAAAAAAATCAGCGCAGTCCGTCTATTAGTTCTGAGGTCTCATTACCAAGCACTGAGAACAACTGACACCCCACAAAATAATATAGAGACACCCTAAATTTTTTTTTTTTTTTTTTGTCGGTCGTGGGGCTTGAACTCTGGGCCTGGGCGCTGTCCCTCAGCTCTTCAGCTCAAGGCGAGCACTCTACCACTTGAGCTACAGCGCCACTTCCGGTTTTCTGGTGGTTTATTGGAGATAGGAGTCTCACGGTCTCTCCTGCCCGGGCTGGCTTTGAACCGCGATCCTCAGATCTCAGCCTCCTGAGTAGCTAGGATTACAGGCGTGAGCCACCAGCGCCCGGCCAGAGACACCCTAAATTTTAAGATTAAAATTAGTCCAGAGAAAAAGTGGGGAAAATGAAAGATTAAAAATTGGCCATTACCATTACTAACTTGCTAACTGCTGATTCTGCTTCTGTAAATTTGCTTACGCTAGCATTGACCCTTCCCTTCCCAGAAATGAGTTAAGAAGTTTCAGGGACCAGATGCCGGCCCCAGGACAAGGTCAGTGGTCGTAGATAAAGAACAGACAGTACGTGTTCCTCAGTTCCCATTTAGAAATTCCTCAGACAGGACCTTGAGATAACGACCACCTGGGAAGACCACAAGCTAAGCCAAATGTCAACCAAACATAGGCCTGTAACCATGTAAACTCCCCTTAAAAAAACCATGGGCCAGTCATTTTACAAAGAGTGTTACAAAATTTCCCGCAAAGTGATTGTTGGCGTATATGATGACCTTTAAATGTACCAATCATGGGATGCTTTGTGTTATGCATTAATCTTGTGGTTTTTGCCTTTAAAAGAAGGCTTGTAACCGCTGCTCGGGGCTCCCTGTCTGCTCGGGACAGAGAGTCCGTTTGCGCAAACGTCAAATAAACTCCTCTTGCTTTTTGCATCTCCCGGCCTGGAGTCTGAGTTTTCTGGGGCGCCCTCCCGTTGACGAAACTATCCTAGGGGGCTAGGGTCTTTCATTAGTATGGAGGTTCCTCAAAAGACTCCACAAAGAGCTCCCCTATGACCAAGCAATCCCACTTTTGGGTATTTCCCCAAATGATCACAAACAAGACCACACTAAAGCAACCAGCACAACTATGTTTATTGCAGCAGTATTTACCATAGCTAAGATATGGAACCAACCCAGATGCCCCTCAGTAGATGAATGGATCAAGAAAATGTGGTATATATACACAATGTATTTTATGCCTCCATCAGAAAGAATGACATTGCCCCATTTGTTAGGAAATGGAAAGTCTTGGAAAAACTTATATTAAGTGAAGTAAGCCAGGCCCAAAGAAACATAGGTTCCATGGTTTCCCTTATTTGAAATGGCTGAAACAAGCAGAAAAGATCAGATAGCTTGATGTTAGACAAAACAAACCCCAAGATAAGGACTCAAGTGGTTTCTCTTTCTTGCTATTGTTTCTAACATAGTTATAGGGTGATTTTTTTGTTGATTTGTCTGTCCTTCCCCCATGGTATAATCCCTATTTTCACTGTATTTGATGTTGGTATAATTTGTGGAGGGGAAGGAAAAAAAACAAACTGTTTTTTTGTGGAGGGGGGAATGGTAATGAGCAGGGGGTAGAGAGTAGGGGGAAATGTAGTTGTGGAGATATGAGGGAAAGGATGTTAGAGGAAAAACAAACAAAGGTGGAGGCAATAGTGCTTGATAAGAAATGTACTCATTACCTTGCTCATGTGATTGTAACCCCTTTCTACAGTATTTTCACAATAAAAATTTTATTTTAAAAAATTACATATGTAAACACACACAAACACACACTCTAATATATATGTTTAACTTCTTACTGGTTTGATTGTGCGCACCTTATGTTCTTTATCACACAATATTGCATTTGTGCAGCAGAGTTGCCTTCTTTGTAGTGACTTTATTATAGGTTATTTTTAATTATATGCCAACAAAACTCATTTGAATAAAATGTAGTGAATTATACCATATATTTGTAACAAACTAAGAAAAACATACAACATACAGAGAATAGTTACTTGAATATCTAGTAAGCTTTGCTGATCATCTAAATTCATAATTAGATAGTAATCTATAACATTAAAGGATAGAAACATGATTTGAATAATCTGATTTAACCTACAACAAATTACTTAAAATGTGAAGTATTTCATCTTAAGAAATAAGATTATATAAAGAAATTTTCAAAATAAATTTAAGATTTTTACTGTGATACTTTACCACTCTACCATTTAATATTTTTACTAATTGAAATTGAAAGACAGGTGCTGGTTGCACATGCCTGTAATTCTCGCTATCTCAGGAGGCTGAGATTTGGGAATACAGGTTCAAAGCCAGCCTTAGCAAGAAAATCTATTATGATACTCTTATCTCGAAGGAACCATCAAAAAAGCCGGAAATGGAGCTGTGTCTCAAGTAATAGAGCTCAGACACAGAGCCCAGGCCCAGACTTCCAGCCCTAAGACATGTCAATAAATGAATATACAATAAACAAAAAATAAATAAGAAAAAGAAAGGAAAGAAATTGAAATGGAGTCATTCCTACATAATCCAGTATTGTGTAGGTTTATAAAATTCTAACCTCAAAATTTCAACTCATTAATTAAAATACCAACTAGCCTTAACAAATGATTGCTTACAGAATTTAGAGAAGTAATATCAATTGTCAGCCTTTCTCATAAAAAATGCAAATTTATCCTTAAATATTTTGTCTAAATAGATTTTTACTTAAGTGTTACATGGGGGGAGCAGCCCCAGGGTTTGAACTCAGGACCTCATGCTCTCTCTTGGCTTTTCCACTTGATACTGGTGGTCAAATACTTAAGCCAAAATTCCACTTCCGGCTTTATACTTGTTAATTGGAGATAACCATCTTAAGGACTTTCCTACTAGGACTGGTTTCAAAATATCAGCTGCCTGATTAGCTAGATTTATAGTTATGAGCCACAGGTAACTGGCTAAAAGTTGTAATTTATTGTGATTTTTTTAATTCTTATCATTAAGTAATTGGACAAAGGCATTGGCAGTTAACAAAGCAGCTTACGAACACAACATGCCTTGATCAGTGTTACCTCTTTAAACACTGTCACCAGTCTTTCTTCTACCATCCCCTTCTGTTTTGTAGGCTATACACTAGACTCTTGCCTGCATTTTCTTCCCCTTTTCCTCTTCATTTGTCTAGTCTTTCCCCTTGACCCCACCACACCAATTTTGATATCTGAATTCATGTTTTTTTTCACTATATTCCTCATGTTTTTTTTGTTGGTTGGTTTTTTGTCACTCATGAGGCTTGTGAATGCATATATATATATATATATATATATATGTGTGTGTGTGTGTGTGTGTGTGTGTGTACACACACATATAGATGTTAATATAGAATATATAGTACATAAATATAAAAAATAGATTTTGATAAAGATGAAAATAAAAATTTTGTATTCCTTCAGTGTTCTTTATATCAATTTCTCATCTCTTCCTATTTATACTAACAGCATTAGACTTAGTCCTAATTATCTCATACTTGTATGAATACTAAAGCTCTTAATTGGTGTCTTTTGATCTGAGATCCTATTTACATGAATTTCATTTAAAAAAGCTTTTGATATAGCTTTAATAGATAACACACTTTTTCTAATTAAAATAGCTTTGTCCTTGTTTTCTCAAAGTTCAACAAGTGGACTTAAATTAGATTCTCAAAATTATTCCTACCTTTTCTGTTTTAAAAAACATGGCAATAATTTTATTCCCAGAAAATTCCTCCGAGTAATTTATTATAAATTTCTATCCTCACAAAGTTTTGATGCACAACTGTGGCAGTCATTATTCTCTAAAATTGCATGTCAATTTTCATCACTTTAACTAAGTAAATTCTAATCACTTAGTTCAAGTAGTTTATTAATCAATTTTTAAATTCAGCAATGTGTTAGACTCTCATCACTGAGAAATAACCTATGCAAAACCAGTTAAAGAAGGGAAGGCTATGTTGCTTCATGGTTTAGTTTTAGTTGATCTTGGTTGAGAGAAAATGGCCAAGACAAGGAAATAAGTAACACATTATGGTGATTTGTGAGCAGAGAGAGAACTCTTGAATAAGTGTGTTTCTCATTTTCCCTCCTTTGATTCTAAGTTCTCAGACTTGAGGATAGTACACAATCAGCATGTGTTTTCTGTAGAGAGCTGAGAGAGGCCGCACCTGGAAGGTGGCGCCGGCTTCCGCCCTCCACCTTCCCAATGGCGAGTGCTCTCATGGTAAACAACTCCTTACATGGCTAAGGCAAATAATTTGGCTTGCTTCTGCGTACCTGAACCTATTGGTGGTTCCCACGTGGCGTATCAGGGTTGGCTACCCAGCGGGTACTTAAGGCTGTGGGGATTGCTCCCCTGGGTGGGGGTCAGAAGATTACTAAAAGGTCCTGAATAAACTGCAGAGAGAAGAGTCTGGTGTTGCGTCTTCCTTGCTGGTCGAGGCGGGTAGCGACACATGGCGGCCCGTACGGGGAACTCAGCCATAACCCCAATGAGGACTCAGAACTCTCTGTGGTCAGGGTGGTGCACCGGTAAGTTCCCAGGTAAAAGGGGAATCCGCGACAAAGGCGAGGGTAAGTCCCCAGGTAAAAGGGGAATCCGCGACAAAAGCGGGGGTAAGTCCCCAGGTAAAAGGGGAATCCGCAACAAGAGCGGGGAGTAAGTTCCCAGGTAAAAGGGGAATCCGCGATAAGAGCGGGGGGGGGGATTTTTGCTCTTCTTGGTAGATAGGGAAAGAGCGAGAACCCGGGGCTAGTCAGTAGAGTAGCCAAAAGTGAAAGTAAAAGTTTGTTTACCAGCTTTAAATGTTTAATACATGGGCGCTTCTTCTTCGCGCCCAATTTTTTTGGCTCTCAATGAGCTACTGCACTCAAAAAAGTTAAAAATAAAAAAGAGTACTTTAGAGAGATTTTTGAATGAATGTGACATCGTTGCCCCGTGGTTCGCTGTCTCCGGAAGCCTCACAGTGGCCTCTTGGGAGAAACTAGGGAGGGACGTAGATTTTGCCTCTGAACAAGGAACGCTTAAGAGCGGAGTGAGGCCAATATGGAAACTGATAAGAGGCTGTCTCGAGGAACAGCGTTTCAGTGAGGTGGTAGAGAATGGTCAGGCCGCCCTAGAAATGCTGCAGGAAGAAAGATCGGAAAGGGTAGACAGCAAAAAGGAGGAGAGCAGGGGGTGGTTATACCCCGATTTTGCCGAACTAGAGACCTCTGAGTCTACAGACTCAGAGGAACTACAATCACTCATAGAACAAATAGAAAAAACAAAGATAAGAAAGAGGAGGAAAGGGAAGGAGAGAGAGGACCCAGATAAAGACGAATGCACGCCCTCCGTGCACCGCCCCATACCTTTGGCCCCTCCGCTCTATGTGGAGGACCCCGGAAGTGGCAGCCCTGGCTGTTCTTTCAGCCCAGGCATGTGGAAAGCTGTCAGAACCGAGTTACATCTAGCCTGTCCAATATTTCAGGATCCACAGGGACAGCGGTATCATGAACCCTTAGATTTTAAGGTTATAAAATCTTTAGCTGAGTCTGTGCGGACATATGGAATCACAGCCTCCTTTACTGTAGCCCAGGTGGAGGCCCTAAACAGACATTGCATGACACCCAGTGATTGGAGTGGGCTCGCACGAGCTTGTTTGAGCCCAGGTAAGTATTTAGATTGGAAGGCCTTTTTGATTGAATTTGCTAGTGAAGAGGCTGCGGCCAATCAGGCTGGGGGAAACCCAGCTTGGGACAGAGATATGCTGCTTGGACAGGGGAGATTCGCCAATCAGCAGATAGGCTACCCGGTTCAAGTTTATGAACAAATCAATAAAATTGGCATAAAGGCATGGAAGGCCTTACCAAATAAAGGCGAGAGCTCTATGGAGCCGTTTTCGGACTTTGTTGCCCGTATGGTCGAGGCCGCTGGCAGAATTTTTGGTGACCCAGACGCAGCCATGCCATTAATTAAACAGCTTGTTTACAAGCAGTGCACTAAGGAATGCAGAGCCGCCATAACCCCATATAAGAATAGGGGACTAGAAGCATGGATGAAAGTTTGCAGAGAGCTGGGCGGACGACTAACTAATGCTGGATTAGCTGCTGCTGTGGTGCAATTAACCCAGGAGAATGGGGCTGGTAAGGTGGCTCAGTGGTAGAGTGATTGCCTTGCATGCATAAGGACCTGGGTTCGATTCCCCAGTACCATATAAGCAAAAAGAAGAGAAAAAAGCCGGAAGTGGCTCTGTGGCTCAAGTGGTAGGGCGCTAGTCTTGAGCTGAAGAGCTGAGGGACAGCGCCCAGGCCCAGAGTTCAGGCCCAGGAAAAAACCTATTTAAAAAACGCTGCAAATTTGTCTAAACAGTTGTCTAGTTATCTTTTAGGTAATTGAACTGGGGAGTTCGACAGCCTGATGGAACAGCTCAGGGTTGCCATCGTCATGGTGAACTCGACCCGAGTGGATGCCGGATTGGCGGAGGGGTTATCTTCATGGATCTCCGCTGCTATGAATCATCTTAAGGAATGGGCGGGTTTAGGAGCCCTGACAGGCCTTCTGGTGTTAGCCTCCTTGGTATGTCTGTGGTGCATTTGCCAAATTAGAGGTTCTCAGCGTCGCAGTGCAGCCATGATTATCCAAGCCTTTACAGTCAATGGAGCAGGTCAGTCCCCCCAAGCATGGCTTGCCACCCTAAAACAATGAACACAGATTGCAAAGCCAAAGTACTGCAGTCGAGAGGCATGAGTTTTGCCCTCGAGGAGAGCATGTTTGATTGCACACGGGTTCGATTCGCCTTTTCCCGTCCTTGTGAAAAACAAAACGAATCACTGGACAGGCTGAGTCATCCCTAGAGAAGGTACCCTCTGGGAGAAGGCTTGTATGCAGTCCTTGCATTGCACAACAGGGATCAGACCTCTGTTCTCATCTGTGTTCTTTAAACAAAAAAGGGGGAACTGTAGAGAGCTGCGAGAGGCCGCACCTGGAAGGTGGCGCTGGCTTCCGCCCTCTGCCTTCCCGATGGCCAGTGCTCTCATGGTAAACAACTCCTTACATGGCTAAGGCAAAGAATCTGCCTTGCTTCCGCATACCTGAACCTATTGGTGGTTCCCACGTGGCGTATCAGTGTTGGCTACCCAGCGGGTACTTAAGGCTGTGGGGATTGCTCCCCGGGGTGGGGGTCCGAAGATTACTAAAAGGTCCTGAATAAACTGCAGAGAGAAGAGTCCGGTGTCACGTCTTCCTTGCTGGTCGAGGCGGTAGTGACAGTTTTCCACTTCGCTAAACTTCTCTGGGAACTCAGTCCCCCATACACCTAGTTGAGTATGGTATTGCTCTCCTGCATATTTTTCAATCCAATCAAAGTGACAATATGACTTAACCATTTCATTTGAACACAGCACCCAAACACATCTCCTGATCCAAAAACGTTCCATTTTTGTTTCCAAAAGGCCTACATTCATCTTTTGACACTAGCATAAAAGGAGAGGTAACAGAATTCATTGCCTCTCTCCAAAACTCTTTGTAGCTTTGACTTCCAACATCATTCAAAATTCCAGGTTCAAAATGTCCACAGAGACTTAAAGAAAATTTTTATTTGAGAGTTGCCATGAAAATAAAGCAAAATAGGGCTGGAAAGGTGGCTCAGTGGTAGAGTGCTTGCCTTGTATGCATGAGGCCCTGGGTTCAATTCCTCAGCACCACATAAGCAGAAAAAGCTGGAATGGGCACTGTGGCTCAAGTGGTAAAGTGATAGCTTGAGCTGAAATGCTGAGGGACTGTGCCCAGGCCAAGTTCAGGCCCCATGACCAACAACAAAAAAAGTAAATAATATTTTTTTTAAAAAAAGCAAAACCAATTATATGCCAAATATAAAGGCACATGCCTTTAATTAAATCTACTCAGACTGAAGACAGGAGGACCACAATTCTAGGGAAGCCTTAGTAAAAGCAATAGATTCTATGTGAGAAACAAATTATAATGGTCCAGTTTTAAGTGGTAGAGTGCTTACTAGGACAGTATGAAGCTTTGGTACAAGAAAGAAGAAGAGAGGAAGAGAAGAAGAAGAAGAGGAGCCAGACAGGTAGAGTAAGAGGAAGGAAGAAGAGGAAGAGGAGAAAAAAGAAGTAGAGAAAGAGGAACAAGAAGGAGAAAGAAGAGAAAGAAGAAGAGGAGGAAGAGGATGACAGTTAGGATGAGGAGCACCCTATTTTCAATATATAATAACATGTTGTAAGCATTCCTATTCCAAAAGAAAAGAATTGGAGAACAAGGGAAAAAATGGACCAGTAACTCAATTAATGTACAAAGAATTTGACTTGAAATTTCTTAATCGAACAATGTGCAAACAGACAAAAGGAGGTTAATAGCATTAGCACATGTAAAATCACTTATAAAATAGAAATGATATGTCATTTGATACTCACCAGAATGGGTTAAAGAAGATGTGCATTAGTAGGTTTGACAAGGACGTAAAGAAATCAAAGCTCTCATACATTGTAAAATAGCACATTCATCTTGGAAATTAGTGTGTAAAAGTTCCTCACAAAGTTAGTTACAGAAACACCAAACAGCCTAGAAACTTTGTACAGTCTAGAAAGTTTGCCTATAGTTTTTATACACTTAAGTTAAATACTTGTGTATCATCACAGCAACATTATCTATGACAGCAAAATAATTGAAAAAAAATTTCAGGCTGACCAATAGTAAAACAGATCACAAAACATATACTCACGAAATAGCCCATTTTCAAGTAAAAAAGAGAAATGGAGAATTGATATTAGTGGAAACACTGACAACAGGCTAGATAGAAAGAACCAGACACAAAATAACACATAAAATGATTTGATTTTCATGAAATTTTGGAATTATCAAAATGAGACATAACATTAGTTTCTTTGGGGTTGGAAGTCTAAGGAGAATTCAGAAGAGCTGCAGACAGGTATAAAATTTCCTTGTGAATGATGAATATTTGAGAGTATTCCAAGGTGATAATGATCGAATATACTTTCAAAATACAAAGAATCCCTAAATTTTATAGAATTAAGTTAACAAATATAACATATTTCAATTACACATAAAATGATTTTTAAATGGAATACTAGATAATCTTTAACTAACAAAGGTAAAAATAAATAAATGTTCTGGAATTTGGGAATTGAACAGTCTCTCCTGCTAGGCATAAAATTAAAGTGTTCTACCATGAAAGTAGACATAGAATATAGCAAATTGGTGGAAAGCAGGAGCAAGTAAAAAAAAAAAAACCTCAATGCATATTCCACAAAATTAAGAAAAAATCAGAGAATAAGCGGTTTGGAGAGATGAGTGGAAATGTTAAAAAGGGATTAAAGTGATCAAGATGCATTGTATTCACAAACTACTTCATTGAATGGCAACTCCTTTCTTCAACTATTCAAATAAAATATTTTCAAAACTATCAAATAAAATAAATAAATTAATTAAACAAAAACAAATAATGAATAGATAAATAAAATATAATAAAAATAAACTATAGATGTATAACAATATATGCCACAAATTTATAACCCAAACAAGAATAAATTAGGTTTGTTCGTGCTTCAAGATATATAAGGTAGAAAATTTTGACTACATCTAATTTATTGAGTTCTTTTGTCAATGGCATTAATTATGCCAGTAGTAAAAATAATCATGAAATTCTGAAATAAACAACACAGTATCCAGGAAATTACTAATTACTAATGCAAAGATATTATTGCAGAAAGATGGAATAGTATATGTTTGTATTATTAGATAAAATATCAAAATGATGTCAGAATGTAACATAGATTTCACAGAAATAAACAATAGAAATTTAAATGTATAAGCCAGGGAAATACAGCATGATTACAGCAAGTAATTTATCTTTTTTCCCAGAAATGAGAGAAAAATAAAAAGAACAGTGCAAAGGACAACAATCAAAAACTACCAAAAGTGGTTAAAGTCACAAACACTACTTTTAATCCTATAATAGGAAGGTGAGGTCACCCTAAAAAAATCACGTGTGGGAAGATAAAGACTGCACTGAATTCATTATACTAACATTTATACAGTGAAACATGACCACACAAACATTCTTCTAGTAAACTCAGCACCACCTTATGTTTATTAACACCTGCCTATGGTTTTCTAAATTGATAAACTGGACCAACATCATTGCATTGTTATAAAGATTTATTGTTAAGTAAATTGTTTGGCAGTATTTAAGCAAATCATATGAATTCAACAGTACAGTACCAGAACTGTATACAACATACCATTTTTAGTTTATTTTTGTAGTATGATCTTGTTTTAATCCTTAGGCTTTCCTGCACTGAGATCTTCCTATTCTAACTTTGTATATAGCTGAGATGACAGACATATGCCAACTTGACTAGCTATTGGATGGGATGTGATTATTGTTAGGTCTGCAGGAAGCCTACCCCCTACACCCATCTCCTTCACCAGCCTGAACCCAGTAATCACCTGACTGTCCATCACTTAACTGTGCGTCAGAAAAGGATCCTTGAATCTGAGGTTACTTTCTCCACGACTATTTTCTATTGTGACTTATCCATTCTAATTTCTTTCCTGAAACAGACCAGGATCTTAAACTAAGGATCTATGCAATGTCCTTGAGCTTTATGTTGGAGAAAAAGGCTAATAAACACCATATATGACTAAGCTTATATTAAAATGAAATGGTAAATTAATATATATGATAAACTGATAAGAGAACCTACTAATGCTCGTGTGTGTGTGTGTGTGTGTGTGTGTGTGTGTGTTTTATAAGAGCACATTATTAATACTCTATTCGCTTTAAAGTTTAGAAAATTATCTAGGATATTATTTTTAGAGTAGTAAGTTCTGTAGTATCGATGACACAAGCTTTCCCATTCCAGGATTTATTACTATGAATCAATCTTGAACCTTATCTGTTCCTGTTTGTTGAACCATGAGCTTTGAAAGCAAATTCTCCTATATCTGAATTGCCAACAGGGACGTAGCAGTCTAACCCTACATTCATATCATTGAATCTCAAGTTAGTAGCTTTTCCCCATCGATAAGATAATTACAGAAGGGATGAACACACAACAATTAAATATACAGAGTGAAAGGGAAACAAAAAAGAAAACATTTTTTAACTCCATATGACAATGCCACAGGGGATCAAAGAACTACAATTAATTATCCAAAAAAGAGCCATCACATATGCAAAGCATCCTGCTATATTGTTACAAGTGGTGGTTCTTGTTAACCTCTCAGTATGCCTAATATATAAATTAAGCTTTGCCATAGTTATGTTTTTTTAGGGGGGGGGGGTCCGGTTATAGGGCCTGAACTCTGGGCCTGGATGCTGTCCCTCAGCTCTTCTGCTCAAGGCTAGCACTCTACCACTTGAGCCACAGCGCCTTCCGGCTTTTTTTTATTTTTGCTTATGTGGTGCTAAGGAATCGAACCCAGGGCCACAGGCATGCAAGGCAAGTGCTCTACCACTGAGCCACCTTCCCAGCCCTGCCATAGTTATTATTATGAATCTTTCTGCTCATTTTTACCCCCAAAAGGATGATTTATTTCTTCTATTTAAAGACAGGCCTTCATCTTTAGTGTTCAACCATGCATTTTCAGTCTTCTCCATTATTACCAGCTCTTTGTCTGAGTATACATTTTTTCCCCTTATTTAGGAATTGGTACTGAAAGTTAAAGAATCCAATCAAATAGAAAGTGTAAAGACCCCTATGCTCTAGGAGAGAGGTGTTTGTTTTTTTTCCTCCCAGGATGGATAACAGGACCTAGTAATAGAAAGGCTGCTCTAGAACTTTGTGTCACTGAAACTAGTAATGTTTTTTTGTACTAGCTGTTCCTGAGGCTTGAACATAGGGCATGAGCACTGTTCTCTTGGGAATTGTTTTTATCTACCACGTGACCACAACTCCACTTTGGTGGTTAATTGGAGATAAGAGTCACTTGGATTTTTCTGTTCGTCCTGGCTATGCATTATCCTCAGAACTCAGCCTGCTGAGTAGCAAGGATTACTGGTAAAACAACAGTGCCCACTGAATTCAATGTTTTTTTTTTTGTTGTTGTTATTCTGGACTCCAACTGCTTTCAGGGTGAAAAGCCATCACTGGGGATTCAGTTTTGCATGGGTTTATTTTTATAACAATTTTAAAATATTTATTTGCTCTCTTGTTGCATTGTTGCTACTTTATCTTATCTTCATTTAATACTGGTTTTTACATTTTATTGTTACCACCTTATTTCATGAAAAAAATGGGGTTACGGCACCAAGAAATTTAAATTAGTATAGTATTAGTGGTTTGCTTCATTTGAGAAAGGTTCTCTGCCGTAGAGTTCCCAACACATAGAGAGTTGCTTCACTTAGGACACCGGGATACCACTGGAAAAAAGGGGCCTGACAGGAAATCGGATAGAGCCATTGGCATATCTCCAGATAAGGGAACTCTTAGCCACATTCCAAAAACTCACACTGCCATCATCAAGATCAAGAAACACACCAACCCGGCCCAGAGGCTTCTCTACATATTGAGACAGCAATGGGAAGGTGGTAAAAAGGGTGTAAAGTGTGTTCTCTTTCACAAACAAAAGGAGGAAAACATCCTGAGCTTCACTGAGGTTGCTCCTTATGACAGAATCCCTAACAACTCCCAAGGCCCAGGTTGAAGACTCATCCACACTAACCTCCCAGTAATGTTTCCCAGAGCTGAGGACTTGGCATCCAAAAGCAGTGAATTGGAGGGAGTCTTCAGAATTCAAAACTGCATATTGATGGTCGTGTCTAACACTGCTCCCAGGATCTTGATTCCCCACAACTTCATTGAAGGCAATCTCCATCTGGAACTGACTGAGCTTCTCTCTCATTCCAGGCATGGGAGGGGCACTGAGCTGTGGCCTCAGAGGAAGTGGCATGAAGACCAACACTGACTCACAGCTTTCTAGGGTCAACTCTACATCCTGAAGCAGTTCCACATCTGGCTTCTGGTATGTTTCGATCAGCTCCTGAAACATATTCCTGAGCTGATGCTTCTTCTGAAGCATTTGGGTTTCCCTTTCTCTGAGTTGCTGTAACATGGCTCTTCCTTCATTGATCAGTAGCTGGGAATGGTGTCTTTCCTCCTCCTGGACACCAAGCTGCAGCATTCTAAAAACATCCTTAGTCATATCTCGGTATAGATTCACATAACAAATCCATTGGTTGATGAGTCTCCTCTTCTCCTGTAAATTGTGCTGGTTTTCTTGAGTCTTTTCCCATACAGCATGCATCTGCTTTGAAATCAACTCCCTCTGCTCTTCAGCAGCCCTTTCTATGGGATGGTGTTTGTGAGCCCTGTGCTCCTGAGACATGGAACAGCTCCTACAAAGCAGGGCCCTGTCTATCTCACAGAACATCTGCTTGGTCTCTCTGTGTGTCCCACAAATGTATTCCTCAGAGCTCAGGAACCGCCTGAGGCTGGCTCTTCTGGCAATGGCCACCAGGCTCCTCAGAACCACGTTGGTTTTCAGGTTTGTCTGCTGGCAGGGTCCCTTGCATCCAGGGCACCTGGCTGGAGTCTCTTCCCAGCACAGGCAGAGACAAGGTCGACAAAAACTGTGCCCGCACTCTAGGGTGACTGGCTCTATGAAAGTATTCACACAGATGGCACAGCTAAGTTCCTTCTGGAAGGCCTGCGCAATGTCAGGGTCCATCATTCCTAGAATCTAATGAGGTGCTGGTGACTCACCCCTAAAAACCTAGCTACCCAAGAGACGGATATGAGATCAAGCTTTGAAGCTGACCTGGGCACCAAAGTCCCCCTGACACAGACTCTTATCTCCTATTTACCACTCCAAAATCACAAGTGGGCTATGACTCAAGTGGTAAAGCACTAGCCTTGACCACAAAGTGACCCAGGGATAGTGCCCAGTCTTGAGCACAAACAGGCCCAGCAACACTGCCCTACCACTGGGTTCAATCCCCACAACCGACAAAACACCACCACCAACAACAACACCAAACCAAGGAGAGAAGAATTAAAAGAGGAGTAGATTCTCCCACTCTTATCCTCACCTGGAGTATCCAAGCTCCAAATGGCCTCCTCCTGCTGAGGGATCTTCAGCAATGCCTGAGTCTCAGACTTCCACTCTATTTATACTGAAAGAGGGTGGGCCCATGAAAGAAAGTGTCTCTGATTGGTTGTTTAGGGAAGCTGATTTACATATCAATAGGAGTTGGAATTTACATCCTGCCAACCCCACCTTTTACTTCCTCTTTCCAGGACATGCAATTTGGTTAGGTTATTTGGATTAGGTGCAACTTAGTTTTGTCCAGGGTTGGAAAAGTTTATTGTGTTTGTTTTATTTTGTTTTGTTTTGTTTTTTACTTCTGTGTATGCTTTATATTGGGACTATGAGTTTATTACTTTTCCACTGGACTCTAGCACACATTTGTGGAATCATCCATTGTATCTTGTGGGTCTTCATTAATTTGGAATTTGTCAGGCCTGATGGTGGACTGGTACTTTACCGCTTAAGCCATGTCCTCTTCTGTGTTTGCTTTTACTTTTGGAATAGAAAATTGTGTTTATGCTTAGGCTCTCCTGGACTGAGATCTTCTGATTCACACGTTGCACAAAGCTGAGATGACAAGAATTACCTCTTGCTTGAGTTGTGATCAGGGTTAAGTCTGCCCACAGATCAGCCCCTCCCAGCTTTCCCATCACCTGCCTTAATCAGACCATCAATCACCTGACTGTCGATTATCACCTGACTGTGAATCAACAAACATCCTAGGCTCCGAGGTCACTTCCTCCCAAGTCCATTTTCCATACTAATTTATCCTTCCGATGTTGTTGTTCTTGTTGTTTGTCTGTCAGTGCTGGACTTGAACTCAGAGTAGAAGATCTGTCCCTGAGCTCTTCTTCCACTCTATTTCTCTTATCTTTATTTTAAATATCATTTATGCCTTTTTATTATAAAATGATGTGGTATTCTGATATATAATTTAATAACTCAATGCCGTTTTGAGAATGATCTAAAAATTATCATAGACATAATCATACACACACACACATATATTTGTATATATATATATATATACATATATATATGTATATAAATTGGATTTCAAGAGCACATTATTAATATTCAATTCACTATAAGTATTATCCTGTCAGAATATTCTCTTTAGGGTTATAGGTTGTCCCTGGCATAACCTTTCCCATTTTTGGTTTTGTTACTATAATCAATCTTGTACCTTTCTTGGTGTTGATCCATTAGCTTTGAAAGCATAATCCCCTATCTGAATTGCCAGCAGGGAAATAGTAGCCTAACACTATGTTTGCATCATTGACTCTCAGGCATTGACTCTCAAACAATCTTTGTACTTTTTCTTTTTTTTTGAAATTTTTTTCATTAGTGCTGCGGAACTCAGGGTGTGGTGCTTTTACTCAGCTTTTCAGCTCAAGGTGAGTCCTCTACCACTTGAGCCACAGCACCAATTCCAGTTTTCTAGTGGTTTATTGGAGATGAGTGTCTACGACTTTCCTGCCTGGGCCGGGTTTGAACCGAGATCCTCAGATCTGTTTCCTGAGTATCTAGTATTACAGGGAATGCACCACTGGAGCTGGCTAAGCATTGTTTTTTATCTTCATATGATAATATCAACGGGGATGAAGGCACAATAATTGGGTACATAGAGTGAACGACAGACAACAACAAAGATCCATCACAACTGTTGTATTGTTACAATTGTTGGCTATTGTTAACCTTTCAGTATGCCTAATGTGTAAATTGAGCTTTGCTATTGTTATTATTAATCTCTTAGCCTGAGTTAATGTTCTCTTCATTTTTACCCTAAAAAATTAGGACTTATTTTTTCTAAAGCCATTGCTTTATCTTTAGTGTTCAACCTTGCACTTTCTTTCTTCTCCAATATTACCAGCTATTTCTCTAAGTATTCCAGTTTATTTTATTTTTAGGAATTAGTACTGAAACTTAAAGAATCCACTCTAATAGAAAGTTTAAATACCCCAAAGATCTAGTATACAGGTGTTTCTGTTTTTTCTTCCCAGGCTGGATAACAGGATTTAGTCATCAAAAGCCTGCTTTAGAACTTTGAGTCACCGAAACTAGTACTGCTTTTTTGTTCTAGGATGTCCATGGGGCTTGAACTTAGGGCATGAGCACTATTAGTGAGGGTTTTTTTGTTGTTGTTGTTGTTTGCTTTGCTTTTTATTTTCTCCTACTACTTGGTCCACAACTCCACTTTGGTGGTTATTTGAAGATGAGTCTTTTGGACTTTCCTATATGAACTGGCTATGAACTGCCATCCTGCTCAGCCTGCTGAGTAGCAAGGATTACTGGGAAAACAACAATGCCCACTGAAGTAAATGGTTTTTGTTTTGTTTTGTTTTGTTTTTTGCTGTTACTCTGAGATCCACCTTTTTTCATGGTGAAAAGCAGTCACTGGGGACTCATTTTTGCATGGGTTTATTTTTATAGCTATTTTTAAATAGTTTTTTGCTCTCTTGTTGGATTGTTGCTACTTTATCTTATCTTCATTATTTTTAAATTTTATATTTTATTATATGTTACGTCCATATTTCATAACAAAATGGGATTACTGTGCAAAGAAATTCAAATTAGTACAGTATTAGTGGTTTGCTTCATTTGAGAAAGGTTCTCTGCTATAGAGTTCCCAACGTATAGAATCTTCACTAATAATGGTTTATCATTGGAGAAAAAGTGTCTGACAGGAAATTGAAAATAGCCAATGGGATATCTCCAGAGAAGGGAACTTTTAACCACATTCCAAAAACTCACACTGCCATGGTCCAGATAAAGAAACACCACACCCTGGCCAAAAGACTTCTCTATATAATGTGTCAGCAATGGGGAGGTGGTAAAAAAAAGTGTAAAGAATGTTCCCTTTCACAAAAGGAGGAAGAAAAGGTCCTTTGATTCAGGGTGGTGGGCTTAGAAAAGGGTGTGTACCTGAGTTCTCATTTAGGGAAGGTGATTTACATATCATTTGGGGTTGGAATTTCCATCCTGGTAACCACAGCTTTAACTTCCTCTTTCAAGGAAATGCCTCTTACAATTTCCTTAGAGAGTGACAAGTGCTGTGTATTTTGGTTAGGTGCAAGTTAAATTTGTACAGGATTGGAAAACATTTTTTTCCTTACCTTTTTTTATCTTTTGTATCTTTTTGTATCTTTTGTACTATGCATTAATTACTTTTTCACCAGAATATAGGTGACTTTGTATCTTGTGGTTTTGAAAATTAGCTGAGCTTGCATTGTGGAGTTATTAGATGATCATCCAAGTTTTTTATTTGGAAATTGTCATGCCTCCCGCTTGTCTGGTGCTTCACCACTTGAGCCATTTCAATCTTTTTATTCTCATTGCACTTCTAATTTCAAATAAAAATACTGTATTCATTTTCTATTGGTAATGTAGTTCCCCAATTTTAATTTATGCAAGAATTCTGAACTGATTTCAAAAATGAAGGACATTTTAAAGTAATTCATTAAAAATTTCATAAAAGCTATGAATATGGAGCTACATATAATTCATTACTTTTGTTTAATTTTTCACACCACAGTTGTAGAGTATGTTCAAAGGTGATTTTTATACTAACCTTTTTCTTGGAAGAATTTTTTAAATTAGGAAAATACTTTAGAGACATTAATGTTAGTTCAGCTATTTATTCTGCTTCATAAGGAATGTGATTTTAAGTTAATACACAGAAAATCTAAGACATATGATACATTTGGCATTTAGATCAATTTGTGTAATTACTTTTTTATTTAAATACTGAATGCCTATTTCTGAATTTTCAATTTATTACCTGAGTCAAAGGTATATCATTACACCTGAAGAATCTAATCCACTTTACAAAGACTAAGTAACATATTAGTATGAATTTTATTTTTTTAGTTGAAAAATAATATTCAACATATATCACTTCAGGTGGTTTCACTGGAAAATTATTAAGATATGTATATCTATAGATATTTCATAATTCTATATTCTTATTTTTGGATTACATTTTTGTAATCCATGTGTCTGTACTCCAATTGTGTTAGACTTCCAATTGGTCATCTGACATCTTTGCTTTGTTCCAGGATTTCAGCATTAATGTTTTCTTATTTTCAGTGATTTTTATTATTTTTTCTTCTCACTATCGCCATTGTAACTTTTTAACATACAAAAAAGAAAATTTCCTATTGCCCAGCTCAGCATTCTTTACATTTTCAAAAACCCAAGTGATGCTAGTGACATGCAACATGAAATGATTGATAATGTATACAATATCAATTGTATACAATACAGTAATATCAAAATATTTCATACAAATTTTAAAAAATGTAATGTTATGAAATTAAAATACACTATTATTAAACTGTGACATCTAACATTTTCTATTATTACCATAATATAGTAATATAAAACCATGCCATCACTCTCCAACTTCCTTTGTAAAGCATTTACACTTTGTGGAAACCTACACCTGAGCCCCTTTCCTGGTAATGAATGGACTGTTAAATGTCTCTAGAATTTCGGCAACCTCCCAGAAGCCTCTGGTATGTTTGGATCACCCATTATAATTAGGCCTGAGAGAATGCCACCTAGTCCTCATGCAACAAAGTAAGTTAGAGAACAAGTGCCCCATTTCCCAGCTGGACGCATCCAGGTCTTCATGCAAAAATGATCTCCAAGTTGTCATTTGCCTCAGTCCGGCAGCCATCATTGCCCAAGCCTGTAAACTCAGGTAGGTGCTTGAATAGCAAGCTGTTGTAGCACAAGCTGCTGAATGAACCTCAACTCTTGGACATTACATCTGAATTTTAAAAAAATTCCCTACAGCTGGGCTCTTATGACCCTGAAATTTGAAGATTATGATCTGGATAATGGTTTCAAGCTAATCACTGATCCTCAGATCTCAGCTTCCTGAATAGCTAGGATAGACGGTGTAAGCCACCAGCACCCAGATTTGCTCTTGCTTTCTTTGGTGTAATTGCTTTACAAAATCTTATCTCATTTAAATCTGATTTCATTCTGAGTTCTACCCTAAGCAGTACATTACAGATGGAAATTGCTCATCCTGTGCTGTCTCGGTCTTATGAAAACAAAGATTACTCTTCAGTCGATTTTTGCTGGTGCTTACCAAGTACACCATTCCTTAGTCCACTCCATGAGTAATTATTACATATTTAAAACCTTCCATAAACTACAGGAACCCTAATTTCCTGGGTTAAAGTGTTGAAATATTGGATGTCTCCTTCCCTAATCTTCTTTTCTTTCCTTGTTTTTTTTTTTTTTTTTTTTTTGTTTTTTTTTTTTTTTTTTTTTTTGTCCATCGTGGGTCTTGAACTCTGGGCCTAGGTATTTTCCCTCAGCGCTTCAGCTAAAGGCTAGTGCTCTACCGCTTGAGCCACAGTGCAACTTCCTCCCTTATCTTCTTGTTTTCTCTGTCTACACTCATAGCATTTCAACATCTATTTTCCAATCAACTAGCAATATATTTACACAGCATAGACTAAAAGGGTAGGTAGTAAAATATACTTGTACAAATCAAACTAAGCATGAATCTAACAAATATTCTTGATTGATTCACTTAAAACTCTTGACTGGGATAAATAGTTCTAGTTGCAATTGTGGCATAAATTTCTTTTTTTCTGAAATCAAATGATGGAAGAGACATTTCAGCAAAGGGAAGTGAGGAAAGTGCTCACACCTAAGGAAGAAAAAGGGACCTCTCTAAGCTTATGCAGTACCATAGGAAAAATATTGAAAAAGGAACAGCTAAATTTGAAATTTATGACAGGTATGATATCAAGTACCCACTCCTCGTTAAAGTAAGCCTGAATTAACAGCATTAATAATTTTAAGCTAGTTTTCAGTGTTTCACACCTGAAATATCTAACCACACTTGAGGGTAAGATCTGGAGAACTGAGGACTGAGGCCAGCTTTGGCAGAAATTTCCTGCCAAAAATTATTAATTTTCACTATATTGAGTATTATCATTTTTTGGTTTCTCATCTGAGAACAAGACTAGTCGGTGTGATTTTCACATTAGTAGAAATATTACTGTCATATCATAATTAGAAGTTCTATGAGAAGAACCAGGTATTTAAGATTATACCTTGTCAAAAGAGTCTATCCTTCTCATTCGCAGTCTTGGCCTTCACTTGTATCTTTGTTCCCCACTATGACCTTTCAACAATAATACTGTTCTATCATGGCTTTAAATGCCTAAGATTCTGACAACATCACAAAGAAAATATTTCTGAATTAAGGATAGATTTCTAGATAAAGGCTTTTAACAAAATAAAAATTAGATATTTTTGCTTTTCATATTATCTTTTCTTTTTAAAGTGTTTTTGATTGACACATAACAATTCTATACACATTAGAGGTAAAATGAGCTGTTTTATTTTTGCTTTGCTTTGCTTTCTGCATTTCTGGGATTAAACTCTGAGCCTCACACTCTCACTCTGGGGGCTCATCTGGATATAATATGTTTTGACTTGTGCCATCATTAGACAATTGAATCTGAGCAATCAGCATATTGATCTTTAAAGTTAAACATTTCAAAGTCAATGGGGATGTTACAAGTTCTTTTTCTAAATTTGAAATTTCTTAGCAACATAGAAAATAAATAAACATCAGATAACAATTCAACAGGTTGAAATACAGAGAAATATACTATATAAAGTTTTTCACAAATGCCCACGTGAATAGATGAAATTCTAAAGAAAACAGTTTGAATTTACCCTGAAAATATATTCTATGATGCAACAATGCTTGATAAGAAATGTACTCATTACCTTGCTCATGTAATTGTAATGCCTCTGTACAGTATTTTCACAATAAAATAAGTAAAATAAAAATATTCTTTAAAAAAAGAGTAAGGGAAGAAGTGACATTGTCAAAAAAATGAACTCTTTACCTGACTTATGTAATTGTAACCCCCCCCCGTATACATCCCTTATAACAATAAAAACTTAAAAAAAAAATCTATCAATTGTACTCAATATAAAGCAAACATAAAAACATCTATTCACTAGCTCTTCTTAACCTTCCTGAAATTTAATGTGTCCTTTTTCCATGATATAGCAGCAAATATATATTGACTATAAATGTATTGATCAACAGGTGTCAGTGGCTCACAACATAATCATAATAATGAAGTGTGCTGAGATCAGAAGATTGTGATTTAAAGCCAACAGGCAAAAAAACCATCTATGAGACTCTTACCTCCAAATTAACCATCAAAACGTGTAAAGTGGAGTAATTGCTCATGACAGAACATTAGACTTGAGAAAGAATAAATAAATAAACAATAAATAAATAAATAGATAGATAACTCAAGGACAACATACCAGGATGTTAGTTCAAGACCCATGATCAACACACACACACACACACACACACACACACACACACACACACTGCTTTCTGCTCTTCCATTTATGTTGAAAATATTATTTAATGTGAGAAGCATTTAACATACTTTTTAAATTTACAAATTAAAATATTATCCATTTTATAAAAAAAAACAGGTATTCTAGGCACTTGCTACCTGCTAGGAGACATTAATACCTTGATATAGTTAATGCCTTAATTAATTTTCCTAAATCTGACAGGTAGACATATGTTATTATTATTTCTCCTCAACAAATGTGGAAAAAGTTGGAAGAAAATGTCATAATAGTGGAATTTCATAAAATTTATGTTTCATAAGAGGTAGTAATCATTGCAACTCCTAAACATGGCTTAAAACCAATAATGCAGTGACATTGAATTTCTCTGTAGTTTATATAGTGTGCAAAAAACATCATTGATACTATAAAATGTTTCCTTTACATTTCCTGGGAAGAAGCTAAATAATAATATATACAACTTAAAATCATAAAATGACATTTTGGTTATACTAATGAAATGCCCACATTCAAAATCCTTAATAAGTTTATGCAAATATTACAGCTCTTAAATATTCAAATTTTGAAACTTTTGAAACAAGTCATTGCAAAGTTAAAAACTATAATAAAAACAATCATTTTTATCAAACTAAGCATATCCTTGATTGGAACATCCACTTTCATAGGAATAGATAAATCTAGATAAATATTATCCTTGAGCATGTATGTGTTGTGTTTGCACAGGTATACAAGTACTTGTGGCTCTTTGATATTTATAGTGCATTCTTCTCTTTGGTGTGTATTGATTTACGTTAATACTAGTTTTGCATAATTCATCATGCATTTAAAAACATGAAAGACCAAGGTATCCAAAGGTAGCCCTCTGTAGAAAAATGGTGGTATGTGAAGAGCCCATCACTTTGAAATCAAGCAGTGTGTCATTATTTATTTATTTATTTATTTTTTAATTTTATTTTATTTTATTTGAGAACATACTGTACAGAGGGGTTAAAATTACATTGGCAGGTTAATGCATACATTTCTTACCAAGCATTGCAGCCTCCTCCTTTGTTTACCCTTCACCTCCCTTCCCAGCCTCCCCCCTCCCCCCCACCCAATCATACCCCCCTCCCCCCCCACACCGACATTGTAAAGCTTGCTTTGACATGACATTTTGTAATTCTCCTTGTTACAACAGGTCCACCTGAATCCTTAAACGACTTGTTTGTCCCCATCTCCTCCACATGTTATACTGACATCAAATAAAGTGAAAGCGGGGGTTACACTGTGGGGGAGGGACATACAAAGCAACAAAGAAATAATCTTATAAATGCGTTAGAAACACATGCATGAAAGAAACGAAAACATGAAAATACATATTTAAGGGTTCGTTTTCCTAACATCACATTATCTGATCTTTTCCGCTTGACTCATACCTATACTAGATATTGCAAATAAAGGAAACCATGGGACCTATGCTTCTTTGGGCCTGGCTTACTTCACTTAATATAATTTTTTCCAAGCCTTTCCATTTCCTAACAAATGGGGAAATGTCATTCTTTCTGATGGAGGCATAGAATTCCATTGTGTATATATACCACATTTTCTTGATCCATTCATCGACTGAGGGGCTTCTGGGTTGGATCCATATCTTAGCTATGGTAAATAATGCTGCAATAAACATAGTTGTGCTGGTAGCTTTAGTGTGGTCTTGTTTGTATACATTTGGGTAAATGCCCAAAAGTGGGATTGCTGGATCATAGGGGAGATCTATGTGAAGTCTTTTGAGGAACCTCCGTACTGCTTTCCAAAGTGGTTGAAGAAGTTTACATTCCCACCAACAATGAAGTAAGGTTCCTTTCTGTCCACATCCCCTCCAGCATCTGTTGTTGTTAGAGTTCTTGATTTTTGCTGTTCTAACTGGAGTGAGGTGATATCTCAATGTTGTTTTGATTTGCATTTCTTTTATGGCTAGGGATGTTGAACATTTCTTCATGTGTCTAATGGCCATCCTTCTTTCTTCTTCAGAGAAGCTTCTCTTTAAGTCTTTTGCCCACTTATTTATTGGGCAGTTGTTTCTTTGAGGATTTGTTGTTGGTTGGTTTAATTTTTTGAGTTCCAAGTATATTTTAGATATGAGACCCTTGTCCGTTGTATGGCTAGTAAAGATCTTCTCCCAATCGGTGGGCTTTCTATTGATCTTGCTAGCTATGTCATTTGCCCTGCAGAAGCTCTGCAACCTTATGCAATCCCACTTGTCCAACCTTTCTTTGATTTGTTGTGTTTCCAGGTCTCTATTCAGAAAATTTCGGCCAGAGCCAAGGAGACCTAGGGTTTCTCCTATTCCATCCTGCAATGTTTTCAGAGTGTCTGCTTTGAGTTCAACACCATTTGGTGTTGATCCTGGTGCAGGGTGATATATAAGGATCTAGCTTTAGTTTTCTGCATGTAGTTAACCGATTTTGCCAGCACCATTTACTGAAGAGGCTGTCTTTCTTCCATTCTATTGTTTTAGCTTCCTTATCGAAGATTAGATGGTTATAGGTCTGTAGGTTCATTTCTGGGTTTTCAATTCTATTCCATTGGTCCTGAGCTCTGTTCTTATGCCAATACCAAGCTGTTTTTATTACTATGGCTTTATAGTAGAGTTTGAAATTTGGTATTGATATTCCTCCAGCAGTGTTCTTTCCATTGAGAAGTGTTTTTGCTATTCGTGGTCTTTTATTGTTCCATATGAATTTTTGGATTGCCTCTTCTATTTCCTTGAAGAATGAGGGTGGAATTTTGATTGGTATTGCGTTGAATTTGTAGATAGCCTTGGGAAGTATTGCCATTTTCACGATGTTAATCTTGCCAATCCAGGAGCATGGGAGGTTTTGCCATTTTTTAAGTTCTGTGTTGATTTCCTTTTTCAAGATTTTAAAGTTTTCATCATAGAGGTCTTCACTTCTTCAGTTAAGTTAATTCCTAGTTATTTTATTTTTTGTGGGGCTATTACAAATGGAGTTGCTTTCCTAATTTCAGCCACACTTTTCTCATTGTTGGCATACAGAAAAGCCATTGATTTTTGGGGGTTAATTTTATAACCTGCTACTTTGCCAAAGTTTTGAATCAGCTTGAGTAATTTGGGAGTGGAGTCTATGGGATTCTTTAAATACAAGATCATGTCATCTGCAAAGAGGGAGAGTTTTATTTCTTCTTTCCCTATTTGGATCCCCTTTATGTCTGCATCTTGTCTTATTGCTGTAGCTAGGCATTCTAATACTAGATTGAAGAGAAGTGGAGAGAGTGGGCATCCTTGTCTTGTTCCTGATTTAAGAGGAAATGGCTTTAGTTTTTCACCATTGAGTATAATGCTGGCTGTAGGTTTGTCATATACAGCCTTTATTGTATTGAGGAATGTTCCATGGATTCCTAATTTTTCCAAAACCTTCATCATAAAGGGGTGTTGGATCTTGTCAAATGCTTTTTCTGCGTCTATTGAGATAACCATGTGGTTCTTGTTCTTGCTCCTGTTGATGTGATGAATAATATTAATTGATTTGCGTATATTGAACCAGCTTTGCATCGCTGAAACGAATCCTGTTTGATCGTGGTGTATGATTTTTTGGATGAATTGTTGAAGTCGATTGGCCAAAATTTTGTTGAGAAGTTTTGCATCCATGTTCATCAAAGAAATGGGTCTATAGTTCTCTTTCTTTGATGAGTCACTGCCTGGTTTTGGGATGAGGGTTATGATGGCTTCATAGAATGTGTTCGGTAGTGAGCTTTCTTTTTCAATTTCATTGAAGAGTTGGAGGAGTATTGGTGTGAGTTCTGCTTTGAAGGCCTTTTAAAATTCCGCTGTAAAACCATCTGGTCCTGGACTTTTCTTAGCTGGGAGGTCTCTTATTGCTGTTTCTATTTCAATGCTTGATATGGGCCTGTTAAGATAGATTAACTCATCTTGGTTTAGTTTTGGCATGTCAATATTTGCTAGGAAGAGGTCCATTTCTGTCAAGTTCTCAAACTTATTAGCATAAAGTTTTGAGAAGTATTCCCTTATAATGTTCTGAATCTTGGTTGTTTCCATGGTGAAGTTTCCATTCCCATCTCTGAGTTTATTAATTTGGGTGTGTTCTCTTCCTTTTCTGATAAGATTTGCTCAGGGTCTGTCAATTTTGTTAAGTTTTTCAAAGAACCAACTCTTTGTTTTGTTGATTCTTTCTATAGTTTTTTTGGATTCTAATTCATTTAATTCTGATTTAATTTTGATTATTTCTTTCCGTCTACTGGATTGGGGTTTATCTTGCTGCTCTTTTTCAAGGAGGTTTAGATGTGTCATTAAATTGCTAGTTTCAGATCTCTCCAATTTGTTGATGTAGGAGCTCAGAGCTATAAACTTGCCTCTGAGTACTGCCTTTGCTGTGTCCCAGAGGAGCTGGTAATTTGTGTGTTCATTTTTGTTGAATAGCATGAACATTTGAATTTCCTTTCTAATCTCTTCCATGACCCACTCTTGATTCAGCAGTGTGTTGTTTAGCCTCCATGTGATACCGGACTTTCTTTGGTGGCTTTTGGTGTTGAGTTCTAATTTTATTCCCTTGTGGTCAGAGAGAATGCAGGGTATAACTTCAATGTTTCTGAATTTGGACAAGTTTGCTTTGTGGCCTAAAATGTGGTCTATTTTAGAAAACTTTCCATGTGCTGCTGAGAAGAACGTGTATTCTGGTGCTGCTGGGTGAATTGTTCGGTAAATGTCTGTTAAGTTTAGTTGATCTATGGAGCTGTTTAGATCTGCGGTTTGTCTGTTGAGGTTTTGCCGAGTTGATCTGTCTAGTGGGGAGAGTGGTGTGTTAAAATCCCCAACAATTAATGTCTTTGGATCTATATGGGATTTGAGGGAAAGTAGTGTTTCTTTGATGAATTTGGGTGCTCCATTGTTTGGCAAATAGATATTTAGAATTGTAATATCCTCCTGAAGGAGAGATCCTTTAATTAGTATGTAGCGACCTTCTTTATCTCTTCTCACGATTTTTAATTTGAAGTCTATTTTATCTGATATTAGGATTGCAACTCCCGCCTGTTTATGAGGGCCGTTTGCTTGGTAGATTTTGTTCCACCCTTTAACATTGAAAATGTGTTTGTTTTTACAGGCAAGATGTGACTCCTGCAGGCAGCAGACAGAAGGGTCTTATTTTGTAATCCAACTAGACAGTCTATGTCGCTTAATTGGAGAGTTCAGTCCGTTAACGTTAAGAGATAGGACTGAGAGGTATTTGGGAGTTCCTGCCATGTTATCTACCTTCTTGGGGGCTGCGAAAGCTGGGTTCTTCCTATCTTTCTTGGATTCTCAGTTTGGGTGCAGTTTCTTGGCCTTTATTGTGGTCTTGTTGGTTTTCTATGTGTAGGACATCTTTAAGAATCTTTTGTAGGGCTGGTTTGGTGGAGATGTATTGTTTCAATTTTTCTTTGCTGTGGAAGGTTTTTATTTGGCCTTCAGTTATAAATGAGAGTTTAGCTGGGTACAGTATTCTTGGTTGATAGTTGTTTGTTTTTAGGGCATGGCATACATCATTCCAGGCTCTTCTTGCTTTGATTGTCTCTGCTGAGAAATCTGAGGTGATTCTAATTGGCTTCCCTTTATAGGTGATTACCCTTTTCTCCCTGACAGCTTTAAGGATCTTTTCATTGTTCTGAGTTGATCCTGTGTGGATTATAATGTGACAGTGGGATGTCCTATTCTGGTCTGGTCTATTTGGGGTTCTAAAGGCTTCTTGTATCTGAATAGGCCTATCTTTTTGCATGTTTGGGAAGTTCTCTGCTAGGATCCTGTTAAACAAATTTCCTAGACCATTAACTTCTGTTTCTAGGTGCTCCTCTACACCCATTATCCTTAAGTTAGGCCTTCTGATGGTGTCTTCCAGGTGTTGGATAGATCTATCATATTTCTTGGACTTGTCTTGGATGGTTGTATGTTCTTTCTCTATAATATCTAGGCTGTCTTCAATCCCTGAGATTCGATCTTCTGCATGGTCTAACCTGCTGTCAAGACTCTACTTTGTTTTTAATCTCTTTTCCTTCTAATTGGTCAGCTTTGATGACTTCAAGTTCTTTGTTGAAGCTCTGTTTTAGGTCTTGTATGAATCTCTTTACTTCCTTAATTTGGTGTTCAGTGTTTGTCCTCAAATCACTTAGATGATTGGATATGGTTTCTTTGGACTCCTATTCCTTCTGTTGGGTTACATTCAGCATTCCCTTTGTGGTCTCCCTGACTTCCTTCAGCTCCTTGTTAATGGATTCTATGGATGCCTTTAGTGATCTTTGTGTGTTCTCTACCTGGTCTCTCAATTCCTGTATTACTCTTTGTTTAGCTTCCTCACGTTCGTGGGATTCCTGCAGTTCTCTTTGAGTGTTCTCAGCCTGCTCATGCCATTCCTCCCTTTCTCTTTGAGTATTCTCAAGTTGTTCAGGCAAATCCTGTATCAGTTTTTGAGTAGGTTCCTCACGCTTATGATATTCCTGTATAAACTTCTGGGATGCCTCATCTCTCTCCCTCTCACGCTCATAGAGAGTCCTTTGTAAGTTGTCAAGCTTCTCATTTATCATGTTTGCCACCAGTGTTTGTAGAGCTATTTGGGAACTCTCCTCTGGATTTTTCATTATCTGATCTGACCCCTGATTATCAAGATTGGGAATTGAGATACCCGAATTTGCCATTTTTCTTGTGTTTTTCCGGCTTACTCTGCCCATTTGAGATGAAGATAGTACCAGTTTTGTGCTAGAACACTATCTTAAGCCAACCATCAACCAAAGTTTGCATTTGTACAGTCAATAGTCTACAGATACAATCTAGTTCAACAGATACATCTATTCAACATAAGACAACTATATTTTAAAGGACTTCGAACTGCAGAAAAGAATTTGGAAAACCAGAAATTATTAGGATTAGGGAGAGTTGTGGGTGAGAAATAGGAATAGATTGGTGTGGGGAGGCACAGGGAGAGTTAACTATGTCCTAATCACAATGCAGGAAATGGGTTGGGTAGGATGCAAGTAGAGAGAGAGAGAAAAAGAAGAGAGGGATAGGGGAATGAAAAGAGACCAGAAAAAAAATAGAAACGTAAAAATTAATGTTATTGTAGAGATTAAAAGACCATCTATTCAGAGAGGAATGTGAATATGTTGTGAGAAAGGGAGGGACATAGAGGAGATGTGAAAAACTTTAAGGATGGGAAAGGGAGAAGAAAAGATCAGAAGTTCAGTAGAGCTAGACAAAAAACAAAATGATAATTATGAAAGAAAGAAAACAAGAAAGAAGATAAGAAAGGAAAACGCTCATTTACATATTCCTAAAATAAAAATTATAAGAGGAGAAAAAACAAAAAAAAAGTTACTGGAAATCAATTATTTTTTCAGAAGAGGCAAAAATTAATGATTAATAAAAGTTTTAAAAGAAAAAAATTTGTATATATATAAGGTAACAAAAAACAAAAAACAATCAATAAAAAAGAAAAGAAGAAGAAAAAAAGGAAGAAAAAAAAAGTCCTTTGATTTTTTTTTTGGGGGGGAGGAGGTGTGGGAAGAATCCTTTATCTCCCTTTTGTCTGTAACCAGCCTCTTGTTGGAGTCTCTGGTCAGCTTGAGGTCCTGTGGCTTGATTGGTTTCTTAAGTCGGTTTGTTGGAAGAGGCAGAAAAATGCTCTGCTTTACCCAAGATTTTGAGATCCCCCTCCCAGGTTAGTTTTCTAGGAGGGTGATCTGCTTTGAGAATCACAAAAGAGGGGGATGCAGTGGTGAGGCTAGGTTCTGGGTATAGTTGAGGCCTTTCAACAATCAGTAGCTTTTTCCTGGGGCTGTTTTGTGCAAAAAAAAAAAAAAATCTCCCAGAGCCCAGCCTGGAGCCGTTCTCAGGGATTCTGTTTTTCAATTGATTGTTGAGTCTGCTAGAGGGAGGTGCAGCCTCTGGCTCTGGTTACCCAGTGAGGGAAGCCACTCCAATGGCTGGCGCCTGAGCTGGGTGACTTTTCCCTGGATGGAGCCGAGTCTGGCAGGTCACTTTGCCGTTAAGTTCTTGTGACGTGCTAAATGACTCGTTTTATTCCAAGGCCTGGGTTGGAGCTGGCAGCTCCTCCGAGCTTTGTCTGTATCCAAGATGGAGATCACCGGTGCTGGGGGGGGGGAGGGGTGGCTTTCCCTCCTCTGCTCCCTGAGAAGGAGTGAGGAAGTCGGGCTTCTACTCACGCCGAGTCTTGGATCCTGGGTCGTCTCTGGTCTGCAAGCTGCAGGATTAAGATGTCCGCTCTTTGTTGGTTCTTGCTGGTGTTGAGTAGAATCCGCTCGCCCGCTGCATCTGGCTCCTTCGTCCCGGACTCTCTGTGTGAGCGCTCAGGTATGGCCCCCGGCTGTGGTCTCCGCTGCTTGCGACCCTGCCGCTGCCGCCGCCGCCGTGGCGGCTGCTGGCGAGCACTCAGGTGCTTCTTTTTGCCTTGGCTTCCCCTCTCTTTTCTAACTCTCTGTCCTGTGATGGCACACTTGGTGTGATTCTCTGGCTTAGGACTGTTCACTGGAACTCTAAAACTGCTTTCTATGCGAGAGCTTGTTCAGATTCCAGCTTCTCCTCCGCCATCTTCCCGGAACTCCTGTCATTATTTATTATTCATTAGGACCATGTTGACACACAGCTTCAAACATCTCCTCAGTGTTTATATTGGAGAAGGGAAAAATGCATAGATGCATGCACAGACACATGTTGTTACCTAATATATCTCCTCATGCTTTTAACTGGCAGTATAAGTACCTGACCTTGGAAGCGACCTCTCATCTAGAGTCTTTATATAGAGATGTATGAACAGCTTTGACAAGCAAAATGAACTCTTGATACTCTCTGACACTGTTAGCATGGCTTAAGCCACACAGCCTTTCCTTCAATTTTACAAACATATTTCAATTTTACCACATACTTTTTAAAACTCTTAAATAGAACCATGCTGTAGAGGACTAAAAATGCTAGGCACACAAGAAGAACTAACTAGTCGAATAATAAAAGAATAATAATAATAAGCCACAGGAAAGACAATTTTAAATCCACACAAAATTGCAAGAGGGAAAGATTAGAGTGGCGATATCAAACCCATGAAATTATAAAGAATGAGGCAATAAAAGTAAAGCACTGAGATGAAAAGTAATGTTATTAATTGTCCAGTAGCTTTTCTCCCCACTGGATCTCATTTATCTTTGGAAGAAGTTTAAAGAAAAATCACAGACACTGCATAAACTTTGTTTTTCCACTGTCAGGTGTATCAGCAACATCTTGTATTTACAGCTGTCTTCACAAATCACAGGCAATTATGTATGTGTCTTTTCATTTACAACAAGTATCATCTTTGCAAAACTCTAAACTTTATTTTTAAATAAAGTTTTAAATAAATGCCTGTGATTTATTTGCCTATGGTTTAAGAAACAATTTTAGAAGACATTGAAGAGTTCATTGTTGCCACACCATGACAGGTTCTATTACTTAAAAAACAGAGTAGATTCCATGCTAATGTTCATATGGCCAAATTGTATATATCAAAGAAAATATTCTCAGTACATCTTAAAACTTTTGATGATACTTGGCTCTTTACTTATTACATTTCTTTATGATTTGTTAAACTATCGTTAAGAGAGTTATTATTTCTTTCCCAAATGCAAAGAAGAAATAAATATTTTTACTTAATGATATATCAGACATCAACTCATATTCTAAGTTGATTTGAGCAGAAAATTGATATTTCATTTCTCATTATGACAAAAAATGAACAGTTCATTCTTAGATGTACTTTGTTTTAAATATATATAATCACTAAAGATTAAGTTTACCTGAAAATAATGGCGATCCAAAATAAAACTGACAAGAATAAGTAAAAAACATAATATTTTGTCGGACATTTTGAAAGAAAGCATTCTGTTTGATTTTATTAATGCCTTAAAATCTGCAAATGAGTATCATGGTTCATCCTCTATGAATTTCAATAGTCCAATCTAGAAACAATGGAACCTTTCCTTATTTCTAATCCATAAACAATTCTCTTGGCTGTTTTTTCAAACTCTACACTAAGTCTAATTACTTCTGTCACCTTTAGTGCTACATTTATGTTGAAGCCAGAACCTCACTTACTTGAATTATTGCAATAGACTTCAATAAGTTCTTTGTATTGTTTCTCATACTTTTATAAATTCAACATAACAAACTGAAACTTCTAAATTGTAATTCTGCTAATTTTTCCCTTCTACTCAAAACGATTCTGTGGCTTCTCATGCATGTAGAATTATAGGTAAGTTGGTCTTACATAAGTTTCACAACCATCCCTACTTCTTTGACATGTTTTCTCTTATTCTTATATTTTATAACTTCAAAAACTTTAACTTGCATATTGTTTACTGAACAAGACTGACTCCTTTACTGTCTTCCAGCCCATCTTTTTAGAATATTCTTATACTAGCTATCAATTTGGTAGTAATGGGGCTTGCATGGCCTTACCATTGGTAGGGTAGACTTCTACCACTTAGCAGCAACTCCCAGGCTAGCTACTAATTTTAATTCTTCAATTCCTTGCTTAGGTCTCACTTTCACAATGAGGACTGCCTTGAGAATGGCATCTCCCACTGAAACTTCATCCTCACTAGACCTCAAAATTTAAACACCACATTTATTCCATACCATAATTTATTTCAAGTATGCTATATGTTTTACTGATTTCATAGATATTTGTTTAAGAACAGTCTTTTTGTCTAGAGTCGTTTCTACTTTTGTCTATTATTTAGTGATTTTTTTGTGTGCCCTAGATCAATTCAGAGCACTTGTTTTATGTCCCATATTCAAGTGGTTTTGTTGATTGAAGACTTTTATTAGAATGGAAGAATAAAACTAGGGTTGGTGATAAGTAACCACTTATGACCAACAAATCTATAGTATGCTCAATTGATTAAATCTCTTTTCCTTGGCAACATTTAGCAGTGAGTTGGATAGAAGTAATATGCATTTCTGGATTCATGGAATTTTTTACAAATGAAGTTAAATTTGTCTTCACATATTTGATTAAGTCATTATTACCACTATTTCTTGATCAGTATGACTGAGACTTATGAGTCAGCCATTTTCCTAGATCGGAGAATAAAATCTAAAATTAGGTATTGAAATGTTATTTATAGATATGAGTAAATATACATTTTTCTATGTATATTTAATAATCAATGGCTATTGTCATGCATTCTTGCTCACTTTCTCGCTCTCTCTATTTCTCTGTTTGCATGTATATAATTATCACTCTATTCTTTTATAATTTACCCTTTTCCTGTCAGTCATTGGGCTTGAACTCCGGGCCTACGCACCAGGCTAACCCTCTAATACATTAACTACAGTGCCACTTCTGGGTTTCGGTGGTTAAAGGGAGGTAAGAGTCTCATGGACTTTTCTGCACTGGAAGGCTTCCAACCACAATGCTTATATCTCAGCCTCCATAGTAGCTAGGATTACAAGCATAAGCCACAGGTGCCCAGCTTGTATATTTCTGTTTTATTCTCTGCATCTAATAGAGAGGATAAGTAGGTTTGAGAGCCTTTGTGGAACCAGAGAGAGATCCAATCTACAGAAACAACTTACACTGTTCAGGAAATTTTACCCTGGACCATTCTCCATTATCCACAACAAAATCCCAAGTTAGGGTACTGGAGCTGTGGCTCAAGTGGTAAAGTGCCAAATGGATTGAAAATGAGAGTGTGAGGCCCTGACTTCAAGACTTCAAGAAGCTCTACTACTGGCATGAACAAACAAACAATTAGTTAACTAATTACCTGGTTAAATAATTAATTCCATAAATAATTACTTAAATTTTGAAACCTTATAAAATTGAAGCTAGAATGTAGCTCTTTCAAAACATTTAAGACCAGTTTGTTTAAAAATTTGAATATCTATAAGTTTTAAAAAGCAAAGTAAATAAGAAATGTTTTAGGTTTTAGAAATGTTTCATTTTAAGATGCAGAGTTGTACGATAGGGTCAAGTTGTACAACAGTTGTTCAAAGCTTATAATTATCTCCATGTTGAAAACAGAGTGATCTCATTGTTAAATGCAAATAAATATTGGAGAAATGTGGTATGGATTCTAATGTGTGTAGCTTAAATTGCATAATCTATGTGCTTCAAAGCAAATTAATTATTATGATTCATTTTTCACATTGGAAATAAATCAGTTGACAAAGGCTTTGCTTCTTTGGTTATAATTGTAAAAGAAAATAACTGGCAATTCTTGGTTTATAAAGATTGGAAGCTTAGAGCACCAATTACTCTAAGATAAAGCAGAAATATATATGCTAAAATAGTGCAGAGAATGTTCAATTAGATACATGGACTTTGTCAGACTATTGGCTTTTCAACAATTCATGTAAAGCTCTCTGACTATAACATATACAGATTCGTAAGTATACCCTGCTGTGACTGGAGAGGGATAAGCCATTGTGAAGGCTACTTGAGAAACATAAATCATTTCAAAATAAATTTTCTTACATTCTACTAGACAGCACTAATAAAATATGTTTATGATTAAGGACATTTGTCTTAGCTGAAAAAAGGGCTGAACTATACAATATAGACACGTTCACATAGATGTATGGACACATTATCTTAGAATATCTATCCATTCTGATATATGATGTTTCCCATTGATTTGAGGCCATAATTAAAATTCCCTATATGATTTCTGAATAACTAAATGTAACATTACATTAAAAACATGTATAAATTTCAACAATTTATTGAGAAGCATGCTTGCTTCATTTAATATTTGGGTCTATTTTATTGTCTCGAGTTTTGGAACTTGTGTCGATGTCTTAAAACTTTAAATATATTTTCAGCTTCCAAACACATTGTGACCATTAATGTATACAATTAATTTTCCTTTAAATTTAATCTCTTACTTGCCTTTTCTTCCCTTCTCTGCTTTATGCGTGGATAACTTTGCTCCTGTTTCCTTAACTACTTTTACTAACATTTGGCTAGTGATGGTTTCTCTATGTTTTACCTGATAAGAACATGTATTTTAGTTTTAAGGATGGTAATAGAAGGTTAGAATTGTAGCCATTTCCTCTGTTTTCATCATGTCTAAAACTGTTTTGAGATATTATGATCTTTATCCTTTGAAATAAATGTGCACCTAAAACTGCCCATTTTAGGATGCCCTATTTGTCTTTACATATTAGTGATTAGATGATGAAAAACAAACTATAGCGTTATGGTATTTGTAGTTAGATCGTCCAGATAAGACCTAACATCCCTGACCAAATTTGAAAATTTTTCAGTTGTTTTCCCTGTGATTCTCACCTTTAATCACCCTCTCTGTTGTATTTGTGCACATTCAACATTTTCTGTTTTATAAATTATCCTCATAATTCCATTTGGCTCTTGTTGCATTGTTTTCCCGTCATTTTTGCCTGAGTGTTACAATGTAGATATTTTGCTGATATATTGCTTCTGGAATATATAATCTCTTACAAAATCTACCTGTTAAATTTATATTAAGTACATTTGTTTATTTTTTGTTTATTTATCTATGTTGAAGTGCTTGGGATAAGACTGTGCTGGAGTCTTAATCAGCAGGGACACTGGATATAAGTATAAGGACACTGTACTACAGCATATCAGTGTCATATATTAATTATTACTATTACTATTGCATTGTGGGGAGAGTGATATTTATATTGAGTTTTCAGCTCAATGATTCTTACTGTTTTGGCTTATTTGCACAGTGTACCCTACTAGTTAAATCACACTCCAGCCTGACATTTTTGTTGGTTCTTTTGGTGACAGAGTATCATGGACTTTACTGGCTTTGAATTATGATTGTCTGGATTTCAGACTCCTGAATTGCTTAAATAGGAAGCAAAGCCAAGGGAACCAGCTGTCAATGGTCAAACTGCAAAGATCATGTTTGAATATCAATAATCTTTATACTTGAATCAAATTCTCAACCTTTCTTTCTGAAGTTAATGCAGATCAGTCAATGTATGTGATGTGTAAGTAAACATAAAATATGTAGAGCTACAATTAGAGTGAGTTGCTCTATGAAGAACATTCTCCAACCTTTTTTTTTTCTTTTGGTTGTGGGACTTGAACTCAGCACTGGGCACTGTCCCTGAGCAATTTTGCTCAAGGCTAGATCTCTACCACTTGGAGCCACAGCTCTAGTTCTGGTGGTTAATTGGAATTAAGAGTCACATGGACTTTTCTTGTGTGGTCTGGCTTTGAATTGAATCCTCATATCTCAGCCTCCTGAAGAGTTAGGATTACAGGAATGAGCCACCAGCACCTGGCTAACTATATATTTTTTGGCTTTTTCTTTTTTGATACTGGGGATTGAACCCAGGACATTGCCCTTGCTAGGCAAGCACTTTGCCACTGAACTACATCCCAGCCCCATCTTTAAGACAGATCGTAATCATGTCCTAATTGATCTCCTTAATGAGATTGTTGTTAGGTTTCTCTTAGATACTACTTTGAAAAGCAAACTTAGTTTAGATGTACTTTGAGCCTATTCTATTTTAGATGGTGGAATATCTACAGTGTTTATGTTTAGAATGAAGAGAATAGATGCTAAATTTTATTAATTTGTTCAAGCCACAATATCCACACTCACCTGCAGAATCATGACAATCATACTACATTTAACTATTCATATATGCCCATAAGAAATATCAAATTAAATAAAATTTTAAAATATAAGAGGATGTGTTTATTTAAAGTATAGAGTTTACTTACATCCTCATATTCTAAAAAGTTCTCTTTCAATTTTTCCATTGATTATTGTCTGCTTCTTCATATATTTCAACCAGAAGCTTTGGTTCTCCTTTGACAAACAGATTCCATTTAACATAAAGTCACTCAGCTACAGGATTTCTTCTTGCAAAATAAGAGCTGCAACCTAGTATGTATGGCACATGCTGGTTTCCAATAACCTTCACAAAATTTATTATGGCTACTGAACTTTTTCCAATCTTCAGTGTGTCTTTTGTTTGACACCTAATATAGTTAAAACATGCAATCTCATCATACAGGAAAGCTTGTCCAATTAATTTAAGCATTATCAATCATGTTGACTAGGCTAAGTCATTTCTGGATAAACATTGCATGCATGTATTATGCTAAAGAACAACTTAAGAAGATATAGTGTATTTTCTTGTAAAACTGAAAGAATGAAGTAAGTTGTTTAAAGCAATATTTCTTCACTTTGTAATTGTTTATTGCTTATAGAACATATGGTTAACATTTGGCTTATAAAATCTTAAATTACACTGTAGATATTGTTGTTATTTTGAAAATAGATTTTTCTACAGTCATATGATTTATGTATAATTAATAAATATTGAGTACTATGGTGCAAATAAATGGGTATTAGCCAGGTGCTGGCATTGATGCCTATAGTTCTAGGTATTCAGAAGGTTGAGATCTGAGGAAATAGGTTCAAAGCCATGAAAAAAATCCATGGGTCTCTTAGATATAATTAACTAGAGAAAAGATGGAAGTGGAAGTGTGATTTTTGTGGCTTTGATTGAAGAGGCCATGTGAGAGCTTGAAGCCTAATACACTGTTGGGAGGAATATAAATTAGCAAAACCACTTTGGAAGGCAGTTTTGGAGATTCTTCAAAAAGAAAAAGAAAAAGAAAAAGAAAAAAACATAAGCTTCCCCTACAATCCAGCTCTTGGTCATCTACCCAGAATATTACAAGCCAGTACACAGCAAAGCCACATACAACCATATTCATTGCTCATTATTCACTATAGCCAAGTTATGCAAACAGCACTAATGTCTTTAAATGCATGAGTGGAAGCAAAAAACTGTGGTGCATAGTTTCAGTGGAATTTGCTCAACTACTGGAAAGAAATGATTGAACATGGAAAACATCATGTTAAGTGAAGTAAAACCAGCTCAGACAGCCAAGGAGCAAATGCTTTTTCTCATGTGTTTATAAATTAAATTATAAACGTATTCAAAAACATGTAGGAGTCATGTAACATAAACCCCCCAAAAATTGTCTACAGCAAAGAATCCTTGGGGAGGATTTTAGTGATGTAACTCTTTGGAACACTAGCAAACAGTTTCACAAAATGAAAACCAGTAAGTTCAGAAACCAGCTTTGTAAGGTGTCTGGAGGAATTGGTCAAAGGCAGTGGCAGATAAATGGAAAGAGGAAAGTTGAATGGCAATAGACATTATATTCAATGCACATATATGAAAATGAAATCATGTAAGCTGAGGAATGGGTAGAGTTGGGAGAGATGGGAGTGGGAATGATGGAAGGAGTGACATGAATCAAGATGTATTATACTCATAGGATGACATGTTGAGTTGCAATCCCTTTGTACAACTACTTACAGGCAATAAAAATGCCTTGTCTTTGTTAGTTTGCCAGAAATATACAGTGTTTCTCTTCACTAATCCAGTACCAATTGTTTATTCTAGCAAGGAGTTATGCAGTTCATCCAAAAGTTTATTTCTAGGTCTCAGCTTAAGTGAGCATTTGTGTTCCAGTTAAGCTATATAAACTATTACTTGCCTTAAGTTACATCATTCCAAAGTTAATTTAATACCTCTGGTGAAACAAACTTGGCTATAATCTGATGCCCACAGACTCACAATAGCATTTCTCTAGCAGTATCTTCTGCTCGACATTTCTTATAATGTTTAAGTACTAAATTCCTCAACAATGAGTTAATCATTTGTACAAAATGCCAGATTCAATATAATTTCATGAAAGTAAAATTTCTCTGTCTTGTTTAAACAGTCTATCTACGGCATCTGGTTGCTCATTTCTGGAAAATGAATTCTATCCAGGAAGTCTATCTACACCTACCAATTGATTTCTGATCCTCACATGATCCATCAGTTAACAATCTAAGTGTTTAGCATAACTTATTAAATCATTTTGCTTACAGTATTTGTCTCTTTATAGTATGAAATCAGCAAAAGTTTTATGTCCTTAAATAATTTTTCCAGTCTTTGAATTACTCACATTTTTCATGTTAATATGCACTACATACTGGTTGAACTGAATTCAAGGAGGATATTGTCACTATGAATGCAATGAATGCAAACAAAGAATGCAAAACATTATTTCTATTTTAATTTTTTTTTAATTCCAAAGCCAGGTTCAATGGCTCATGCTGCCTCTAAACTTAGATACTCAGGAAGCTGAGATTTTAGGATCTTGGTTTGAAGCCAGCCTGAGCAGACAAATTCAAGACAATATTCTTACCAAAGAGCTGAAAGTATGTAGCTTAAGGTAGAGCACCTGCATGAGTGACAATATACAACTTGAGTCCCTGAATTCAAGTCTCAATACTGACAAACACCAAAAGAAAGCAAAACAACTAATTTGTCTCCTAGAAATATTCATTGGATCTAACAGAATTAGTAAACTGTATAACATATAAAAAGTATTAACTTTTTATGCCATTATCCCTTTTTGTTTATTTTTGTAGTCAATAAATTCATTGTATATGAATCTGCTATGGTTTTGTAAGACATATCTGTACTGTAACTTATGTGCTGTTGTTTTGGAATCCACAATATTTCTCTCAATGTCACATTTATCTGAATAGTCTATAACTAGACTTTTAACTCTTCATCTATAATTGAGTCATTTCATTGTCATCCATACATTTTCGAAATAGATTCACTCAAACTTAAAAAAATACAAAATCAACATTTTTATGTATAGAGATATATAGTTATTCATTACAGGTCAATGACATATATTCCAGTAATATGACTATAAAATTAAAATATTTTTAAATTACAAAAGTGACTAAGCAATGAGAGCCACGTCTATGAATGGACCTCACAGCACAGAGTGAAATCCTCTGGTTACTAATTGAAAGTGTTGTACAGCCATTTTGATTATTAATGGGAGGAAAAGAGCATCAGTGGAAGTATTTCAAACTCAGTATCCAAGTATATTAGCGCAAAGATAAACTCCACTGAATAGTTTTGAGCTTGGAAATGCCAACAATGGGTCTCAAATCTAATGACTTTCTGGTCTGTCATTTATTTATAGACTGATTTAATGGGGAACTTAATTCTCTTTGGCAAGCATTATTTTTTTTTGTAAAATGGGAATACTATTACTTACTAAAAGAGTATAAAGGATAACATTTGTGTTCACGTATACAAATATATTCAGCATGCAGTAGATTATATTAGATGATATTTTGTCGCTATTTGGAGGATTTTTTGTTTAGTTGCATTTAAATCACCATCCTGCAGACCTCAGCGCCTACATAGTTATAATTACCAAGTCCTAATGAGCTTTTCAGTATGTATGTTTTGTATGGCATTATAATTTGGCCAAATTATGTCAATTTATGATAAAAAACAATCTTTAGCCAAACACTTCATAAATGAAATTGTCCAATAGGAAATTAGTGCAATACATTAAAGTATTGACACATGAGAATAAAAAAAATCTCATTCAAAAATCCAAAAATCATAAGGCTCATAATTTGGGGGGGGAAGGATTGCAATCATCAAATTCTTATTCAAGAGGAACTAAGGCTATTTGCATATTACTAGGTACATGATTGGAAATTCAGATATGCAAATAAAGCACTCCACGTTTTGTCACGGTTTCTGGGTTTTGGTGGGTTTAATTGCCTTGAAAGATTTTAAAAGGTTGAAAACACAGAAAATTTCTTTTCCAATCAACACACAGACAACAAAACATCTTTTAAAATGTTTATAAAAATTAGCATACTAGGCTTTGGAGAGGTGACTCAATTAGTAAAGCTCCAGTCAATGACTGTCCTGATCTTGGACATAAAAATTAATAAACTATTCTATACATTTATGTAAATAATGGCTGTTAGTGATGATAGTCATAAAAATTACTACTGGACTTGCACTCAGGGTTCCAGCCTCGCTTGTATTTTACCACCCAGAACTTATGCTATACCACTTAAATCAGGATGCAACTCCTGAATTTTGCTGATTACTTGGAGATGAGAGTCTCTTGGATTTGTCTGCCTGGGTGGCTTAGAACTTCTTTCTGAGCTCTCAACCTCTTAAGTATCTATGATTGTAGATGTGAACCACCAGTGCCTAGAAGGATAAAAGAATTAAATTTCTAATAGTTTGCAAATAAATTTTATATTCTACTAAAGAACAATTGAATAGGAAATATCTATCAGACACATTATCTTCACTTCTTAAAGTATTTAAGTACATGGTACAATAATTCAAGTCATAATCACATCACCATTTGTCAGGACACTAACCATTCTTTCTATATTAATTGTACTTTGAATTATCTAGATTTTGTGAGAACATGTTTATGTATTATCTAGGTATTATGAGAATGATCGTTCATACATGTACCTATATGTTCATGCATGTGCATGCATAAATGTAGCAAAGCAAGGTTGTTGGATGAAAATGAGCAAATACTTTTTGATTCTATTATAGTTCCATATGAGCATTTGGGATCTCACAGTAGTTCTCAAAATTTCTAAAAATCATTAGGCATATAATTTGGGGAGATGGATTGCAACCATCAAATTCTTATTCAAGAGGAACTAAGGCTTATTTGCATATTACTAGGCACATAATAGGAAATCTGGATATGCAAATTTAGTGCTTCATATTTTGGCCTTGTTTCTGGGTTTTTGTGGGTTTAATTGCCCTAAACGATTTTAAAAAGTTCAAAACATGGAAGACTTCTTTTACAATCAGCACACAGACAACAAAACTTGCAAGTACTGACAAGAGTCAATGGTTGTGACACTGTTTACATTATGTGAAACATTTGTATCCTTAGCCAGGAAAATTTTATTTTCTCTTTCTTACATTTTTCATTTCTTACCCTCTAAATTTTTACACTAATCACTATATTTTTATGAGGTGACACAGATAGGTATCGATTAAATTACAGTGGAATAAATACAAATTCGAGTATGTGAGATCCCCTGAAGATTATTGTGAGAGTAAATTTATGAATGCAAGTGATGGCATCCAAAGGAACCTATGTCTGTGCCTGGGCTGAAGTGTGCCCCTCCACCAACTTTACTTTTTCAGCCCTCATCCCTCTTATCCAGGAATATGATACTTACAATAGAGATTTTACACCAAGGAAAAAGTTAAAATGAGGCCTTTAGGGCATAACACAGTGAAAATAAACTATGATCCTTTATTGACAAGGAAATATAGTAGAGAAACAAGCCCAAGGAATAACAGTAGCAGGAAAACAAGTGCAGGGGAGGAGATAGTACCCCCATGGAAGGGAGGGGAGGATGCTTCCAACACCAGCATCAGCTTGACTTCCAGCCTCTCTAAGTGTGAGAATAAACAAATAATTCTGTTATAGTTCACCTTGTGTGTGGTATTTCATTTGAAAGCCTTAGCAAAGTAATGTAAAGCTTACAATGCTTTTTCTTAATGAGTTTTTTTATTGTGAAAATACTGTACAGAAGGGTTACAGTTCCATGAGCAAGGTAATGAGTACATTTCTTATCAAGCATTGTTGCCTCCTCCTTTGTTTCCCCTACCATCCCTTCCCTCCCACCCCACAACTCCAGTCCCCCCATCCCCCCACTCCACCCCCAGCCTAAATTGTAGTTTGTTTTTCAACATAGTGTCTTCTAGTTCTCATTGTTACATGGGTCCACCTGTAACCCTATTAAAAATTTTGTTTTTATTCCCTTCCCCTCCCCAAATTATGCTAACATCAAATACAGTGAAAACAGGGGTTATACCATTTGGGAGGGGCATACAAAGCAACAAAAAATCACCTTATAAATATGTTAGAAACAATAGCAAAAAAGAAAAACCACTTGAGTCCTTATCATGGGGTACATTTTGCCTAACATCAAATTATCTGTTCTTTTCTGCCTGTCTCCGAAATATACTAGCTATTGCAAATGAGGGAAACCATGGGACCTATGGTTCTTTGCGCCTGACTTACTACAATTAGGAAAGTAGTATGGAGGTTCCTCAAAAGACTCCACATAGAGCTTCCCAATGACCCAGCAATTCCACTTTTGGGCATTTACCCGAATGATCACAAACAAGACCATACTAAAGCTACTAGCACATCTATGTTTACTGCAGCATTATTTAACATAGATAAAATATGGAACCAACCAGATGCCCCTCAGTAGATGAATGGGTCAAGAAAATGTGATATATACACACAATGGAATTCTATGCCTCCATCAGAAAGAATGGCATTGACCCATTTGTTTTTATTATATGTTTTTCTTGTCACTAATCCTTGAGGAATCACAAACCAGTTTAAAGTAGAAGCTGTTATTTGAAATGAAAAGTATACTAAAAATCAATATGCTATCTAGTTA